>NC_133332.1:31043038-31403201 GCF_042186555.1 Aquarana catesbeiana
GTTAGTTACTATTTCAGATTTTCAAATTTTGAATTTACAAATTTTCTAATTTACAAATATACAAATTTTCCAATTTACGAAGGTATGAATTTACGAATATAGGAATGTACGAATTTACGAATTGCGATAATAACGAATGACCCGAAAATTGAAAAAAAAAATAAACAAATGAAATGAAAAACAAACGATTTTTTTGGCAGTGCACATATCTACAAAAAAGGTCACAATTCATTAAAATTAAATAAGGTAATGATCTCCAATTATTGAAGAGGAAGGGGGAGGGGGCAAAAAGACAAAAAGTTATTTTAATGGCTGAAGGTCTCCCTTAAGTAAAATACTGCTGGAATTCGTGATGGTTGGGCAAATGCTTGTGACATTTGCGTACCAATTTTTTTTTCATAACTAGACCCCATACTGTGTTTTCGATTGATATGTGCAAAGCTGATTGTAATCTGTTTAGATCAGTGGTGGAAGACTGTAGTCTGCTGAATGCTGTGACCAGGAGAGGTGGAGATGAGAAAGTGATGCGGCTGCACAGAAAGGTTCAGGATCTGTAGAATGAGTTCAGTCCTCCTCATTTCTGCCAACTGCTGAGATATGGGGGGGGGGGGTGCTGCTGCTGCACAGGGAAGTGCAGGATCTGGAGGAGGAGTTGTGTTCTCCTCTCTGCTGCCGACTGCTGAGGCAAGGTGGGGGCGGAGACAGGGGCAGGGCCAGACTGGGAATAAAAACCAGCCCTGCAAATAATTTTATACCAGCCCCATAGCATTATTATACCAGCCCAACGTCATTATTTTCTTGTTCAAAAAAGGGAAAACCATGCATTTTAAAGCACATTTGAAGAGTGTATTGAGCCTGTGCCCATCAGCGCAACCTCATCATTGTCGATCAATGCAGCTTACCGGTGCACACCAAATGCATAAAGAAAACAAAAAGAGCAGGCTTGGCACATATTATCCACTTCAAATAATGAGGTGGTCACTCGTAGATCATTCACTGTGTAGGGTGCTGAAGCCGTAACTACAATGCCGCGTACACGCGGTCAGACTTTCCGACGGGAAATGTTCGATGTGAGCTTGTTGTCGGAAAGTCCGACCGTGTGTAGGCTCCATCGAACATTTGCTGTCGGAATTTCCGCACACAAACGTTTGAGAGCAGGTTCTCAAATTTTCCGATAATAAAACTTGTTGTCCGAAAGTCCGAGTGTGTGTACACAAGTCCGTCGCACATAAGTCCACGCATGCTCGGAATCAAACAGAAGAGCCGCACTGGCTATTGAACTTCCTTTTTCTCAGCTCGTCGTACGTGTTGTACGTCACCGCGCTCTTGACGTTCGGAATTTCCAACAACATTTGTGTGACCGTGTGTATGCAAGACAAGTTTGAGCCAACATCCTTCGGAAAAAAATGTTGTCGGAAAATCCGAATCGTGTGTACGCGGCATAAGGCATATGTCATACAAAAAGAACCCGGTGAAAGATACCAGAAAAGAGTTACTTAGGGCTACACAAAATCGATCATTTCGAGTATCAAAAATGAGAAAATTTATTGTATTGTATAAAACAGATTTTGGCGTAATCAAGGCCAGTATCAAGAAAAACAGCTTACACAAAAATTAGCCAACAACAAGTCACAATAATGAATATCTCAAACATACACATAGACACAAAACATTACACAGAACAATTAAAAAACATCTGGACACCGTTAAGTAACACACTGGTAAGTTGTCAGATGAAAATTCATCATAATTGTATCTATAAAGAAAAAGCAACAGTGGCTATATCGATCAATGACAGCTTAACCAGTGTGTGGCTCCACAAATAGATAAATGGAGGAAAGATGGTACAGAAGATGAAAAACTAGCGTGGATAAGAGGGGTTATGACCCATTTCACATCATCAGGGAAATAGCCACCATGGCATTACCCTGGAATTTAGAAAGATATATGTATATATTTTTTCAAAAAGGAAGTCCAGTAGGATAGCACAATTTTGCATGTGAAAAGTCCAGATAGCAATAGCAGGTTACATAGATATGGGTCCTGGTGTGGGTAGCTGTATACTCCTGGAATTATGTGGACATTAATTGGTATGTTATTTTTCCTTTTCCCCTTTCCTTCTTTTTTCCCTTTTCTTCCTTTCTTTAATTCACCCCCCTTCTTTCTTCTTTTTCCCCTTCTTCCCTTTCTTTCTTCTGATGATGTGAAGTGGGTCATAACCCCTCTTATCCACGCTAGTTTTTTATCTTCTGTACCATCTTTCTTCCATTTATCTATTTGTGGAGCCACACACTGGTTAAGCTGTCATTGATCGATATAGCCACTGTTGTTGTTTCTTTATAGATACAATTATGATGAATTTTCATCTGACAACTTACCAGTGTGTTACTTAACGGCGCTTGGACGTTTAATTGTTCTATGTAATGTTTTGTGTCTATGTGTATGTTTGATGAGATATTCATTATTTTGACTTGTTGTTGGCTAATTTTTGTGAAGCTGTTTTTCTTGATACTGGCCTTGATTATGCCAAAATCTGTTTTATACAATACATTTTCTAATTTTCGATACTCTAATATGATCGATTTGTGTAGCCCTAAGTAACTTTTTTCTGGTGTCTTTCACCGGGTTCTTTTTGTATGACGCCCACCAAATGCAGCCTTACCAGTGCCCATGAAATTCATCTCGATCAGCGCCCATGAAATGCAGCCTTACCAGTGCCCATGAAATGCATCCTGAACAGCGCCCACGAAATGCAGCCTTACCAGTTCTCATGAAATGCATCTTGATCCGCGCCCACGAAATGCAGCCTTACCAGAGTGCCCATAAAATGCATCCCGAACAGCGCCCATAAAATGCAGCCTTACCAGAGTGCCCATAAAATGCATCCCGAACAGCGCCCATAAAATGCAGCCTTACCAGAGTGCCCATAAAATGCATCCCGAACAGCGCCCATAAAATGCAGCCTTACCAGAGTGCCCAAAAAATGCATCCGGATCAGCGCCCATGAAATGCAGCCTTACCAGTTCTTATGAAATGCATCCAGATCAGCGCCCATGAAATGCATCCGGATCAGCGCCCATGAAATGCATCCGGATCAGCGCCCATAAAATGCAGCTTTACTAGTTTTCATGAAATGCATCCCGATCACACAGAGCGGCGATCTCCCGCTCTGTCATGGAGAATGGATTTGAATATACCGGCGGCCTCCTAGACCCGGCTCCTCCTGTGATACCCGTCACACTGATTCAATGTACCGCACTGGATCAGTGATCTGTCTATTACAGGAGCTGGGTCTAGGACAGTGTTTCTCAACTCCAGTCCTCAAGGCGCACCAACAGGTCATGTTTTCAGGATTTCCCTCAGATGAAGCAGCTGTGGTAATTACTAAGGCAGTGAAACTGATCAAATCACCTGTGCAAAATAATGGAAATCCTGAAAACGTGACCTGTTGGTGTGCCCTGAGGACTGGAGTTGAGAAACACTGGTCTAGGAGACGGGACTTTGTTACGGCGGCCACTATTCTGTTTGACAGAACACCGCCGAACACAGGGAGATCGCCGCAGTTGTGACACTGACTGACGTACACGAGGAGGAGGGAGGGGAGGACTCCGGCACTGAAGCCTCGGCTCCATCCCTCTGCCTCAGCCCGCAGCGCTGGGATCAGCCGTGGGCCCCAGGGCAGGCGGCCTGCCGGGAAATTTCCCAGTATCCAAAGCTTCAGGAAAGGTGCGAGGGCCACATGATATAGCCTAGTGGGCCGAATTCCGAATTCGACCCACAGGCCTTGTGTTTGATACGTGGCCTAGATATATAATCCAATTGTATGAAAGTAGATACAGTAGATATATACAGTGCAAGGAAAAAAAAGTATTTGATCCCCTGCTGATTTTGTACGTTTGCCCACTGACAAAAAAATGATCAGTCTATAATTTTAATGGTAGGTTTATTTTAACAGTGAGAGACAGAATAACAACAAAAATATCCAAAAAAATGCATTTAAAAAAAAAGTAAAAAATTGCATTTGTTTGCATGATGAGTGAAATAAGTATTTGACCCCTTCGCAAAACATGACTTAGTACTTGGTGGTAAAACCCTTGTTGGCAATCACAGAGGTCAGACGTTTCTTATAGTTGGCCACCAGGTTTGCACACATCTCAGGAGGGATTTTGTCCCTCTCCACTTTGCAGATCCTCTCCAAGTCATTAAGGATTTGAGGCTGACGTTTGGTAACTCAAACCTTCAGCTCCCTCCACATATTTTCTATGGGATTAAGGTCTGAAGACTGGCTAGGCCACTCTAGGACCCTAATGTGCTTCTTCTTGAGCCACTCCTTTGTTGCATTGGCCGTGTGTTTTAAGTCATTGTCATGCTGGAAACCCCATTCATGACCCATTTTCAATGCCCTGGCTGAGGGAAGGAGGTTCTCACCCGAGATTTGACAGTACATGGCCCCGTCCATCGTCCCTTTGATGCGGTGAAGTTGTCCTGTCCCCTTAGCAGAAAAACACTCCCAAAGCATAATGTTTCCACCTCCATGTTGAGTTAAGTTGATGCCAAAGAGCTTGATTTTGGTCTCATTTGACCACAACACTTTTACCCAGTTCTCCTCTGAATCATTCAGATGTTTATTAGCAAACTTCAGACCGGCCTGTACATGTGCTTTCTTGAGCAGGAGGACCTTGCAGTCGCTGCAGGATTTCAGTCCTTAATGGCGTAGCGTGTTACCAATTGTTTTCTTGGTGACTTTGGTCCCAGCTGCCTGGAGATCATTGACAAGATTCTCCTGTGTAGTTCTGGGCTGATTCCTCACCGTTCTCATGATCATTGAAACTCCACGAGGTGAGATCTTGCATAGAGCCCCAGACCGAGGGAGATTGACCGTTATTTTGTGTTTCTTCCATTTGCAAATAATCGCACCAACTGTTGTCACCCTCTCACCAAGCTGCTTGGTGATGGTCTTGTAGCCCATTACAGCCTTGTGTAGGTCTACAATCTTGTCCCTGACATCCTTGGACAGCTCTTTGGTCTTGGCCATGGTGGAGAGATTGGAATCTGATTGCTTCTGTGGACAGGTGTCTTTTATACAGGTAACAAGCTGAGATTAGGAGCACGCCCTTTAAGAGAGTGCTACTAATCTCAGCTCGTTACCTGTATAGAAGACACCTGGGAGCCAGAAATCTTGCTGATTGATAGGGGATCATTTCACTTATTTCACTCATTAAAATGCAAATCAATTTATAACTTTTTTGAAATGCATTTTTCTGGATATTTTTGTTATTCTGTCTCTCACTGTTAAAATAAACCTACCATTAAAATTATAGACTGATCATTTCTTTGTCAGTGGGCGAACGTACAAAATCAGCAGGGGATCAAATACTTTTTTCTTTTCCTCAATGTATGTATTTTTCGATCCCATTCATATTTTTCTCCCAGACAATACAATGGTATATAAAATCGTTCTGTGTATGGCACCATTTGAGGTAGATTGATCTCATGATCAGCTCGGCCAGTTCGCAGCGAATCCTACTTTCCAGTTCTCATGGCAGAAAGGAAGATGCAATGACAAGCTGAAGTGGGAAACTGCAAATGCAGACATTTTGGAACCTGAGGCTCAATGATGGTGTAGAAGTCACAATTGTGCACTCACCTGCAAACTCTTGTAAACACTGCTTTCCTCTGCCGGCTCCACTCGTGCACGAATAATGCGGTGGTCTTCAGCGGCATCCGGGATTTTGCCTGGCTCCGCGATGTGCTCCGCAGAACCGCTGTGTTGAACGGTAGTGAACGGACTGCCGCAAGAGGCGGAGCGTCGGTGTGTGCGTCCGGGAATAGCTGGTGTTAGAAACCCCTTAGGAGGCGGATTGGGGGAGCTTTGTACGTCCAGCGTCGGGACAGAGGGGCTTCTCTGCTGCTGTTGTAGGAAAAGTTGTATAAAATTGAGTCACCAACACATAAATGTGAAGTATAAAGTGAATGAAGAGGTTCATTTAGCAACCGGGTGACTTTTTGTGCCTTCTGGTTTCCCTTCCTACCCTTTCCTAGTGGGAGGTGTAATGGTAACAAAGCAGTCACGTTGTCTTAATTTTTTGCAGTGCAAATCAAATGCTTCATGGCTGGACTTACATCTAAATTTTTTTAATGCATGTTAAAGCAGATCTTTATCCCCCCCCCCTTTTTTTTTTAACCCCTGCTTACCGGTTTGCGGTTTATGCGCAGTTCAAATACTCACCCACCCAGCGGATCCAGCGTTGTCCTGCTGAGATTCTCCTCTCTGCTGCCAACGCTCGGGTCTCGTGTCACCATGTTCTTGTTTGACATCATCAGGAGGGCTGATGGATCTTTTCGAGGTTCACCCGGTCGGGCCTACCAATGACGCACCACTAGGCACGCCCCTTCCTCCTTTTCTGAATTAAAACAGTTTTGTCATTGCCTGGGTGAGTAAAGAACATGCAGGGCTGAACCGAAACGTATTCATTTAAAAAAAAAATTTGTGTACAGAAGTGAAGTTTGTTTTCAGGATGAAGATCCGCTTTACCTTGCATTGTAGCAGATTTGTATTGCTCATTGCATGTTAACACGCATCAATGCATCCTGATGCAATGATGCGAGTCATGACGCATTTGTCTTATTCCATGTGTTTTGATGCATTTCTATTTATTTCAATGGAAAATGCATCAAGCAAAAAAAACAGCAAAGGTGTGAATCCAGCCTATGAGCTTGTGTGTACTTTGCTTCAATACACAGCAATAAGGGGAGTACAGTGCATGCACAGTCTCTGGTCCAACAATGAGGGGAGTACAGTGCATGGACAGCCTCTGGTCCATCAATGAGGGGGTACAGTGCATGCACAGCCTCTGGTCCATCAATGAGGGGAGTACAGTGCATGCACAGCCTCTGGTTCAACAATGAGGGGAGTACAATGCATGCACAGCCTCTGGTCCATCAATGAGGAGAGTACAGTGCATGCACAGCCTCTGGTTCAACAATGAGGGAAGTACAGTGCATGCACAGCCTCTGGTCCATCAATGAGGAGAGTACAGTGCAGCCATGCACAGCCTCTGGTCCAACAATGAGGGGGAGTACAGTGCATGCACAGCCTCTGGTTCAACAATGAGGGGAGTACAGTGCATGCACAGCCTCTGGTCCATCAATGAGGGGAGTACAGTGCATGCACAGCCTCTGGTCCATCAATGAGGAGAGTACAGTGCATGCACAGCCTCTGGTCCATCAATGAGGGGAGTACAGTGCACGCACAGCCTCTGGTCCATCAATGAGGGGAGTACAGTGCACGCACAGCCTCTGGTCCATCAATGAGGGGAGTACAGTGCATGCACAGCCTCTGGTCCATCAAAGAGGGGAGTACAGTGCATACACAGCCTCTGGTCCATCAATGAGGAGAGTACAGTGCATGCACAGCCTCTGGTCCATCAAAGAGGGGAGTACAGTGCATACACAGCCTCTGGTCCATCAATGAGGAGAGTACAGTGCATGCACAGCCTCTGGTCCATCAATGAGGGGAGTACAGTGCACGCACAGCCTCTGGTCCATCAAAGAGGGGAGTACAGTGCATACACAGCCTCTGGTCCATCAATGAGGAGAGTACAGTGCATGCACAGCCTCTGGTCCATCAATGAGGGGAGTACAGTGCATGCACAGCCTCTGGTCCATCAATGAGGGGAGTACAGTGCATGCACAGCCTCTGGTCCATCAATGGGGGGAGTACAGTGCATGCACAGCCTCTGGTCCATCAATGAGGGGAGTACAGTGCATGCACAGCCTCTGGTCCATCAATGGGGGGGGGGGGGGGGGGAGTACAGTGCATACACAGCCTCTGGTCCATCAATGAGGGGAGTACAGTGCATGCACAGCCTCTGGTCCATCAATGAGGGGAGTACAGTGCATGCACAGCCTCTGGTCCATCAATGAGGGGAGTACAGTGCATGCACAGCCTCTGGTCCATCAATGGGGGGGGGAAGTACAGTGCATGCACACCCTCTGGTCCATCAAAGAGGGGAGTACAGTGCATGCACAGCCTCTGGTCCAACAACGAGGGGAGTACAGTGCACGCACAGCCTCTGGTCCAACAACGAGGGGAGTACAGTGCACGCACAGCCTCTAGTCCATCAATGGGGGGGGGGGTACAGTGCACGCACAGCCTCTGCTCCATCAATGAGGGGAGTACAGTGCACGCACAGCCTCTGGTCCAACAATGAGGGGAGTACAGTGCACGCACAGCCTCTGGTCCAACAACGAGGGGAGTACAGTGCACGCACAGCCTCTAGTCCATCAATGGGGGGGGGGGGTACAGTGCACGCACAGCCTCTGCTCCATCAATGAGGGGAGTACAGTGCACGCACAGCCTCTGGTCCAACAATGAGGGGAGTACAGTGCACGCACAGCCTCTGGTCCAACAACGAGGGGAGTACAGTGCACGCACAGCCTCTAGTCCATCAATGGGGGGGGGGGGGGTACAGTGCACGCACAGCATCTGCTCCATCAATGAGGGGAGTACAGTGCACGCACAGCCTCTAGTCCATCAATGGGGGGGGGGGGGGGGTACAGTGCATGCACAGCCTCTGGTCCATCAATGAGGGGAGTACAGTGCATGCACAGTCTCTGGTCCAACATTTAGGGGGAAGCCATCTCCGCCAGGAGAACACAATGATTGCTGTTAGTTTCTTTAACAGCTGTTAACAATAATCGCATGTAATATCCAGCAGGCTGGTTGTACCAAAGTTGATTGATCGATCTTGGGCACATTCAGCCTGCCCATACATTGTTCAAATCTCCGCCGGTCCCTGCTGAACCAGCCGAGATTTGAACGGTCTATGGCCAGCTGTATAAACCCAACACCACTCATCTGATGGATCTCCCTCCCTCTCACTTTCCTGATTTTTCTTCTTTTACAATAACTATAGTATAGGACAGGGATATGCAATTGCATATCCCTGGTATAGGATAAAACAATTCCTGGGTAGTACAGATGGGAAAACATCTTTACCGTTGTTAGGCCGGGTGTCATCAGTCGATCAGAAGGCACATCCCAAGCCACCATGTGCATGCTGGGTCCAAATGGAGCAACAATGGAGGCCAGAAGACTGCAGAGATAAGGGGAAACGGGCAGGTTATACATTGCATACCTAAAGAAAAACTAAAACGCACAGACATATCCCCCCCACTTATTGCAGCAATGTAATAGTAAATCCCTCGCTGGCTGCTGTTCTCTTCTCCGCGGCATCAGCCTCTTGGTTGGTTGGCCAGGGAATTATGTCATTCTGTGCATGTGCACAAGAGTTCGCCATTCCGGCACAGCCCAAGTTTGCTAGGTATGCACCTTGAGCTGCGCATGCACAGTTCTGTCTGCATTTAATAGAAGACTGCAAGCAGGCAAGTGTTTTGTTATTGCAGAAAAGAAATAGCACGTCTCTTCTGTAGTAAAAGAGCTGCCTGCTCACAGTTTTCCAAAAAACAAAAAGGTTGATTTCTTTCTCTTAAAAGAAAAAAAAAAAAAAAAAGCTACCCGGTATGCGGTGACCTTTAGTGCAGCTGCTTTGGGGGCCGGGACTTAGTTGCCCTTCACTATTTGAGCTTCTTGTTTAATCTCCCCACCTCATGGTAGTTGTGCACCGACCATTATGTGCCATCTTCTCGGTATGTATATGGCAGACATGTTCTCCTATGGGAATTTCTACAAAACACAGGTTATATGCACCGTGAAAGCTGCGGCCCACAGCCTTTAGGTAGGGTAAGTTATTGGAAGAATGTTGGCCGGTGGCTTCAATGCCACTTCAATACCGGGCACTTATACACCTACCTGCCCAAACCAATTTTCAGCTTTCAGCGCTATCACCTTTTGAATGACAATTGCGCGGTCATACAACGCTGTACCCAAACAAATATCATTATTTTTTTTCCCCACAAATAGAGCTTACTTTTGGTGGTATTTGATCACCTCTGTGTTTTTATTTTTTGCGCTACAATTAAAAAAAAAATTTTTGTTTCTGTTACAAATCTATGTAAATAAGTATGTTTTCTCCTTCACTGATGGGCACTGATGAGGTGGCACTTATTTGCAGCACTGATAGGCGGCACTGAAGGGCACGTATAGGTGGCACTGATGGATGGCACTGATAGGCAGCACTGATCAGAGGCACTGGCAGGCATCACTGATGGGCACAGAGTGCCATCCCTAATAGGCAATGACTGCCATCCCTGGTGGGATCTATTGGGCTTACCTGGTGGTCATGGGTGGGCATCCCTGGTGGCCATGGCATCCTCGCCCCCCCCCCCCATCAGGAGAGCAACCAATTGGCTCTCTTCTACTCGTCTGCCATCGCTGGTAGAGGAAAAGCCGATACACAGCTTTTCCTGTTTACACTGTGATCAGCTGTGATTGGACACAACTGATTACGTGGTAAAAGAGTCTCCGTCAGAGGCTTCACTGTCAGAGACACACCATAACAACTGATCGCTGTGCTGCGCGCCCCCGCGGCTTATCCTGCTGGACATCATATGACGCCCAATCAGGATAACTGATCCACTTCCCGGCTGTCATTCTGCTATGGACTGGGTGGGAAGTGGTTAAACCCCTCTTTGTATTACCACTGTTAATGATTATCATTAGGAACGGACTGTCATGCTGTACTGCTTTGTTATGTTGCCTACGTTACATAAAGAATTAAAAAAACAAAGGTTGACCGCACTCCAAAAGTCAGAGCAATCCAATCTATTTGGGAACAGTCACAGTTCCCAATTGAAGATGATAGTAGTAGTTGACGCATTTCACGCAGCTAGCATTTCATCAGAATCATATGATTAAGATGATTAAATGCTAGCTGCGTGAAACACGTCAACTACTACTATTATCTTCTATTTGGGAACAGTGACTGCCGTCGTATCATGGATTTTATTCAATAAAGATTGGATTGCTCTGACTTTTAGAGTGCGTTTAACCTTTGTTTTTTTTTAAATTAGGGACTAAGACTACCACAGATCGGATCGGCATCCAATTGCAATTGCAGGGCAAATCCAATTGCAGTGAATGTGCTGACATGTGGTGAGGAGTTCATCTGGAGCGGTGCTTGCTTCTCCTCGCTCGCAGTTTTTTCATTAATCGAGTTTAGTTCCACTTTAAAGTGAACTTCCGGCAAAATGTATTACACAATATATAAATCTGCCATTATTACCAGTCCTGTCATTCCCAAGTATTTACCTCTTGATCTTGCCAGTGCCGCTGTCATTTCCTATGGGGGGGGGGGGCGACAACGCTATGCTACCACTGCCAAATATTCAGCGTTGTTGGCTCTCTGATCTGTATCTACCCATTCTTCTATGCAGTGATGTTATCATGTCACCTTGTCCACCCTAGAGGCACTATCAGGAGAAGCAGTGAGTACCTGAGAGCTGTAAGAGCATTAACGTGGCCTCTACATACTTTTTTTTTTTATTATATCTATTTTTAGTGGTCACATGACTGCCAATACCCGACTAGGACTCCTGCCTTTTAGAGAGGGGGAGCTCTCTACTCCTACATCACCACTTCCAGCTCTCACTTAGACTATTTTCACACGGGCAGACAGGGGAGGTAAAAGCAAGCGGTTGAGCAGCAGTTTTGCGAACCCCCATTACCGCCCATTAAACCCTAACATACAGCCAGAGGGGGATATTCACATGCCATAGCCATGATGCTTTGACTGCAGCTGTGGTGTGGTAAATTTAACATGGTGCCACCTGTCAAACAAACCCATTCAAGCCAATATCTCTGCGCTGCAACCAGGAGCCAAATGCTTCGCTCTCAGTTGTGGCTTGTTGGTTCCATTTTAAACTGGCCTTTGGCAAAAAAAAAAAAAAAAAATGCAGCCCTGTTACCCTCTAAAAAGTGGTTTATCGCGGATCGTTTTTTAGAGACCGCAATATTATGAACTCTGTGATCTAGACCAGTGGTCTCCAAACTGTGGCCCTTTGCTTATCTGTATCTGGCCCTTGGGGCACTATTCCTCCCACTGACACCAATGATGGGGCACTATTCCTCCCACTGACACCAATGATGGGGCAATATTCCTCCAACTAATACCAATGATGAGGCACTATTCCTCCCACTGACACCAATGATGGGGCACTATTCCTCCCACTAATACCAATGATGGGGCACTTATCCTCCAACTGATACCAATGATGGGGCACTATTCCTCCCACTGACACCAATGATGGGGCACTATTCCTCCAACTAATACCAATGATGGGGCACTATTCCTCCCACTGACACCAACGATGGGGCACTATTCCTCTCACTGACACCAACGATGGGGCACTATTCCTCTCACTGACACCAATGATGGGGCACTATTCCTCTCACTGACACCAACGATGGGGCACTATTCCTCTCACTGACACCAATGATGGGGCACTATTCCTCCCACTGACGCCAACAATGGGGAACTATTCCTCCCACTGACGCCAACAATGAGGCACTATTCCTCCCACTGTTACCAATGATGGGGCACTATTCCTCCCACTGATACCAATGATGGGGAACTATTCCTCCCACTGACACCAACGATGGGGCACTATTCTTCCAACTGATACCAATGATGGGGAACTATTCCTCCCACTGACACCAACGATGGGGCACTATTCCTCCCACTGACACCAACGATGGGGCACTATTCCTCCCACTGACACCAACGATGGGGCACTATTCCTCCAACTAATACCAATGATGGGGCACTATTCCTCCCACTGACACCAAAGATGGGGCACTAGTTTACTCCCACTAACCCCAAGACATTTCCTACTCTCAATGGCCACAGTCCGGCCCCCCCTAAAGTCTGAAGGACAATAAATCGGCCCTTTGTTTAGAAAGCTTAGAGACCCCTGATCTACAGAGCCATTTAAACGCCACGTGCGCAGTGTGCGCTCCTCATTTACCTGAGCTCAGCAGTGGCTTCTCCAGCCGTACAAACTGTGTGGTACATGCGCAGTGCATGGACTTCTTTACTAACTAAGCTTGCAAGAGAATAGCAGACCACGCACTGCACATGCTCACAGATTGAATGGCTCGGAGCAGCTGCTACTGAGCTCAGCTGGAGCAGGGATGGCACACTTGGCATTGGTGCAGTGTGAATGATCCAGAGCCGCCACCAGGGGGCACATTATCGTGATGTTCAGCCCATTCTGCAAAAGGCAGGATGGAGGAGTATGAGGGGCCAGCAGTTTCTATAGAGAGGCCAACAAAGTGCTGATATGTACTATTCATTGGCTATAGAAACCGCACAGGGGCATTTTTGGAAAACCTTCCTGAAGGTAAACTTACACTTTAAGCATAGCTCCCAACTGTCCCTGATTTGGAGCAATGTCCCTCTGTCCCTCATTCCTCCTCATTTGTCCCTCATTTTGGTCTGATCTCTATAGATGTATAAAAAAGGCACTTTTAAATCTTTCAAAAAGTGTTTCCCAGTGATAAACCTTTCATCCGATTTCTAAACTGCTGCATTTGTAATTTTTAAAAGCCAATATAAAGTAATAGTAGTGGTAAAAAAAAAATTTAAAAAAAAACTTGTGGGTTTAACTAATGATTTTTTTGTAAATTTCTCCTTTAAGGGGGCGTGGCAGAGGGTGTGTCCTATGCCTACATACTTTTGCTAATGGGTGTCCCTCGTTCCCATCTCATAAAGTTGGGGGGTATGCTTTAAGAATAATATAGAATTTACATCTAGAGCGTTATAAATACAAATACATGTCATCTACTCACTCAGTGCAGTGTGTGATGACCACTGTGGGTTTTACTGGGGTCACTGCTGTTGTGTCCTGCGTCGGCTCAATGTCACATGACAGTCGATAACTGCGAAATTAAAATGTGCATCAGTCACATGACAAAAATCACAAGACATCCTGTAACATGCTAAATAGATCAGTTGCCCAAAAGCAACCAATTAGATTCCTACTTTTATTTTAACCGCTTGCCGACCAGCTGCCGCAGTTTTACTGCGGCAGAATTGCACGGCTGGGCGAAACAACGTTATGTTACGTCGCTTCACCTTTTGGCCACTAGGGGCGCGTGTCTTATTCTTCACTCACTAGGGACAGCACGGTGGCTTAGAGGTTAGCACTTCTGCCTTGAAGCACTTCAGGTTAAATCCTGGCCAGCACGCTATCTGCATGGAGTTTGCATGTTCTCCCTGTGCTTGCATGGCTTTCCTCTAGCTATTCTGGTTTTCTCCAACACTTCAAAGACTTGCTAGTAGGTTAACTGGCTTCTGCCTAAACTAGACATGTGCAGAATGAAAAAATTTGTTTCATTTCGATTTGGTATTTACAGAAAATTTGTTTAGTTAGTTTTCGGAATTTGTTTCGTTTATTCGAATCGATTCAAATTCCATTCTAAATCAAATTAATCCAATAAATTTTGGAAAAAATATATTCCATTCTATTTTTTTTTCTATTCTATTATTTTCTGTTCTATTCTTTTCTATTATATTCAACTTTTTCTATTCTATTCATATTCAAATTTATTCTATTCGAAATTCTAATTTTAGAAAACCGTTACATTGTTATATTCTATTCTTTTCTATTTAATTATTTGATTTTCTATTCGTTTATTCGAATCGATTCAAATTCCATTCTAAATCAAATTAATCCAATAAATTTTGGAAAAAATATATTCCATTCTATTTTTTTTTCTATTCTATTATTTTCTGTTCTATTCAAATTTATTCTATTCGAAATTCGGAAAACCGTTATATTGTTATATTCTATTCTTTTCTATTTAATTATTTGATTTTCTATTCAAATGTATTATATTTGAAATTCAAATTTCAGAAGATGGTTATATTCTATTTTATTCTATTTTTTGATTCTATTCTTTTCTATTTGATTTTATTCGTTTTTTTTAATTTTCTATTTTATTTTCCTCTGTTTTGCTCAATTTTTTTCTATTTTATGCCTTTATTTTCTATTCGATTTTTTTCCTATCCTTTAATTTGTATTCTGTTTTACTCTATTACATTCTATCTTATAATTCTATTATATTCTTTTCAGAGCCATTCCTTTATTTTCTATTCAAATTCATTCACTTCGGATATTCAAATTTGATTCGAAAACTATTTGAATTTGAAAACTATTCAAAATCTATTTGAATTTGATTAGAAAACTATTTGAATTTCGGCCGTTTAGTTTTGTTTCGTTATTTTGAATTTGTTTAAATTTGTTACTATTGTGATTCAGAAATTCGGATACATCCGAATAATGAAAAATTTGTCTGAATTTCAATTCGGAACGAAGCAAACCGCACATGTCTAGCCTAAACTGACCTTAGATTGTAAGCCCTTTGAAGGCAGGGGCTGATGTAAATGTACAGCATTGTAAAGCAACGTGCAAGTTGTGGGCACAATATAAATGCCTACTGATCTGGCCAGCAAAGAAGTGACGTCATAGGAGAACAGACACGATCGCTATTGTGACACTTTTTTACGTAAATAGCACATTGAATGGAACTGGCTTGCCTCTGGTCCTGCCGGATAGACTCACCTCTCATCCACACTCATTGATGGCAGGTTCTGGAACCAGCTGACAAACTGCGGATCAGAAGTGAACCGATAGCCCACACAGACATTTTGCAGGATTCGAATCTGAGAAAGTGACTCAAACTCCTAAAACAGGTATATTGCAATGACAGTTAGAAAACGTAGCTGCAACAATGACATCCCCCCCCCCCCTCTCCTATGGCACTTACATTCAATGAAGCAGAATTTAGTGTGAAAAGTGCAGCAACCCAATCAGAACCCATCGCTCATTCATCCAAATAGCTTTCATTCATCCAAATTCATCCTTGCTCTGATGTCTCAGTTACAGGTGTAGGTGGGTAGGTGGAGCCTCTCCTCTCCTTTATGTTGCATACATTTGCAATCATAATTAACCCAAAAACTGTCCTATTCAGGCACCTCTACAAAAGTATGATCCTTAAAGTGGTAATAAACCCACATAGGAAAAAAAAAAAAGACCTGCAAGACAAAGTCATAATGAGCTAGTATGCATAACATACTAGCTCATTATGTAATACTCACCTGAGATCGAAGCCCCCCGCTGCGGTCCCCGTACACAGCACCAGCCGGCGACATCGCTCCCCGGAGTTATTTCCGGGCAGGGCTTTTTTGCTCAAACAATAGGTGCTGGAACTCAACCACGACCCCCCCAAACCCCCCCTACACACACCCTCCAAAACACATCAAATAGTGGGTGTGGTCAGTCAAATTTCACGAACAGTAGGAGGGTCTTAAAGGGGCATTAAATACCAGGATTGCATTACATACAGAATTTAGAATTCAGGGGGGTTGCACACAGAGTGCAGAGCTGTCACTTGTACACGCAGAAACCGGACTTCTGTGTTTACAAGTGATTGTGCTGAGCAGCCCCCCCCCCCCCAAGGGTCTGAGCCAGAAGTGGTGGACTGAGTTCCACCAAGTTCCCGCTGAAAAAAAGCCCTGCTTCCGGGTATCGTGGGCCCCGGCCCTGTGATTGTGCAAAAACCACAATGACGTCACTCCCACGCGTGCGCGCAGGGGCCGCCGGTAACGGCACGTGCCGTTGCTTCAGTGCGCATGTGCCGATGACTTTCGGCAGATACAGGGGATATCTCCTAAACCGTGCAGGTTTAGGAGATATCCGGGGTAGCTATAGGTAAGCCTTATTATAGGCTTACCTGTAGCGAAAAAGTGGATTGTAAGGGTTTACATCCACTTTAAAGTGGTTAAGGTAGAAGGATTTTTACCTTAACCACTTGCCGAACGTATACAGTACATACCTGTATATGGCAGCAAAGCAGCTCCCCTGTGCAGGATCACTTCCGGGTCTAGTGTGTAAAGCCAGCGACCCGCTCCCGCTGTGATTGGACACAGCAGGAGCCAATCAGCGGGACCCGCCGATCGTTCAAGAAACAGGCAGAATGGCAATCTGCCTATGTAAAAACAAGGCAAGTCGCCGTTCTGTGAGAAGGGAAGATAGTGATCCTGTATTTCTGCTAAGCAAGGAACACAGATCTCTGCCTGCCCTTCCCACAGTGCAAGCACTTCCAACATAGTTAGTAAGCACTCCCTAGGCACACATTTAACCCTTTATTCGCCCCTGATGTTAACCCCTTCCCTGCCAGTGTCATTAGTACAGTGACAGTGCACATTTTTAGCACTGATCACTATATTAGTCAAAATAGGAAAAGCCGGCAACTCCAGGTCCATATCCAAATGTAAGCGTTTATTGGTACATGTAAAAAGATACATGGACTGACGCGTTTCGGCCCACCGCCTTGGTCACAGGTTGCTCAATTCTACCTAAAATCTTATATTCTTTTATATTGTATATCATTTCTAAAGTAATTTGAAATATTTTTTAATTTACTGCTGTCAAATACTTGATCCTGCCATGAAGGTGCTTGTTCGGGTACTTCCTGTTGTAGGATGACAACGCTCTGTCCCTGCCTCCCAATTGTGCTCCTGCCTAATGGGCTTCTGATGGAGACCTTGAGTGCCCATTGTAACACATCCTACACGGTCCTCTGTTTTCACCATCAAGAAACCCGCCCTGAGAAAAACAACCATTGCTGAAGCCAGTATGAGGTTTTAGTCATTGGCTTTACATAGAATTTAATGTGGTTGTAAACCTCAGGCATGAAATATGAACAAGGCATATCCCTCTATAGCAGGGGTCTCAAACTGCTAGCCATCCAGCTGCTGCACAGCTACAAGACCCATCATGCCTTTGCCTGAGGGAGTCATGCTTGCAACTGGCAGCCTTGCAAGGCCTCATTGGACTTGTAGTTTTGCAACAGCTGGAGGGCCACCAGTTTGAGACCCCTGCTCTATAGTGCGTACTTGTCTCAATAGGGAGCACTAAGCGTCATTTCTGTCCCCTGCCTCTTTCCTCTATCAGCATGAATCACTTCTGACAAGTTTTCCTGACACCAAGAGAAAAATGGTGACAGGGGAAGGAGCTCCAGCTGATTGACAACCTCAGCTCTGTTCCTCTGTGCTGTGTGGAGGATGGGGGGTTGGGGGGTACTAAATTGGGGCAGTTATTTTTTGAGAATATTTGTTACCACATGTCAATATTAATAATTTGTTTTATATCATTTTTTTTTACAATGATTTTTTACAAGTGGTGGACCTGTAGCAACATCACAGTAAAATAGTGATTTCAATGCCCTCATTGAGACCTCCAGGCGATAGGCTATCTAAGGTATACATCCAATAATTTTCTCTCTCGCATTTATAACAGGGGTCTTCAATCTACAGCCCTCCAGTTGTTCAGGAACTACAACTCCCATCATGCCTAGTCATGTCAGAGTTTTACAATGCCTCATGGGATGTGTAGTTCCGCAACAGCTGGAGGGCCGTAGTTTGAGGATCCCTGGTTTATAACGTTCGGCGGAGGGGAATGTGTTGGGGATAGCTTCCATTTCCCAAAGACGTAATTCTAAAGATGAGTGTTTATGGAATTCTTTAAAGTGTCTCGGAACACTATGTTTGTCTATGCCCTTTCCCACAAAATTACGATGCTCACCAAAACGCTTCCCAAGTGTGCGTATTGTGCGACCTACATAAAGTAGGCCGCATTGGCATGTCAAGCAATATACTACATATTCGGATCCTTTCCCCTTTTATTTTCCTTCACCCTCCCCCACCCAACTAATTTTAGGAGAAATCTTAAGTATTCTTAGTCCAGTCTATTCCCCTCCCCCCCATATCCCCCACTTAGTCCCATTTAATATCATTATTTATGGGTTAATTGATTAGCATCATTTTAGGGAATTCATTGATAAATTATTAGATTTTATGGCTATTAAAATCTTTCTTTTTAATAAATGCCAATATAAATGCAGGTTCATTGTACATAATACAATACTCCAAATATAGTTTAATATAGCCCAATATAGTTCAGTTTATTATTATAGGTTGTCTTCCTATTTTTAAATTATCATTTCTAAATCATTATTATTATTCTTCATAGATATAATGTCAGACTATCATGATTCCATTGGTCGTCTGTTGTAAGTATGGTAATTTGGTTCATAGTTGTTAACCAATTACGGACCGCTTGCCGCAGTTTTACGTCGGCTGTTTGGAGGATATCGTTATGGCAGTAGCTAGCTGCCATAACCCCGGTATCCTCTTCTTCAGCGGGCGGTCCGCTACAGGACAAAAGTGGTCTCTGCTATGGATTCCCTCTCCCGCCACAATCCGGTGCCCCCCGCCGCTTACCGGAGCCGTCGGCAGAGGCGGAGGCGATCACGTGTTGTCTCCTGTTAGGTAGGGAAGATGGCCCCCACCCGTCTCCATACAATTGCTGGGCGGAAGCGAGGTCAAAACGTCACTTCCGCCCACAGCTCTTAAAAAGAACTTTTTTTTTTTTTTTTTTTTTTTTTTATTATTATTATTTTTTTTAAATGACATTTTTTTATTTTTTTTTACATTGAATTTTAGTGTAAATATGAGATCTGAGGTCTTTTTGACCCCGGATCTCATATTTAAGAGGTCCTGTCATGCTTTTTTCTATTACAAGGGATGTTTACATTCCTTGTAATAGGAATAAAAGTGACACAATTTTTTTTTTTTTTTTTAAAACAGTGTAAAAATAAAAAAGGTAAGATAAATAAGAAAAAAATAATTCTAGCCCTAGACCTCCTCTGTAACTCAAAACATGCAACCTGTAGAATTTTTTAAACGTCGCCAATGGAGATTTTTAAGGATAAAAGTTTGTCGCCATTCCACGAGCGGGCGCAATTTTGAAGCGTGACATGTTGGATATCAATTTACTCGGCGTAACATGATCTTTCACAATATAAAAAAAAAATTGGGCTAACTTTACTGTTGCCGTGTTCTCTAAAAGATAGTATTGCCGTGTTATTAAGCTGTGTTCCATCAGTCGCTATGGTTACTGGGCATATTAGTCGTTCAGTTCCCCTCCCCTGTATGGTATATTTAGCCTACACCAAGATGGCCACCAGCAAAGCATGGGGAAGGAGCACACAAGCTCTGACTCCGTTCCCGGAAGTGACGTCATCACAGAGCATCGGCGATCCCGGCTCCAGCTTTCCGGAAGTGCTGGGAGCCAATAGTGCAGCTGGATTGTAGCTGGACAGCAGATCGCCTCCACCAGCCAGTGATGCCCAGCACTATCCCAGAACAGCGCGGATGAAACCTAACTTATCTCATATTATATACACCCATGCTGGAAAAATGACGCTTGTTTGTGAGCGTTTTTAATCTTACTTTTTACTACTAAAATAAGTTAACTCGCTGCATTTAGAGGGCGCTGTTCTTTGTCTTTTACTAAGCTTTAAATATTCAGCACTTTGAACAGGTGTAGAGAAGAGAAGACTGCAGATAAACAGATACAACTAATGTAGGAGGATTTCTATCACCTGAGGCCAGTCAGTTCACTGGGTAAGGCTTTAAGTTGGCAGCATCAATGAAAATCTGTATTATCAATTTTAGGTGGACTAGTCATTCTTTCACAGAAAGTAGACATTTTTGTTGTCTCACAACTACTATAGTAGTGAAAATGCCATTTCCTGTGATAATATGATATTATCCCAATTCCACACTCACCTTTCTTCTCTTCTCAAAGTTAAGATATCCGTTCTGAAAAAAAAAAAAAAAAAAAAAGAAAAGAAGTGTAAATAATAGAAGGAATAAAATATATAAAATCAGCAAAAGTTTTCCACTACATTATTGGCCTCAGTACATCTTCTGTCCAAGACTTAACATGACATATATTGGGCTCCAGATCTACACTGCCTAACAAATCCTTTTGGTATTATTAAAGTATTCTGAATCTGAAAAAAAAAAAAAAAAACGCTTTTTTTTAATTCCGGAGTTTTCAAAATCCATCAAAGAACCATCAAATCTCACCTCCAGCTGATCTCGGATGGCAGAATCCAGCATGACCAGGTCGGTGAGGAAGACTCCGAGATATGGGATTACCCCCTGTGCAATGAGAATAGAAAAAAAAGCTAAGAGTTAAAATTCAGACCCACAACTGGCAAAGGTTGAGAAAACAGGAACAGTATTAAATATAAGGTGAGCTAGAGATTCTGACACCCCATAGAGAAACAAGGGCTTTCCTGTACCCACCATGAAGCCATTCCTCAGTACGTTTATTGAGAACACAGAACCTCTCTGGTATAAAATCCACTATGGACTATACACTTCCACCGGGTTTTGACTCCTTGTGTCCCTAAGGGGTAGTGATGTTGAACCCTCTGGTGCATACTACTTTATTTTTATTTATTTTTCTTGTCTTTTTTTTTTAACTTCTTTGCGCCCACGTTATAGCCGAAAGAGAACTACAGCGTGGGCGTCCATTTACGTCCTCCTGAGCATGAGCTGCCTGCGCGCCCCCTGTGATCATCGGAGTAAGGGGCTGATCCCGACCCCTTACCATGTGATCAGCTGTCAGCCAATGACAGCTGATCACGTGATGTAAACAGAGCCAGTAATCGGCTGTTTTTTTTCCCTCACGCTGACAGCGTGAGAAGAAAAAGAAAAAGGGCCGATCACCAGCTTCAGTCAGAGGGACATCGGTCCCGAACACGGAGAGCCACTGCCGCCTCATCTGTGCCCACCATTGCCACCTACCAGTGCAAATCAGTGCTGCCTATCAGTCCCCATCAGTTCCACCTATTAATGCCCACCAGTGCCAACTATCAGTGCTGCCAATCAAGGCCTCATCAGTGCTGCTTATCAATGTCACCTACCAGTGCCCATCAGTGCCACCTATCAGTGCCCCCTATCAGTACCCATCAGTGCAGCCTCATCAGCACACATCAATGAAGGAGAACATTTTTTTAACCACTTCAGCCCCGGAAGAATTTACCCCCTTCCTGACCAGTGCGTTTTTTGCGATTCAGCACTGCGTCGCTTTAACTGACAATTGCGCGGTCGTGCAACGTGGCTCCCAAACAAAATTGACATCCATTTTTTCCCACAAATAGAGCTTTCTTTTGGTGGTATTTGATCACCCCTGCGGTTTTTATCTTTTGCGCTATAAACAAAAAAATAGCGGCAATTTTGAAAAAAAAAAAATAAACCCATTATTTTTTACTTTTTGCTATAATAAATATCCCCCAAAAATATTTAAAAAAACATTTTTTTCCTCAGTTTAGGCTGATACGTATTCTTCTACATATTTTTAGTAAAAATTGCAATAATCGTTTATTGATTGGTTTGCGCAAAAGTTATAGCGTTTACAAAATAGGGGACAGTTTTATGGCATTTTTATTATTCTTTTTTTTTTTTACTAGTAATGGCGATTTTTATTGTGACTGCGACATGGCGGACACATCAGACACTTCTGACACATTTTTGGGACCATTGTCATTTATACAGCAATCAGTGCTATACAAATGCACTGAGTCCTGTGTAAACGACACTGGCAGTGAAGGGGTTAACCACTAGGGGGCGGGGAGAGGTTAAGTATGTCCTCGGGAGTGTTACTAACTGTGGGGGGGGGGGGGGGGGGAGTGGCTACATGTGACACATCACTGATCTCTGCTCCCGATCACAGGGAGCTATGATCAGTGACACTGTCACTAGGCAGAACGGGGAGATGCTTGTTTACATTAACATCTCCCCATTCGTCCTCTCCGTGAGGCGATCGCGGGTATCCCCACGGCGATCGAGTTCGCGGGACCCACGACCCGACTCACGGAGCTCCCAGCCGGCGCGCACGCAATGGCACGGCGGCAAATTCAAAGGGACGTACGGGTACGCCCATTTGCCCAGCCGTGCCATTCTGCCGACGTACATCGGCGTGCGCCAGTCGGGAACCGGTTAACAAACTATGAAAACTGATTATTTTTTTTTTTTTTTTTTTCAACATTTCTGGTCTTTTTTTGTTTGTTTAGCAAAAAATTAAACCCCAGAGGTGATTAAATACCACCAAAACAAAGCTCTATTTGTGTGAAAAAAAAATGATAAAAATTCAATTTGGGTATAGCGTAGCATGACTGCGCAATCGTCATTCAAAGTGCTACAGCGCTGAAAGCTGAAAATTGGCCTGGGCAAAAAAGGGGGTTTAGGTGCCCACTAGGCAAGTGGTTAAATTTTTTTTTTTTAAAGGTAAACTCGGGGCAAACAAATGATTTCATGCTACCAAACTGTGGGAATAGTTTGGGGATGGCCCCTTCCTGATCCAACATGACATCACACCAGTTCTGTGTGCACCTTGGAATTGAGAAAGTCAAAGAAATGCTATTTTCCATGTGCAGTAGAGGACACTCACCGTGGCTCTGGGGTCCTTGGAACGCGGCGGGTGTCTTTTGGAGGTTGCATCAGAACTGTCCTGAGACTGAAGTACAGATATCAGCGTCAGACAATGGTAACATTTTATTTATTTTTTTAAATGCCATTTTACATTCACATTTTAATTTATTGTTAATTTTTTTTTATTTCTTTTCCAATAATTTTTATAGAGTATAAAATGATACATACAAATGAATTATAAATGGTTGAAAAAGGCGTTATTATGCATAATCAGCTAACAGTAAAGTTCAAAAGTAAAGTAAATGACATAAAAAAGGAGCCTTGATTCTATTTTTATTTTTACATTCACATCCGTTCCTGCACTCAAGGAGCCTACAATCGAAGGTCCCCATCTCACACACACATGGACCAATTTTGAAAGTGGCCAATTAACCTACCAACGTGCCTTTGGATTGTGGGAGAAACCCACACACCGGGGAAAGCCAGGGCTGGTGCTACCACTAGGCAAACTAGGCAACCGCCTAGGGCGCACTGCTGCCTAGGGGCGCCTGGCCACTGGTTTCCCTCTGCGTCTGCAAGCTCTGCAGGCTGCAGCATGTAACTAACTCAGTCTCAGGCAATTGCTCCGTCCGATCGGTAGTGTAATTAGAGGCGCAATGCAGCATTGGAGCCAGAGCTAGAGGAAGCAGAGCCTTCCTGTATAACGCCACCTCCTGTCACATGGACAGGGCAAGGGGGGGTGGAGTCAGGGGTGGAGCCAATGGGGGCAGCAAAATGATGTTTCGCCTAGGGTGTCAAAAATCCTTGCACCAGCCCTGGGGGAAACATGCAAACTCCATGCAGATCGTGTCCTGACCAGAATTTAAATAGGGGCCCCAGTGCTGCAAAGCTGAAGTGCCAACCACTAAGCATTTACTATATAGCAAACCAGGGTGGAAAAGTCCTCACCTGGAAGAGCAGCTCTCTCATCTTGGCATAATTGTCTTGCTCCGAGAAAACCTCATGCATTTCCTGGTAACTGCGCTGGATCTCCCTGCAATGACATCATCACAACATCAATGAATGTTACTTTACAGCCCAACTGAACCTTGGAAAAACAGGTAGGCTGCATATACACCAAGTATATCATAGATAGATAGATAGATAGATAGATAGATAGATAGATAGATAGATAGATAGATAGATAGATAGAGAGAGACACAGGGTCTCGAAATGACATTGCTGCAGATGGACACAGTTGACCGAATTTGGGGCCCCGTATCTTGGGGCCACTTAGAGATAAGAACCCCAAATTTGGTGTGTAAACCCAGTGGAACTAGCACCATAAAATTTCCAAAGCTGGGGTTCCTAGCACCAAGTGGCCCCGAGATACAGGACCCCAAAAATCAGTTCAGAAAATGTCAAGCACTTTTCTGCAGCAGAGAATGACATTTTCCGAACCGGGTTTGGGGCCCTGTATCTCAGGGCCACTTGGTGCTAGGAACCCCAGCTTTGGATATGTTATGGTACCAGTTCCACTGGGTTTGTACACCAAATTTGGGGTTCCTAGCACCAAGTGGCCCTGAGATATGGGGCCAGAAATTCGGTTCAGAAAATTTCAAGCACTTTTCTGCAGCAGAGAATGACATTTTCTGAACCGAATTTGGGGCCCCGTATCTCGGGGCCACTTAGGGCTAGGAACTTCAGCTTTGGATATGTTATGGTACCAGTTCCAATGGGTTTGCACACCATATTTAGGGTTCCTAGCACCAAGTGGCCCTGAGATACGGCGCCCCAAATTCGGTTCAGAAAATGAAATTTTTTGCTGCAGAAAAGTGCTTGACTCGAGTATGTGTAATATATATATATATATATATATATATATATATATATATATATATATATACATACATATACATATTCATACAGTGCCTTGAAAAAGTATTCATACCCCTTTCAATTTTCCACATTACAACCAAAAACGTAAATGTATTTTATTGGGATTTTATGTGATAGACCAACACAAAGTGGCACATAATTGTGAAGTGGAAGGAAAATGATAAATGGTTTTCAATTTTTTTTTACAAATAACATATGTGAAAAGTGTGGGGGGGTACATTTGTATAGCGCCCCCCGGAGTCAATACTTTGTAGAACCTCCTTTCACTGCAATTACAGCTGCAAATCTTTTTGGGGATGTCTCTACCAGCTTTGCACATCTAGAGTGACATTTTTGCCCATTCTTCTTTGCAAAATATCTCAAGCTCTGTCAGATTGGATGGAGAGCGTCTGTGAACAGCAGTTTTCAAGTCTTGCCACAGAGTTTCAATTGGATTTAGGTCTGGACTATGACTGGGACATTCTAACACATGAATATGCTTTGATCTAAACCATTCCATTGTAGCTCTGGCTGTGTGTTTAGGGCAGTGTTTCTCAACTCCAGTCCTCAAGGCGCCCCGACAGGTCATGTTTTCAGGATTTCCCTCTGATGAACTGGCTGTAGTAATTACTAAGGCAGTAAAACTGAAAAAAAAAATCACCTGTTCAAATAATGGAGAGCCTGAAAACGTGACCTGTTGGGGCGCCTTGAGGACTGGAGTTGAGAAACACTGGTTTAGGGTTGTTGTCCTGCTGGAAAGTGAACCTCTGCCCCGGTCTCAAGTCTTTTGCAGACAAACAGGTTTTTTTCTAAGATTGCCCTGTATTTGGCTCCATCCATCTTCCCATCAACTCTGACCAGCTTCCCTGTCCCTGCTGAAGAAAAGCATCCCCACAACATGATGCTGCCAACACCATGTTTCACGATGGGGATGGTGTGTTCAGGGTGATGTGCAGTGTTAGTTTTCCGCCACACATAGCATTTTGTTTTTTAGGCCAAAAAGTTCAATTTTGGTCTCATCTGACCAGAGCACCTTCTTCCACATGTTTGCTGTGTCCCCCACATGGCTTCCCGCAAACTGCAAACAGGACTTCTTATGGCTTTCTTTCAACAATGGTATCTTCTTGCCACTCTTCTATAAAGGTCAGATTTGTGGAGAACACGACTAATAGTTGTCCTGTGGACAGATTCTCCCACCTGAGCTGTGGATCTCTGCAGCTCCTCCAGAGTTACCATGGACCTCTTGGCTGCTTCTCTGATTATCGCTCTCCTTGCCCGGCCTGTCAGTTTAGATGGACGGCCATGTCTTGGTAGGTTTGCAGTTGTGCCATACTCTTTCCATTTTCAGATGATGGGTTGAACAGTGCTCCGTGAGATGTTCATAGCTTGGGATATTTTTTTTTTTTTTATAACCTAAGCCTGCTTTAAGCTTCTCCACAACTTTATCTCTGACCTGTCTGGTGTGTTCCTTGGCCTTTATGATGCTGTTTGTTCACTAAGATTTTCTAACAAACCTCTGAGGGCTTCACAGAACAACTTTATTTATAGGGAAATTAAATTACACACAGGTGGACTCGATTTACTAATTAGGTGACTTCTGAAGGCAATTCTTTCCACTAGATTTTAGTTCGGAGTATCAGAGTAAAGGGGGATGAATACAAATGCACACCACACTTTTCAGATATTTATTTGTTAAAAAAAAAAAAAAAAATTGAAAACCATTTATAATATTCCTTTTTTATGCCACTTTGTGTTGGTCTATCACATAAAATCCCAATAAAATACATTTATGTTTCTGGTTGTAACATGACAAAATGTGGAAAATGTCAGGGGGTATGAATACTTTTTCAAGGCACTGTACACACATACAGTATAATATAGGTAGTTATTTATTAATTTATTATAGCTGTATAAATATTATAACTTTTATATGTATAATAACTTCCTTCTGATGGTATTTCACTATTGGAGTTTGCTTTGTTTTTTTGTCCTGGGCATATACATCGCATGTGATTTTCCGAGAAGCAATGTAATTAATTCTCTGTGCCGCACAATTTTTGGGAATTATGTATCTTGGATCAACATCCTAGTATTGTACGAAGTAGATTTAAAAAAACAAACAAAAAAGAAAAAACAGAGTGTTATTTGACCTTCCTATATCTAGGGGTCAACATATGGTGAGCTTCTGTCTTAATGGAACACATATATGTGTTTTTTTTTCATGTGTGGAGTTGGATTTAGAAGCAACATTTAGATTAATACTGCACGGCTTTTCATTTTATTTATCATATATTTGATAACGATTCGATGCATAGTGCAAGGTTTCTCAACATTTCTTCATCTAAAGGTAAACTTAAAAAATTATACATATTCTCGAGGCACCCCATTCTAAAGTGTAAAACACTAAACTAAACAGTTTTACATAACACAGCAAGATCCACACACATAGGACACCCAACCTTAGAGATTAATTTTTTTTTCCTGTGCAACAGTGTGAGGCCCTGCTGCTGTAAAAAGGGTTTGCGCACATGCAATGTGTGGAGCTCCAGAATATTAATTCTGAACATAGAAAGGTGGGTTTTCAACTTTCTCCGAGATTTGGTATTCCCAGATTGGGTACTGGAGTTTGGAGATTTCAAAGAGCTTGGGAAGGGAAGAAATCTCCGACCCAGTGTCATGAGCTTGCAGGAGACTAGCAGGATCTGAGTACAGGTTCACACAGCCGAAGAATGAGAGAGGAAAGCACTCACAATGCCACATCCGTAAATTGAAGGGGAAAAAAAAAAAGGGGTACTAAACAAGTAACCAAAGGTCGGACTTTTAAGGCATAGAAACAATGGAGAAGGAACAAAAATAAAAGTTTATTGAAGAAAGTACATGGTATAATTACAGTATTCAAAAAGATTAAAAATCATATAGAATGATACAATTTTTACAATGAGCCCTTGTGCGTCTACGTGTTTCGCCGTTAGGCTTCTTCAGGACACGATCAAGGTTCAGAGACGTAACATAAAAAAAAAAGAAAAAAAGAAAAAGGGAGAACGAACCTCACTGTCTTAGGGTGGACAAAGTCTCCCAGGGGCATACCCGTCCGTCTCAATATCCATATCTTCCTTCTATGGGCATTGTATGTTAGGTGGGCTGTAACACATGCCGCTAGCTTTGCTCAATTTCATTAAGTGCTTTTCCCTATTGGATCCTGGATGTTCCAGCGCTATTTTTCTGGTGGTTACTACCACTTTTTGACACAAGACACACACCTGCCCCTGCTGTAGCAACATTTAAAGTTCACTTACCAAAGCTTCTGATGACGCCCAGTGGGAGGGGCGAAACATGTCAAGCTAAGGATAATCTGTGAAGGTTGTTTGGATGCCAAGGCGGCAATTTTTGCACATTTTAAAGACTCTGATGTAAGTGTAATGATTTTAAACCTTTTAATAAACCTTGCAGTATTACACTATATGCCCTCTTTTCTTCACTTGTCCAAACTTTACTACTTCAATCGTCTTTGACCAAGTAAAGTATGTAGGATCTACATCAAGTGGTGGAGGAGAGGAGATTCCATTCTCTGAGGCACAACCAACCCATATATCTGCTGGACAGGAGACACCATCTTGATATACACAGGCATATTTATCATCTTCATCTGGTGAGTGGGGACCCAGGAGGGGAGCACAGGAAGTCACCAAGATTACATCAACGTGTCACCAGCCCTATACCTCACACTTGATGAACTTTATTGATTGCACTTTATTTTGCACCTTTTTTTGAACTTTATTGAATGCATTTTTTTGCACTTGATTGGCACTTTGCTATACATGTTGTCACATGACACAAATTTGATGCGAGTATATGCATATTCATGATTTAGAGGGGCAGCGCTGAGTATAAAATTTTCTGTTGTCACTTACCAAACCAGCTGCGCACTGTCTACCTTTTCACAGCTTGCTAGAAGCATTCCACATTTTTGGAAACCTTCCGGCTAATGGAGATTTGTACGTGAGGCTTTGTCCACCCTAAGACAGTGAGATTCATTCTCCCTTTTCTTTTTTTTTGTTATGTCTCTGAACCTTGATCGTGTCCTGAAGAAGCCTAACGGCGAAACGCGTAGACACACAAGGGCTCATTGTACAAATTGTATCATTCTATATGATTTTTTATCTTTTTGAATACTGCGATTATACCATGTACTTTCTTCAATAAACTTTATTTTTGTTACTTCTCCATTGTTTCTATGCCTTAAAAGTCCGACCTTTGGTTACTTGTTTAGGTGCACACAGCCCTATTATAATAAAGGTCTTGAACACAGTTCAGGGCTCGTGTTAGGAGACAGGCATGCTCTCCTCAAGAGACAGACACTTATGCTGGAGAAGAGATTCTATGTCCATAGGACTGTAAGAGGAAAGATGGCAAAGCAAATCTGGGAGACAGGACAACGAGGCAAGTCCAGGGGACTGAGGGATTCAGGAGGTCTCGAAGGACTGAGAGAGAACAGGGTGTAAGGAGAACATCTATCAAGAGGCCAGGAAGTGGGCCCATGCACTAGGGTGCTGCAACCGAAAAAAAAACGAGGATAGCCAGGAGAGCTGGGAAAGATGAATGCAACACAGGTAATATAAGCTGGTCTGAGGGACTAGTCAAAAGCCAAGGTTAAGGCCTATAATATAAGCTGGTCTGAGGGACTAGTCAAAAGCCAAGGTTAAGTGCTGCTAAAGTGAAAGTCAGGTGGCTCAGCATTTTTCTGTTACCCCCCTGCGCGGCAACTGTTGAACTTACATTTTTACTGAAAGTGGGCTAGCAAGCCCTGAACAACAACATTTCAGACTGGCGTGGATGCCGTACAAATGGTTCTACCACTGAACTAATCCCCCCAAATTGCTGGAGCAAGGGTTACCATACCCTGTGCTGGAAGCACCATTGAGAGTTGGGCAGCAGCTCTCAGACAGTGCCACAGTCCAGGTCTTTGCTGGTCTAACACAACACCCCCTCTTCCCCCTGAACATTACCCCAGTCAACAGAGATCTAGCACACAGTTAAGACAATGGGGGTTATTAACTAAAACTGGAGAGTACAAACTCTGGTGCAGCTCTGCAAAAGAAACCAATCAGCTTCCAGGTTTTAATGCCAAACTTAATTGAACAAGCTGAAGTTATAAACTGATTGGCTACCATACACAGCTGCACCAGATTCTGAGTCCTCCAGTTTTAGTAAAACTACTCCAAAATGTTTCCTTACTTGGATGTCTCTGCCCAGACTCTCTTCAGCCGATGGACAGCCGTGCTTTGTAATGCAGACAATATGGCATAGACAGATGAAAAATTCCTGAGACTCCAACATTCCTTGTAAAAGAGAGAAAAAAAAAAAAAAATCATACAGAGCCATTTCAGACAAAAGTTGAAAGCAATCATTGAACCAGTAATGCTATCCATCAAATACTGCAGCTGTGATCAATTTGGGAAGTCAGTTTAACTCCATCTTCATGTACCTCAGCTAGAGTCTAGAGAGCTACTCACATGTGAGGTTGGTGGGTCTACTTCTTGCATAAGTTACCAAATTCAACCTTCCAGATGGGTATGACTAGGTTTGGTTATGAACAATATGCTCTAGACACTGAGGGTGTGCAGAGAACTTATTTTCTGCATTATAAAAAAAAAAAAAAAAAAAAAAAAAAAAAAAAAAAAAAAGGAAGGATTTAAAGCGGAGTTTCACCCATTTAAAAGTCAGCAGCTACAAAAAGTGTAGCTGCTGACTTTTAATTCTCAGACACTTATCTGTCCCACGGTCCAGTGATGCGGGTGTACGAAGCCTCGCTCCTCTCCCCCTCCTCTCCACGGCGCCAGCATTCTTACTGTGGGCCCCCGGCTGTGACTTCACAGCCGGGCGCGTACTGCGCATGCGCGAGCTGCGCTGTGAATGGCCGGGCAATCTTCTGGGACCTGTGACGTGTCCCAGAAGATTGCAGGTAGGAAGGGGGAGAGGTGAACTTCTGGCGCCGCAGAGCCAGGGGAGGAAGTGGGAGCTGGGTGCCCGTAAAAACAGGGTACCCGCTCCTCCCCCAAAAAAATGACATGCCAAATGTGACATGTCAGGGGGTCACCATCACTTAAAGCGGAAGTTCCATTTTTGAGTGGAACTCCGCCTTAAAAGAGCTCAATAGTTCAAGGAAATATTGTCACAACCAGATCTCATTCTGTCTAGCCCTGACTTGTGTATCACAGTTGCACACGGGCGCATGGGAATGTATGATGTCAAATTTGGGCGTATTTCTTGCTTGGGAGCCACAGTTGCTGTGTACAGCCACCCATTGAAATGAATGGCTGCCTGCAGCTGTACACAGGCATGCACCTGTACTTGCATAAATACGCACATGCATGCATACATCTAAGGGCATATATCTGTGTATACCCATGCAAAGCCATTCATTTCCATGTGCAGCTGAATTCAGCTCCTGTGGTTCCCAAGCAGGGAAATATGCCAGAATTGTACATCATATGGCCCCAGGCACCCATAGGCCGTCTAACCCAGATCACTGAGTCACTTTACTGGAACTAACATGCAGTGAATGAGTCAGCAAATGGCTGCTTCTATCAAAAATAAATCACACAGGCATTTCACATCATGACCCTTTAACAGAGTCACTCCAATAAGATGGCTCTGTAATGGGCCCTGTTCACTTACCTCGGCCACTTTCACCCACTTCTCGATGATCCGTGCCCTTTGCTGGGGCTTCAGATAGGGGTCCTGGACACAAGAAGCGGTCACAGCGCCTGACAGTCGATTAAAGTGACGGACGGTCTCTCGGACAGATTGGCACCGGTGGAAATGGTCCTCGCCCTTGTCTCTTCTGGACCACACTGACCCCAGACACTCGTATGGGACCACTCTTAAAAACAGAGCCTGACAGAAAGATATAAAGCATGAGATACACACACACTGTATATATATATATATATATATATATATATATATATATATATATATATATATATATAGTCCCCTGTGGAAGTGAGTCTTAATCCTGTCGGGCCGCACATATGCATAGCTGTGTTTGTGCTGGAACAGTGTTGCACACTCACAGCATAGAGACAGGGCTCAGAGTCTCATACTAATGATCTCTGTGTCACCTGATCACTGTGATAGTCTCTGACTGTCTATAATAGCCAGGGCCGCCTATAGGGTGGTACTACCAGGCCTCCTGTATGGGGTCTGGGCACAAAGGGGGGCCTGGACAGCAGGGGGATCAGTGCGGTGAGATGGGAGGACAATTATAGAACAATGCACTGTGTCTGTCTCTTCCTCCAGCAGCTGAAAGACAGTTTCTCCCCCTCTCCCTTCTGCCAGCTTTCAGGAGTGAGAGACACAGACACCGTGCATTGTTCTGTAATTGTCCTCCCATCAGGTAGGCTGATTGGGGCCCCATGACTTCTAATGGCAGCCCTGATTATAGTGATCAATCACTGTACAGCCAGCCCCTTTGAGTGTTTCTGCTCTTGAATGGAGAAAAAAAAAAAAAAAAAAAGATATACTGTATACATACAAGATGCTACTATTTTTCGTGTTCAATCAATAAAAAGAATTATGAAACAAAAAAGATACAGAGAAAATTGTAAACAAAGAAGTGTGTGTAATATATATATATATAAAAAAAAAAAAAAAAAAAGAATAGCTACATCAGCCTTTGATTTAGGTCAAAGGTCATTATCAGAAATAAATTGCCAGGGTCTAAGGTCAGGGTCAGTGTATTTTAGCTAGGGTTTAAAAAAAAAAAAACATTTTTTTTAAATTTAGTATCAGTGTGTTTTAGGTAGGATAAAAAAAAATTATTTTGAGTTGTTTTTTTTTTTGGTGGCAGGTTATGGTAATTGCAAGAACTATATAGCTAAATATAAATTTAAAAATCATTTTTTACTATTTTGTGCCACGTTTTCCTTTAATAATAACTTTTTTTAAAAAATCCATTACAATTTACCACCAAATGAATGCCCAGTTTGTCCTGAAAAAAAAAAAGTAGTATAATTCACCCGGATACACCAAGTAATTATGATGATATGTGAAGTTATACTAACACATGTCAAAGCTGCAAAACTGTGTTCAGGAGTTAAGGACCTTATGCAGGTTGCAGTTTGCATATTTAGGGTGCATTTTGAGTTTTTCAATACACGTTTTTGATCCATTGAAGTCTATGGAATCAAAAACCAGAAAAAAGTCCCTGGGCCTTTCCATAAAACACATAGATGTGAACGTGACCCATAGGAGACCATGTTAAATGGACTGTAGTGTGTTTCTGCAAAACTGAAAAATGCACTAAAAATGCCTAGGTGTGAACCAGGCCTAAAACAGAACTAAACCTTCCTATTGTTTTCAGCCAAGGAAGCTGCCATCTTATCCTCGGTTTGATCTGCAACTGCCATGGTTCTGCTCATGTGATCAGTTATGACACCAGCCATTGGATGGTTTGACAGTTTGGTTGAGGACAAATGTGACAGTTAGCATTCCCAGCATGTGCCAGGAATGTAACTGTTTTCTGAAACGGTTAAATTGATGGGTTAAGTTCCACTCTATGGTTTGTTCTACCTTCGTCATGAAGGGGTTAATATAGATCACTAAATTCCGAGGTTGGAACTGTTAGGCGGATCTGATTGGACCGCTCATGTGAAAGGAACAGACTACAATGGTGTTGAGGTTTTAACCTTTTCACACTCTATTCAAACCCCCCAAAAAAATCTTAAAAATAAAATTGGTTTGGAATCGTGTTTATGACGGCCATACATGCTTTGGGAAATGATCAATTTCTTCTCGGATTGAGCTTGCCTGATGGGAATAATCGATCAATAGTCAACAGCTCAATGCATTGATATGACATACATGGGGAAGTTGAATTTGATTGATAGCTGAAAGATGCGATCGTAAGTTATCGATCCTCTCTCTGTTTCCAACAGGCAACTCTATAATCCGATCAGCTGAAATATGATTGAATTTATGATCGAATCAGCTCATTGTTGCCAATGCAAAAACGATCAATTATTTTCCTCTCTGGCTCGATCAACTCCGTTTGATTGAAACCGAGCCTAAATTGATCTCAAGGGAAGTTAAGGCTTTTCAATCAGTTTCTGACTCAATCGTTTCGATTGAGTGGCACACCAATCGGATAATAAAATTGAAGTGTGTGTGGTCACCAGTAGAGGCATAGAGACACCGATTTCCCCTTACAGCTTCTAGACAGGTGAGTTGCTCGGCCACGTATCCAGCTTGAAATGTCAGGACATCCAGAGGGTCCGAGTCTTCCGCCTTGTCCCCTGTCGTCGGGGACTGATCTGCACCGTCCTTGTCACCGGCGCGGAGCTCCTGTAGTTTTGCTACCAAATTGGCCTTCCGTAGTCTGCAAAGGCAAACAGCCAGCTGATCCTTCTTCTCTGGCTGAAGAGACAGGAAGTCTTCGGGGTGCTGAGACATCCAGGCACAGAAGAGACTGCTGACGCTGCAGAGAGTATAAAAAAAAAAACAGTACTGTGAGAATGAAGGACTATGTACTGTACACCTCAATAATGCCAAAACCCACATTAGAAATGGTACCGGCTCTTTATCAAGCTAGGAACTACCCAAGCTGGTCGTGGCTCCAAATATTGTTAATAAGGATAGGAGACACTAGGGGGCATTTTTATATTAAAAAAAAAAAATTAAAGCTATTCTTCCTGCCATATTTACATTCAATCTCTGTGAATAGGGGCAAAATCAATTGAACGTTACTAGGCTATTTGCTCTCCAGGTCAAATATAATTTATATAGAACAGTGAATCTGGAAATATAGCTGATGATCATAGGACATATATCCTTATTCACTGTGACCGTATGCGCCATCTGCTGGCCGTAATGCAGTATTTTCCCAATTCGCTCTATTCTGTATGAATAAATAACATTTGACTTGGATAGAAAATAGTAAGATGAAAGTGAAATATATATATATATATATATATATATATATATAGATAGATAGATAGATAGGAGAGATTTTATACATACACACACACACAAACGTATACATTTTGGCTAGGTGTAGAAAAATGTATGAATAAGTGAAAGCCTATGGCACAACAGGTGTAAAAAGGGTCTCATACTTACTCATCATCTTTCCCTCCTTGTGATTGCTTGCTGCTCTGTAAGTGATTATTGTTCTGTAATCTGCAAACAGCAAACAGAGGTGTTAGTGTGCAACTGTGCTCATCTCCTCTAGATGGCGACGTAGAGCTCCTACATCCTAACCCTGCACTCCCAAAGAGTTCTCCATATAGGAATACCCCCACATACAGCCGAGCACACAGTGAATATTTGTACATAGAAACAATAGGCGTGCGCACAGGGTGTGCGAGGTGTGCCTAAGCACACCCTAATCACCCCGTGTCGCACAGATTCCCCCTGTTTAGACCCCTTATATTTCACCAAAGCCCCCCTAACAGGGCTCCCCAAAAAAATAAAAAATGTAAAAAAAACTGAATTTAAAAAATAAATCTTTAAAAAATAAAAAAAAATGTAAATGTAAAATGTAAAAAAAAAAAAAAAAAAAAGTAATAATAAAAATAAAAACTACCGACACAGGGCTGAGGCCAACACGGTACGATTTTGCACATATGGTGGGAGTGACCTGTGATCCAAATTTTTTGGATGGACGTCAAGACCCAGACTGAGCAAAGCCTGGGCATAGTGGTTCCTTTGTCCCCAGAACACTTCCTCCTTCACGTGCCAACCATACCGCTTAGTCAATACAAAGCGCCTTGTCACATTTGTTAAATGCTGTCAAACGTATCATACCAATATACTGGAGACAGACACGGGTTCCTGGCCGTGAGGATTGACTCAAGAAGGTGACTACTAGGAGATTATGGATGCAGAGGAGTGGGTGGCGACCTGCAGGGATACCCTAGATAGGTTCCGCACAACATGGTGGGAACATACCATGACTCTAGACTAGGTTTCATCCAGCCTAGATGTTGCCCTCTTGAGATTGGCTGACCCCAGTTTTGGAGTGTCCTCCTAATCTTTGAGTGGTGATCTCAGAACTTATTTCAGTCTACATAATGGTGCCCGCCGGTGTGAGCAGTCTCGAGGACTACAATGGTTTGCAAAAACTTCCACCATTTCCCTCCCCCCCCCTTTTTTTTTAAATTATATTGCATATAGGAGATGTTTGATGCTGTGGGAACAATGTTTATTCAGTAGAAGGCATTTCACGGTAGTTAATTGATAGTTTCCATCTTGTGGCCCACAGTTTATCTTCCCGATTAATACAGTTGTCACGATGGCCTCCCTTTCCTGTTGGGATGGCATATGACCAATTGATTGATTCTGGGCCTACACCCTAGACTAATCTATACGACACTTTGGAATCTGAAATTTCCCTTACTTTTAGTTTACTTAGTGTTATGTTATTATTTAATATTTGTTGATTGAATGTATGAGTGATCGGCGATGTATTCTTTGATTTCATCTTGGACTGTTTTGAACGATAGGAAACACTGATCACCCCAAATCTGTCTATGTCTGTTATGCCTATGTTTTGAAAAATAAAATAAAGATTAAATAAAAAAAAAATATATAATAAAAATAAAAACTACAGACACCGTCCACTGCCCTACTGACACCAATCTCTGCCCTACTGACACCATCCACTATATGCACACACACGCATATTTGTTTGAGCTTTGGGGTGCACACCCTTATGCCGCGTACACACGGTCGGACTTTCTGTCCTACTTGGTCCGGCACACTTTCTGACGGACTTTGTCCACCAGACTTTAAAACGGACGGACTTGCCCACACACGACAGGACTTTGCGGCGGGCTAAGTCCGCCCGTTTTTCCGACGGAGACTTTCAGAATGAACGGACTTGCCCACACACGGACATGTCCGTTCATTTTGAACGTGACTCAGGTGCGACGGGACTAGAAAAGGATGTCAATCTTGCCGCTTTTATCGGCGAGATTGACACCTTGCGAGCCCCGTTGCGGGGCATACCAGGCCCTTAGGTCTGGTATGGATTATAAAGGGGAACCCCCCCTACGCCGAAAAAACGGCGTGGGGTCCCCCCTAAAGTCCATACCAGACCCCGATCCGAGCACGCAGCCCGGCCGGTCAGGAAAGGGGGTGGGGACGAGCGAGTCACTGGGTGATTTTGACCACGCCTGGGCATGCTGGGACTGTGACATCATAAGGGGGCGGGGTCTCCGCCTATATAAGTCACAACGCAGCCCTCAGAGAGAGCGTCGTGTCAACATCTGGGGAAGAGAAGAGAAAACAAGAAGCCCAGAAGTCCGGACCTCTGCTGGCAAGAGAGCTACCTGAAGACAGCGGAGGAGCCGGCCGAAGAACTGGAACACCGGGAGAAGAGAGCGGAGAAGAACCAACCGGACGCCGGGAGAAGATGAACCGGAGGGACCCCCGAAGCCGGAAGAAGACTCCCGCAGACGGAGAAAGATCCCCCCCCCCCCGGAGCTGTTTAATAAAATATTTTAAAAACCTGTGTAGTTTTATTATTTACACTTTTTCCCTAGGTGAATGGGTAGGGGTACCATGTACCCCATACTCATTCACATAGGGTGGGGGGCCGGGATCTGGGGGCCCTCTTATTATAGGGGGCTCCCGGATTCCGATAAGCCCCCTGCCCGCAGACCCCGACAACCACCGGCCAGGGTTGTCGGGAAGAGGCCCTTGTCCTCATCAACATGGGGACAAGGTGCTTTGGGGTGGGGGGACCCGCAGTGTGCCCCCTCCCCCAAAGCACCCACCCCCCATGTTGAGGGCATGAGGCCTGGTACGGTTCAGGAGGGGGGGGGGCGCTTGCTCGTCCCCACCCCCTTTCCTGACCGGCCGGGCTGCGTGCTCGGATCGTGGTCTGGTATGGATTTTAGGGGGGACCCCACGCCATTTTTTCGGCGTAGGGGGGTTCCCCTTTATAATCCATACCAGACCTAAGGGCCTGGTATGACCCGCGCTCGCCGCAATAGGAAAATTGTTTTTCCTATTGTGGCGAGCGCGAGATGCAATACCCTGCCCTCGCGTCGCATCTGGTCCGTCGGACCAGCATACACACGAGCGGGCTTTCCGTCGGACCAGCACACAGACGAGCGGATTTTCCGCCCGAAACTGAGTCCGACGGAAAGATTTAAAACTTGTTTCAAATCTAGGTCCGGCGGGCTTTTGGGAAAAAGTCCGCCGGCGCCTACACACGGGCGGATTGTCCAGCACACTCTGGTCCGCCGGACCAAGTATGCCGGAAAGTCCGACCATGTGTACGCGGCATAATGCAATAGGCTGCGCACACCTATGATAGAAACCATTGTAACTGTTGGAAGTTTGGCGAAGTGATGCACACATTCTTGTGATTCAGCCACCCCAGCTGCGCTCTGTGGCTACATAGCAAAAGGGGTGTCACCACTTTTTCAACCCTGGCAGTCTCTGCCACCTGTATGCTCTCTGAACAACTGATGAATGTTATTGTACTGAACTCTGAACCCTACCGTGAGCCCACCACCTAAAGGGTTGTACACACTATAAGAATAATTAGGTGAACATTTTCATCCAAGGAACAATTGTACAATTTTCTGGTAGTGTGTAGTCAACTTTCGGTAGCCAATTCCGACCTTCCAAACGAAAATTTTTCTGAAGGGACAAACTCCAAAATTTCTCTCATAAACAGCCACCCACCTAACCCCCTGGTCGGTGCACCCCCCCCCCCCCGGGAGAACAGTCGGGACATCGAAAACCCGCACTTACCTCATCTAGGAAGAGGACAGGCAGCGTGTCCGGCGAGCGGCAGCTTTCTTTCTTCCTCCTCTTGTAGATCATGGCGGCTTCCGCCATGCATCTCCCTCCTCCTAGACATCCAATAGGATAACCTGTCCTTTCAGCCAATTCTGAAATGGGTATTAGACCCGTGCTTCCTGATTGGCAGGCGATTCAGTGTTATTTGCTTTTCTAATACACCTGGGTGGGCTCAGAGCGCAATGCTCTGCACCACGAGTCCACCCTATTTTGAAGCCTGTTAGAGCCTCTGGCCCTAATCAGGTGCTTCAAAAAAAAAAAAAAAAATTATATATATATATATATATATATATATATATATATATATATATATATATATATATATATATATATATATATATATATTTGTGGTTCCTTGCATTTTCTACAATGTACAGTATTTTATTTTGATTAGTAACATGTACAGTATTTCGCAAAGGTATTTATTTATACCATAAAGAAGACCTAAAACCAGGAAGGACATCCCATCTATACAGATAGTATCTGTTCCTGTAATGAAATGCCAACGAAAAAACTTTTTGGGACTATCTGTGAAGAGGGAAATTCCACAGCCCTCTGACAATTGTTCTCATGGTCTTTGTTTGCAGATCTGGATTGCTGGTTGCTCGATTTTAAAGACAGCCAATCAAGAGTTCTACAGTGGTCCTCTTCATCAACTGAGGCTGGAGGAAGAAGGAATTTCCCTTAATATAGAAGAAACTGAATGTTTCATTAACTAACTTTCATTAACATTGCATTACTGCTGAGTGGGTAAAATTAAATACAATTAGGATCAATTTCTTGTCAAAAGTCCCCTTCTGTTGGCAACACATTAAAAATTTCGAGCAACTTCAACCAGCTTTTTGGCAACAAAAACAATTCGGAATACTAGTGATACACATGGGCAAAAGTTGAGTTTGGTGTGGTGAAACTAGAGTGGCCCCTATAGAGCCCTGACCTCAACCCTACTGAACACCTTTGAGAAGAACCTGAATTCTCATTGGGAATCAAGTCTTCCAACATCAGTGCCTGGCCTCACAAATGTCCTTTTGGCCTAATAGACACAAATTCCTACAGATATCCTCCAAACTCTGGTGGAAAGCCTTCTCAGAAGTTGGGAGGCTGTTATAAGCATAAAGGGGGCCAACTCCATATTACTGCCCATGGTCTTGGAAAAGGATAAAGTAAATACTTCTTCCCTATTCCTGTTCTGATAGCCAACATTTTATATTTGCTTTCTCTTCTCCTTCTAAAAATGGTCAACAGGACAATTAGAGAGGCTGGATCATCTCAGCGGGGTGGCTGTCAGCAATAAAAACTTGGCTGAGGTTTTAGGCTGGGTTCACACCATTGCGAATTGGATGCGGTATCTCAGCATCCAATTTGCTACCTCATCCAATTCGCAATAGCAGGAGATTTTGACCGGTTCTCTATGGAGCCGGTTCACATATCTCCGCAGCAGGTCCAGGGGGTTTTGCAGAAAAATGCTGTGCGTTTTTTGGTCCACTTCATGAGAAGGAAGTGTCACCAGCACACCAGGATCTCCAAAATTGGGTACGATGGTCACATGCCTGATGAAGGGGTCCTGTGTGGCTCCGAAACGTCGCTTCTATTTATTTTTTTTATACTATGTGATTAAAATTTTGGACCCAATTTTGGAGATCCTGGTCTGCTGGTGACACTTTCTTCTCGTGACAGGCAGTCAGTTCCAGCCGTTGGTCATTTCAGTACCCAATTTAAGATACAGACATTTGTGCAGGAATGTGTGCCTTGGGAGTATTGCATTTTCGGTCCGCTTCAGGTGAAAATTCAGCCCAAAATTCGAGCTTAAATCGGACCTGAAACGGTGAACCAGCACCCACCGGACCCCTGATGTGAGCGGCATGCGGCTCATATGTGAACCAAGCCTCAAATCTATCCAAATCTAGATACACTTTAATGACAAACTGGTTCTGCTAGGAGTCATTTCAGAGGAGGGGGTCACCTAAAGCCACATAATGGACCACCGTGTAAGCAACTTCTGGAATATCTACCTTGCCATTCTATCTCACAACCCCCATCACCACATTGTCACCCACACAAAGCAAAAGGGACACAACCTGTCCAGCAGTAACGCCAACACCTCACTGGTGGTACTGAAAGTGCGATAAGTGGCCAGGAACACTGGGATGTAGGAGGTGTCCCTCAGAATTCGAGCTTCTAGAAGATGGTTGACAAGTCTTGGAAGCGTTCCAGCACGCAGTGTTAATACTTTTACAGGAGCCTGGAGAGAAGAGAAATTGTGTTACGTAAGTTATGAATATCAACATGCAGAATAATCCTGTCATACTGAGCTGTAAATCACCTGACAGACGGGGAGGGTGTCATTTAATAGAACATATACTGTACAGGTTTATGCTGGTCACAAACAAAAAAAAAAAAAAAGAAAGATTCCCCATCAGACTAACCGGCCAGCCTGCAAAACCACCAAATTGGCCCGGTCTAGTTTACGATAAAAACAGAGGGTTTTGTTTTCACACATTTGCAAATACAAGCGTAAGCCACAGTGCCCATGCCAAGGGACCTCCATATATGCTGAGGTCCTAACTCTTCAAACTCGGCTGATCACAGGACAGGGTAAAGGGCCAATCACAGCGGCCCTTTACCATGTGATCAGCTGTCAGCCAATAACAGCTGATCAGGGAAGTAAACAGAAGCCAGTTAGCGGCTCTTTTTCTCCTCACGATCAGCGTGACGCGAGAAGAAGAAAGCCGGTACCCGGCTTCTGTTACAGGGACATTGGTCCCAATCTGTGCCCACCAGTGCTACTAATCAGTGCCACTTATCAGTGCCCACCAGTGCCTCATCAGTGTCACCTATCAGTGCCACCTATCAGAGCCACTTATCAGAGCCCATTGCTGCCGCCTCATCAGTGCCCATCTGTGCAGCTTCATCAGTGCCACTTATCAGTGCCACTATCAGAGCCCATCAGTGCCACTTATCAGAGCCCATCGCTGCCGCCTCATCAGTGCCCATCTGTGCAGCTTCATCAGTGCCACTTATCAGTGCCACCTATCAGAGCCCATCAGTGCCACTTATCAGAGCCCATCAGTGCCGCCTCATCAGTGCCCATCTGTGCAGCTTCATCAGTGCCACTTAGTGCAGCCTGATCAGTGCACATCAATGCAGGAGAAAAAATTACCAGTTTGCAAAATGTTGCAAAACTATAAAAATATATATTTTTTTTTATTTTTGGTCTTTTTTTTCTTTAGCAGAAAATAAACAGCCCAGTGGTGATTGAATACCACCAAAAGAAAGCTCTATTTGTGTGAAAAAAAAAATATAAAAATGTCATATATACAGTGTTGCATGATCACGCAACTGTCATTCAAAGTGCGACAGCGCTGAAAGCTGAAAATTTGCCTGGGCAGGAAGGGGGTATAAGTGCCCGGTAAGCAAGTGGTTAAAGGCACAGGGATACACGTGACTTTTTTGTACAATTGGTTGAATTGGGCGCAGAGATGCACTGGATGTCTTTGCCGTTACGTGCATCCCTGTGCCTTTAAAGGAGGGATGGGCTCCCTATCGATCCATCTTAATCTAGGACTGCAGTATATTCATAGGTCCCGTAGTCACGGGCACGATGGCTTACGCATATATTTGCAAATGTGTGCAAACAAAACCCTCTTTTTTTTAACACAAACTGTTCGACAACGTCAGTTTTGTTGGTTTGCAGGCTGGTTGCTAAGTGTGCTGGGAAATCTTTTGTTTGTTTGCAATGTGCATCGCCCTTCCATGTGCAACTTGCTGCAAAGACCAATTATAGGTTGGGGTGGTGGCCACTTTTTTGTATAGGTGTATGCTGGCCATATACATAATGATAAACAATTGAACAGAGACATGAATGTCTGCCTGAAAAATAGTTATTTGACTCACAAAAAAAAAAAAAAACAAAAGGATCAATTTTAACCAAATTACTTGAGACCAAATACTCAAATGATGAAAGGGATCATTTATTGATCAAATTGTCCATTTGGTACAATTGAGTAAAAAAAACAAAAAACAAAAAAAAAAAACAGTTCTGGAGTCAAATTGGTAGGTGGACACAGCAGGTATGTAACCCTGGAACGCAGTACGGAGATGATGGGAACCCCTAATAATGGGTATGGCAGGTTTGCAAACCAGAGAACTGGTTGGGAACCCCTCATAATGGGTACAGCAGTTGTACAGACCCGAGAACTCAGCACAGGGATGGTGGGAACCCCTCATAATGGGAACAGCAGGCATGCAGACCTGGGAATCCAGCATGGGTTTAGTGGGCACCCCTCATAATGGGCACAGCAAATATTCAGACCTAGGAACCCAGCACAGGAATGGTGGGAACCCCTCATAATGGGCACAGCAGGTGTACAGACCCAAGAACTCAGCACAGGGATGGTGGGAACACCTCATAGAAACCCCTCATAATGGGCACAGCAGGTGTACAGACCCGAGAACCCAGCACAGCAGGTGTAAAAACCCAAGAACTCAGCACAGGGATGGTGGAAACCCCTCATAGAAACCCCTCATAATGGGCACAGCAGGTGTACAGACCCGAGAACCCAGCACAGCAGGTGTAAAAACCCAAGAACTCAGCACAGGGGTGATGGAAACCCCTCATAATGGGCACAGCAGGTGTACAGACCCGAGAACCCAGCACAGGGATCGTGGGAACCCCTCATAATGGGTACAGCAGTTGTACAGACCCGAGAACTCAGCACAGGGATGGTGGGAACCCCTCATAATGGGAACAGCAGGTATGCAGACCTGGGAATCCAGCATGGGTATGGTGGGAACCCCTCATAATGGGCACAGCAAATATTTAGACCTGGGAACCCAGCACAGGAATGGTGGGAACCCCTCATAATGGGCACAGCAGGAGTACAGACCCGAGAACCCAGCACAGGGATGGTGGGAACCTCTCATAATGGGTACAGCAGGTGTACAGACCCGAGAACCCAGCACAGGGATGGTGGGAACCTCTCATAATGTGCACAGCAGGTGTACAGACCCGAGAACCCAGCACAGGGATCTGAGAACCCAGCACAGGGATGGTGGGAACCTCTCATAATGGGCACAGCAGGTGTACAGACCCAAGAACTCAGCACAGGGATGGTGGGAAACCCTCATAATAAGCACAGCAGGTATGCAGACCTGGGAACCCAGCACAGGGTTGATGGGAGTCCCTTAAAGGGCACCACAGGTGTGTAAAACTGGGAACCCAGTGCATGGATGGTGGGAACCCCTCATAATGGCACTGCAGGTGTACAGACCCGGGAACTCATGTTTATTAAACATATCAGAATTACTTACAAGGTTCTAACAATACAGTATTGTGTGCAATGAAGTGAGGAACAAGTCCCTGGAAGTTATATTAAACGTCTAGCGATAATAAGAACACGGCTGTGACATTAAGTACTGTATCTAATACAATAAGACAATGGCTGTACTGTCCTGCCAGCGTGGCATGTGCCAGACTATATTCCAGTGTAGGGCTGACTCATATCTTTAGAAGACATAACAAGGCTGTGCTTGACTGGTATTCCCTGCAGGTTTTATTAGGTAAGTGTCTCCCTACATGAAGTCATGACTGCTGTACAGAGGATTTCAGGAGAGAAGTGTTCTGGGATAATGAGGGATACAAGCAAGAACCTGCAAGCTGAGATCAGAGGGAGCAAAGACCTCCAGCATCATAGAGTTCTTCTGGAGGGACAGATGGCAGAAAGAGCAGAGCCATCCAGCAGTGAAGAATATTTTAGGAGAGGAGAGATAAAAGGACCAGAGTCCCTCAGCAGTGCAGTGTATTTCAGGAGAGGAGAGTTCCCAACTAAGCAGAGGCCTCCAGCAGAATGAAGTATTTTAGGAGAGGAGAGATAGGAGGAACAGAGTCCTCAAGCAGTGCATGGCATTTCAGGAGAAGAGTGTTAGACAGAGAAAGGAGAAGGGGTTCCCCAGAAGCAGAAAGTATTTTAGAAGAGGTGTGTTGGAAGGAGCAGAGTCCTCCAGCAGTGCAGAGTATTTCAGGAGAAGAGAGTTAACAACTGAATAGAGTCCTCGAGCAGCTTGAAGTATTTTAGGACAGGAGTATTGAAGAAAGGAGCAGAGTCCTCCAGCGTTGGAGAGTATTTCAGGATAGGACAGTTACCTACTGAGCAGAGTCCTCCAGGAGAGCAGAGTGTTTCAGAAGAGGAGATTTAGCTAGAAGGAGCAGAGTTCTCCAGCAGTGCGATTATTTCAGGAGAGGAGAGTTACCAACTGAGCAGAATCCTCCAGCAGAATGGAGTATTTTAAGAGAGGAGTGTTATGCCGCATACACATGAATGGACTTCCTAGCACAGGGATATGCAATTAGCGGACCTCCAGCTCCTGCAGAACTACAAGTCCCATGAGGCATAGCAAGACTCTGACAACCACAAGCATGACACCCAGAGGCAGAGGCATGATGGGACTTGTAGTTTTGCAACAGCTGGAGGTCCGCTAATTGCATATCCCTGTCCTAGCAGAAAAGGTCAGACGGAATCATTCCATCAGACATTCCGATCGTGTGCGGGCTTCATCGGACTTTCTCTTTCGAAAATTCTGACGGACCTAGAAATAGAACATGTTTCAAATATTTCCGATGGAATCAATTCCTATCGGGAAAACCGATCGTCTGTATGCTAGTCCGACGGATCAAAAATGACGCAAGGGCAGCTATTGGCTACTGGCTATTGAACTTCCTTTTTCTAGTCCCGTCGTACGTCATCACGTTCTAAACGATCGGACTTTGGTGTGATCGTGTGTAGGCAAGTCCATTTCAGCAGAACTCAGTCGGAAAGACCGTCAGAGTTCATTCCGACGGGAAAACCGGCCGGGTGTACGCGGCATTAGAAGAAGGAGCAGCGTCCTCCAGCAGCGCAGGGCATTTCAGGAGAAGAGTGTTAGATAGAGAAAGGAGAGGAGAAACCCAGCAGCAGGAAATATTTTAGGAGAGGAGTGTTGGAGGAAGGAACCGAGTCCTCCAGCAGTACAGAGTATTTTAGAAGAGGCGAGATAGAAGGAACAGTCCTCCAGCAATGCAGAGTATTGCAGGAGAAGAGTGTTAGATAAAGAAAGGAGGGGGGTTCCCCAGAAGCAGAAAGTTTTTTTAGAAGAGGAGAGTTGGAGTAAGGAGCAGCAACCGTCAGAGTTCATTCCGACGGAAAAAACGGTCGTGTGTACGCAGCATTAGAAGAAGGAACAGCGTCCTCCAGCAGCGCAGAGTATTTCAGGAGATAAGTGTTACCAACTGAGTAGAGTCCTCCAGCAGCATGAAGTATTTTAGGAGAAAAGTGTTAGAGGAAGGAGCAGAGTCCTCCAGCAGTATTTCAGGAGGAGAGAGTTATGCCGCGTACACACGAGCAGACTTTTCGACCGGACTGGTCCGACGGACTTCCAATGGACTTGCCTACACACGATCACAACAAAGTCTGACGGATTCATACGTGATGACGTACGACCGGACTAAAATAAGGAAGTTGATAGCCAGTAGCCAATAGCTGCCCTAGCGTCGGTTTTTGTCCGTCGGACTAGCATACAGACGAGCAGACTTTTCGATAGGAACTGGGTCCGGCGGAGTTCCGACGTAAAGATTTGAAACTTGTTCCAAATCTAAAGTCCGTCAGATTTTCGACCGAAAATGTCCGCTGCAGGTCCAATGAAGCCCACACACGGTCGAATTGTCCGCCGGACTCGGTCCGTCGGACCAGTCCGGTCGAAAAGTCTGCAGCATTAGGGACTGAGCAGAGTCCTCCAGCAGTATTTCAGGAGAAGAGTTAGGGACTGAGCAGAGTCCTCCAGCAGTATTTCAGGAGAAGAGTTAGGGACTGAGCAGAGTCCTCCAGCAGTATTTCAGGAGAAGAGAGTTAGGGACTGAGCAGAGTCCTTAAGCAGTATTTCAGGAGAAGAGAGTTAGGGACTGAGCAGAGTCCTCCAGCAGTATTTCAGGAGAAGAGTTAGGGACTGAGCAGAGTCCTCCAGCAGTATTTCAGGAGAAGAGTTAGGGACTGAGCAGAGTCCTCCAGCAGTATTTCAGGAGAAGAGTTAGGGACTGAACAGAGTCCTCCAGCAGTATTTCAGGAGAAGAGTTAGGGACTGAACAGAGTCCTCCAGCAGTATTTCAGAAGAAGAGTAATGCCGCGTACACACGAGCGGATTTTACGGCAGACTTTGCCGGACTTTATGACGGACTTTGTGAATGAACGGACTTGCCTACACACAATCCACCAAAGTCTGTCGAATTCGTACGTGATGACGTACGACCGGACTAAAACAAGGAAGTTCATAGCCAGTAGCCAATAGCTGCCCTAGCGTGGCTTTTTGTCCGTCGAACTAGCATACAGACGGCGGACTTTTCGACCGGACTCGATTTCGACGGATTGATTTAAAACATGTTTCAAATCTAAGTCCGTCCAACTTTTGAGAAAACAAAGTCCGCTGGAGCCCACACACGATCGAATTGTCTGACGAAATCCAGTCCGCCGGGCAAAGTCTGCCGTAAAGTCCGCTCGTGTGTACGCGGTATTAGGGACTGAGCAGAGTCCTCCAGCAGTATTTCAGAAGAAGAGTTAGGGACTGAGCAGAGTCCTCCAGCAGTATTTCAGAAGAAGAGTTAGGGACTGAGCAGAGTCCTCCAGCAGTATTTCAGGAGAAGAGTTAGGGACTGAGCAGAGTCCTCCAGCAGCACAGAGAATTTAGAGGGATACCAGTCAGACGGCGGCACACAGCAGTGACGTAGGGGTTTGCCGTAGTGGTGGAGCACTATATTACTATTATATGGAAGTTCTGTACTTATGAAATGTATACGTCCAGCTTGTGCAATACAGGAGTCTAAAGGGGAATTAGAACATGTGACCACTTTTTCGTAACTCAATGAGTAGTGGTGGCGAGAACATGAAACAAACGATTGCAGCCACAACTCCAGCACATACTGTAAAGCTGAACATAGACATAATATACGTGAGCAGTGTCACCTACCAAAAGAGCTGTAGTTCTGTTTGGATAGTTCCGGTGTCTTGCCGAGAAAGTTCCCTCGGCAGATAAGTCCCCCCCTGTACTGTCAGCCGCCGGAGATAGCCGAAGCTCAAACTTTTCAATCAGCTGTACATGGCGCCTGCGCCCTGGGTCCAGGTTCCTTCCCCACCATCCAAGTGGACCTAGAGGGGGAATCTAAAAGAGCCGAGCGAAGCGAGGCCGTGCCCGAAGCGTGGCGAGCGAAGCGAGCCTGCGAGGGGCCCTCCTACAGGCGCCGTGTACAGCCGATTTTCAGCTATTCACCTTTGGCTATTTCCATCGGATCCTACTGCCTGCGCAGTAGAGGGGGGTCCTTATCCGCCGAGCGGAACTTTCTCGGCAGAGCACCGGCACTCCTTCCGCACAGTGCAGATGACACCCCTATGTTCTGTCTCAGCTTTACTGTACATTTTGCTGTGTCAAGTAGAGGAGGTGTCTTTTCAATGGACAATGAATCAACATTATGACACTGATAATTATAGTCCTCCAGACTATGGTGGTAACCAGGGCTGCTGATAAGGCCCTCCTGTCCTGGGCCCGAGCCCCATCAGTTCAAAAAGGGGGCCCAGGCACCTGCTGTACTGTCTTATTGCAGACACAATTCTCTTCTGCCTCCCCCCTGCAGCGCTGCCACTCTCCTCCTCTTTCTCCCTCTGGCTGCACTGCAGGGGGATTGGTTCTAGTACATGCACTGCTTCCATCTACTGTCTGGGTGCCCCTTTCCTTTGCAGTGCTGTCGGCAGAAGAGGAGAAGAGGGAAGCCGGAGGCACTACGAAGGAAAAGCACACAGATGAATGTTTCAGTAAATATATCATTTTCTGGCCCCTTCCTTTCCTGCATGAACACAGTGAGCGATCGGTACCAATCACTCCTGTGTCCATTCATCTCTGAAGCAGAGTAAACTGTATTTGCTATGCTTCCGTTTGTGAATGAGCAGGAAGCCTCAGAGCGCTTCCTATTCTTTCATCTGTGCAGCTGATGTTGCAGAGAAAAGGATTATTAAATCTATGTCCTCAGTCACTTTTGGCCAGGGGGGGCCCTGTCAGGTAGGCTGTAAGGGGCCCTGTGATTTCTAACAGCAGTTCTGATGGTAAAGCAGAAACCTGTACCATACAATAGTGGAGCCATCTTCAAGTCTCTGCTGTCTGGTCAGTAAATCACAGGACTAAATCTACAGAATCCAAAATTTATTGAAAAACAGAATAAACTAATTTCACAGGGCTTCAAATTGACAAGCAATAAGGCTCTCTGATTTAGCCATGTGACTTGCGGGATGGGAGGACAATTAGAGAACAATGCACTGTGTCTCTACCTCCAGCAGCTGAAAGCTGCTGGCTTTCAGCTGCTGGAGGTAGAGACACAGTACATTGTTCTCTTTTGTCCTCCCATCCCACTGCACCGATCCCCTTCCCTGTGCTGCCCACATCCGATTTTCTTCCTGTGTGCCCGGGGCCACCCCTCATCGCCCCCACAGCGTCGACGGCTTCCTTCTCCTGCAGGCTGCTACAGGCGCACAGGCGGATGGAGAGTGGAGGAAGGGGCCAGTAAATAGGTCATTTACCCGCCCCTTGTTTTCTGAATTGGACACAGTGAGCAGTCGGTACTGATCGCTCCTGTGTCCATTGATAACTGGGCGTAGTGAACTGTATTTACTATGCTTCAGTTTATGAATGAACAGGAGCCTCTGTCTCCTGTTCATTTAACTTTGTAAAACCTTGGTTTGAGAGTAACTTGGTTTGAGAGCGTTTTGCAAGGCAAGCTAAATTTTTAAATACATTTTGACTTGATATACAAGTAGCGTCATGTCACAACTGAGTATAAAAGTGAAGAGAGGCGCCTCTAAGTGTAGAAATATGGTTACATTTAATGAAGGTCCAACATTTAATGCCCTGTACACACAGTCGGACCTCCTGACGGAATATGTGCGATCGGAGCTTGTTGTCGGAAATTCCGACCGTGTGTGGGCTCCATCGGACTTTTTCCATCGGAATTTCCGACACACGAAGTTTGCGAGCAGGCTATGAAATTTTCCGACAACAAAATCCGATCATTCAAATTCCGATCGTGTGTACACAAATCCGGACGCACAAAGTGCCACGCATGCTCAGAATAAATTAGGAGACGAAAGCTATTGGCTACTGCCCCGTTTATAGTCCCGACGTACGTGTTTTACGTCACCGCGTTCAGAGCGATCGGATTTGTGCGACCGTGTGTATGCAAAGACAAGTTTGAGCCAACATCCGTCAGAAAAAAAATCCGATGGATTTTTGTTATCGGAATGTCTGATCAAAGTCTGACCGTGTGTAGAGGCGTCTCTATTCTTTTATACTCTGGAGCTCCTGATGGATTTTGCTTCTAATCCCCTTGTGGAGGCTTCCATGTGTGGATGGACATTTTATGGTTACACAACCAATCACATTGCTATAATCTTTTTATATGGACTATAAACTGAAGGACCTATGAATAAATGGTTGTGGAACGAATCATTTGCGTTTTCATTATTTCTTATGGGGAAATTCGCTTTGATATACGAGTGCTTTGGATTACAAGTATGCTTCTGGAACGAATTATGCTCACAATCCAAGGTTTTACTGCATTTATTAGCCATTTGCTTGGAGTACTCTGAGATTTTCTCTGGTAACCCCTTAACTAGTCCATGGCACAACACAGATCAACGCAGGCCGATGACATTGGTAATTGATCCTATGTAAAGCAATGGTTATTATTAGAAGCACGGCTCGCCTTACCTGTTGTGTGCTTGTACTGCGTAAATACACGCTGTATATAACCCCTTCCTGCTCTTCCTCTCCCTCATACTGCAAGGCCTGCAACAACAAAAAACACACATTGAGTCCTCGCAACTAAACAATTTGCATTTACACAGCTGCTCAGGCAAACAAACAAATAGAACAAACAAAGTTGCAAAAACAACGTATTCGAGGCACCACAAGCGCAATAAATACAGTGCCTTGAAAAAGTATTCACACCCCTCGAAGTTTTCAACATTTTGTCATTTTACAACCAAAAACGTAAAATGTATTTTATTGGGATTTTATGTGATAGACCAACACAAAGTGGCACATAACTGTGAAGTGGAAGGAAAATGATAAATGGTTTTCAAATTTTTTTTACAAATAAATATGTGAAAAGTGTGGGGTGCATTTGTATTCAGCCCCCCCGAGTCAATACTTTGTAGAACCCCCTTTTACTGCAGGTCTTTTTGGGGATGTCTCTACCAGCTTTGCACATCTAGAGAGGGACATTTTTGCCCATTCTTCTTTGCAAAATAGCTCAAGCTCTGTCAGATTGGATGGAGAGCGTCTGTGAACAGAAATTTTCAAGTCTTGCCACAGATTCTCAATTGGATTTAGGTCTGGACTGTGACATTCTAACACATGAATATGCTTTGATCTAAACCAGTGATGGCGAACCTGGGCACCCCAGATATTTTGGAACTACATTTCCCATGATGCTCACGCACTCTGCAGTGTAGTTGAGCATCATGGGAAATGTAGTTCCAAAACATCTGGGGTGCCAAGGTTCGCCATCACTGATCTAAACCATTCCATTGTAGCTCTGGCTGTATGGTTAGGGTCGTTATCCTGCTGGAGGGTGAACCTCCGCCCCAGTCTCAAGTCTTTTGCAGACTCTAATGCCCCGTACACGCGATCGGACATTCCGACAACAAAACCGTGGAATTTTGTTTGAAGGTTGTTGGCTCCAACTTGTCTTGCATACACACGGTCACACAAATGTTGGCCAACAATTTCAAACGTGACGTACAAGACGTACGACGAGCCAATAAAAAGGAAGTTCAAGAGCCAGTTCTGCTTGATTCCAAGCATGCATGAACTTTTGTGCTATGGACTTGTGTACACACGATCGGCAAGTCCGACAGCAAAGTTTTGTTGGCGGAAAATTTGAGAACCTGCTAGCCAACATTTGTTGGCGGAAATTCCGACAACAAATGTTCCTCCTTGATGAATTCTTTTTTTTCTCCTTTTCTTTCTCAACAAATGTTCGATGGAGCATACACATGGTTGGACTTTCTGCTACCAAGCTCACATCCAACATTTCCCGTCGGATAGTCTAATCGTGTGTACGCGGCATAACAGGTTTTCTTCTAAGATTGCCCTGTATTTGGCTCCATCCATCTTCCCATCAACTCTGACCAGCTTCTCTGTTCCTGCTGAAGAAAAACCATACCCACAACATGATGCTGCCACCACCATGTTTCACAGTGGGGATGGTGTGTTTGGAGTGATGTGCAGAGTTCGTTTTCTGCCACACACAGCGTTTTGCTTTTAGGCCAAAAAGTTAAATTTTGGTCTCATCTGACCAGAGCACCTTCTTCCACATGTTTGTTGTGTCCCCCACATGGCTTCTCGCAAACTGCAAATGGGACTTCTTATGACTTTCTTTCAACAATGGCTTTCTTCTTGCCACTCTTCCATAAAGGGCAGATTTGTGGAGTGCACGACTTATGCCCCGTACACACGGTCGGACTTTCCGACGGAAAAATATTCAATTTGAGCTTTTTGTCAGAAATTCCGACCGTGTGTAGGCTCCATTGGACATTTTCCATCGGAATTTCCGTCACACAAAATTTGAGATCTGGATCTCAAATTTTCTGACAACAAAATCTGTTGTTGTAAATTCCGATTGTGTGTACACAATTCCGACGCACAAAGTTCCACGCATGCTCGGAATCAAGCAGAAGAGCCGCACTGGCTAATAAACTTCATTTTTCTTGGCTCGTCGTACGTCACCGCGTTCTTGACGTTCGCAATTTCCGACAGACTTTGTGTGACCATGTGTATGCAAGACAAGTTTGAGCCAACATCCGTCGAAAAAAATCCATGGATTTTGTTGTCGGAATGTCCGATCGTGTGTACGCGGCATGATAGTTGTCCTGCGGACAGATTCTCCCACCTGAGCTGGGGATCTCTGCAGCTCCTCCAGAGTTACCATGGACCTCTTGGCTGCTTCTCTGATGAATGCTCTCCTTGCCCGGCTGGTCAGTTTAGGTGGACGGCCATGTCTTGGTAGGTTTGCAGTTGTACCATACTCTTTCCATTTTCAGATGATGGATTGAGCAGTGCTCCGTGAGATGTTCAAACCTTGGGATATTTTTTTTATAACCTAACCCTGCTTTAAACTTCTCCACAACTTTATCCCTGACCTGTCTGGTGTGGCCTTCATTATGCTGTTTGTTCACTAAGGTTCTCTAAGGGTCGGTTCACAATAGGACGACTTGTCAGGCGACTTAGCCGTCTGACAAGTAGCGTCCCGTTCTGTACAATGGAATCGTTCTAATCGGAGCGACGCACTTAGAAAAAGGTTCCTGTACTACTTTGGGACGACTTGAGGCGACTTGCATAGACTTCTATATAGGAGTCGTTTTGCAAGTCATCTGAGGCAGTCGCGCTGGAAGTCGTGCTGCCTCAGTGTGAACCGACTCCAACAAACCTCTGAGAGCTTCACAGAACAGCTGTATTTATACTGAGATTAAATTGCACACAGGTGGACTCTATTTACTAATTAGGCGACTTCTAAAGGCAATTGGTTCCACTAGATTTTAGTTAGGGGGTATCAGAGTAAAAAGGGGCTTAATACAAATGCACGCCACACTTTTCACATATTTATTTGTAAAGAAAAAAAAATTTGAAAACCATTTATCATTTTCCTTCCACTTCACAATTATGTGCCACTTTGTGTTGGTCTATCACCTAAAATCCCAATAAAATACATTTACGTTTTTGGTTGTCACATGACAAAATGTGGACAATTTCAAGGGGTATGAATACTTTTTCAAGGCACTGTACATCATGACTTGGACGTTAAATACTGTCGTTATGGCAGCAGCCAAAACATCAATATCTTGTTATTCTGTGGGAGATTGGGCATCGGATAAAAGTAATCCCAGCAGCGGATTCACCACGGGATCACTTTTATGCCGCGTACACACGAGCGGACTTTACGGCAGACTTTGCCCGGCAGACTTTCTGAATGAACGGACTTGCCTACACACAATCCACCAAAGTCCGTCGAATTCGTACGCGATGACGTACGACCGGACTAAAACAAGGAAGTTGATAGCCAGTAGCCAATAGCTGCCCTAGCGTGGCTTTATGTCCGTCGAACTAGCATACAGACGAGCGCATTTTTCGACCGGACTCGAGTCCGTCCGATAGATTTGAAACATGTTTCAAATCTAAGTCCGTCTAACTTTTGAGAAAACAAAGTCCGCTGGAGCCCACACGCGATCGAATTGTCCGAGGAAATCCAGTCCGCCGGGCAAAGTCTGCCGTAAAGTCCGCTCGTGTGTACGCGGCATTAGAGGCGACAGGAGAGGTGCCACTCCCACCGCTTCCCGGTCGTTTCCGAGGTTACCTGATCCGGCAGTAAGCCTGGAACTGATCCGATGCTGTCCATGGCTAGGCAGGAAGTTGAGGAAGGGCAAGATAGCCCCCCACTAGGCTCTATGCCCTTGGAGGACCGAGGACCTGTCATGCTTATTTCTATTATAAGGGATGTTTACATGTTTACAAAGGAACAGTGTAAAAATAAAAAAAGTAAAATAAATAAGAAAAAATAAATAAATAAACAAAGCTCCCCATCTCTCCGTGCTCGTATGCAGAAGCGAACGCATACGCAAGTCGCATACGCATATGTGAACGGTGTTCAAACCACACATGTGAGGTATCGCCGCAATCGTTAGAGCGAGATCAATAATTCTAGCACTAGACCTCCTCTGCTACTCTAAACAGGTAACCTGTAAAAATTGTTTAAAATGTCGCCTATGGAGATTTCCAAGTACCGTAGTTTGTTTCGCCATTCCAGGAGCATGTGCAATTTTAAAGCATCCCATGTTAAAGCGGAGTTTCACACAAAAATGTAACTTCCGCTTTTCGGAACCCTCCCCCCCTCCGGTGTCACATTTGGCACCTTTCAGTGGGGGAGGGGGGTGCAGATATCTGTCTAAGACAGGTATTTGCACCCACTTCCGGCATAGATTCCCACGGGAGTCTATGCCTCTTCCTGTCCCTCCGCGCTGTCTCCTGGGAAACACACTGCTCCCAGGAGATAGCGGGGACCAGTTACGATGCGCAGCGCGACTCGCGCATGCGCAGTAGGGAACCTAGAAGTGAAGCCGCCACGCTTCACTTCCTGATTCCCTCACCTAGGATGGTGGCGGCAGCTGCCGAGAACTGAGCGGGTTATCGGCGTCGGCTGCCGACATCGCTGGACCCTGGGACAGGTAAGTGGCCATTTATTAAAAGTCAGCAGCTGCAGTATTTGTAGCTGCTGGCTTTTAATATTTTTTTTTTTTTTAGGCGGTTTAGGTGGACTCCCTCTTTAAGTTTCTATTTACTCTGCGTAACGTCATCTTTCACATTCTACAAAAACAAGGGGCTAACTTTAGTGTTTTTTTTTATTATTATTGTTTTGTTTATTCATTAAAGTGTATTTTTTTCCCCAAAAAAATTGCGTTTGAAAGACCACTGTGCAAATACAGTGTGACATAAAATATTGCAACGACCGCCATTTTATTCTCTAGGGTCTCTGCTGAAAAAAAAAATATATAATGTTTGTGGGTTATAAGTAATTTTCTAGCAAAAAAAAAATTTAAAAAATACAGATTTTTGCATGTATGACAGATATGTCAGAATTGGCCTGGGGGGGGGGGGGGGGTCAAGTAAGTAGCAGAATCCAAACTGTCAGGTAATAATCTGCAAACATATGTGGAAGCGACACGTCGTTACTCTGATCCATGAAAGTACCAGCATCTAAATTAAAAGCAAAGTCATTATTCTTAAAGGGACCACCACTTACGAGGAACCCGGAGTCACCCTGGGCATCCGTAGACCTCTCATGGGAGCGTGCCCATAGTCAGTACCCGCTCTCACACAGAAGCAACCCTTGGCCACCTACACCTCTCCATCCATGGGTTCCCCTTGGAACTGCAGCTGGCAAACATCTGCAGAGCCACCAACCAGCTAGAAAAAGGCAACGCAGAGGTGTCAGGCGACTTACCTTGCTGGGTAGAAAATACCACTTCGTTTTGGAGGTGACTTGCTGGTCCCCCCTTGACAGGCAGAAGTTCAAGGCAACATTCATAGAAGGGGCACCAGATAGAGATAAGGGTGGGAGAAGCGGTGGGCGGGATACAGAGAGGACGGGATACAGGAGCTGCAAAAGGTGTGCAATGGAGAAGGAAGCAGACATGGAAGGGTTAAACCTTTAAGGCGGGGAAAAATCAGGTAGATTAGCCGCTTATTTCTGGGCGTCTCTATTTCCGGAGACATACACATGTTCGCACGCATCTTATACATACGTTCTGCGGGAACAGCCGCACACCCTGCCAAACCGGTTCCTGCAATGAATACCTATCCACACATAATGTATGCATGAGGCCACGACCGCTAAACTGTGCGCCCCGGCTGACCCCGGCAATGCCTCTCTCCGCCGGTGAAATATTCGCGTCACCCGTGTGTTTACACTTTTTCGAGGTGTGGCCCCTGACAGGCGCCGTTTAGAAGCGCTACAGATTCCTGGAAATGACAAGTCGGGAGTCCATTAAAAGTGGGAGTTGCCCGCAAAAAAAAAAAAAAAAAATTTGGGCAGTTGCTGTAAAAAATATATAATAAAATGGGGTACGCAGCCCTGACTGTAAGGGAAATCAATAAAAGGAGTTTGGGGGTCATTTATTAGGGCTTATTTAGTATGGCAGAAAAAAGGAGCAGAGAGGAGGTGCTTAGTCATAGCGGGTGAGTAGATAAGAACAGCCAATCACAAATTATTTAATCACTTAACTACTTCAGCCCCAGAAGGATTTACCCATTTAATGACCAGGCCATTTTTTGCGATACGGCACTGCGTCGCTTTAACTGACAATCGCGCGGTCATGCGATGCTGTACCCAAACAAAATTGATGTCCTCCCCCCCCAGCAAATAGAGCTTTTTTTTGGTGGTATTTTATTACCTTTCGTTTTTATTTTTTGCCCTATAAACAAAAATAAAAAAGCGACAATTTTGAAAAAAAAAAAAAAAAACACAATATTTTTTACGTTTTGTTATAATAAATATCCAAAAAAAAAAAAAAATGTAAAAAAATGAATTTCTTCATCAGTTTAGCCCAACATGCATTCTACATATTTTTGATAAAAAAAAATAAAAAAGTATAAAAAATAAAAAAAGAAGCATATATTGATTGTTTGTGCAAATATTACAAAATAGGGGATATATTTTTGGTATTTTTATTATTATTTTTTTTTTTTTTTACTGCATCATTGCGGCGGACAGATCGGACACTTGACACTTTTTTGGTAGCACTGGTTGCCCGGAGAAACATTTCTGCAGCAGTGTTTATAAATGGTGCTGCAGAAATAAGCGTCCACTATTTCCCTGTTTAAAGACTTATGCCCCGTACACACGATCGGACATTGATCGGACATTCCGACAACAAAATCCATTGGATTTTGGGCCAAACTTGTCTTGCATACACACGGTCGCACAAAGTTGTCGGAAAATCCGATCGTTCTGAACGCGGTGACGTAAAACACGTACGTCAGGACTATAAACGGGGCAGTAGCCAATAGCTTTCGTCTCTTAATTTATTCTGAGCATGCGTGGCACTTTGTGCGTCGGATTTGCCTACACACGATCGGAATTTAAACGATCGGATTTTGTTGTCGGAAAATTTTATAGCCTGCTCTCAAACTTTGTGTGTCGGAAATTCCGACGGAAAAAGTCCGATGGAGCCCACACACGGTCGGAATTTCAGACAACACAATCCGATCGCACTTTTTTCATCGGAAAATCCGACCGTGTGTACAGGGCATTATGGTGGCAGGTAAGTGGTTCATGAATTTTGTTTCAGGCCGGGTTCACATTTAAGCTGCATGCGGCTCGCAGCAGGGATCCGGTGCGCCCCAGTTCACCATTTCAGGTCCGATTTCAGCCTGAATTGGGACCTGAAAGGGACCAAAAGACGCACATGGCTCCTGTGCAAATTCGTACCGGAGCCGCAGCGGAGATATGTGAACTGGCTCCATAAAGAGTTGGTCACAATCTCCTGCTATTGCGAATTGGATGCGGGGATCCCACAACCAATTCACACTACCCTGTTTCCCTGAAAATAAGACCTAGCGTGATTGTCAGTGATGGATGCAATATAAGCCCTACCCCCCAAATAAACCCTAATTAAAGTCCTTGTAGGTCTTATTTTCAGGGTAGGGCTTATTTGGGGGGTAGGGCTTATATTGCAGCCATCACTGACAATCATGCTAGGTCTTATTTTGGGGGAAACAGGGTAGTGTGAACCTGGCCTAAAGGTGCTGAAGGATCACTGAGTCTGCATAACCCACAGGACAAAGGCTCATGGAAATACCGGCCTGGGAACTGGGGTGATCATCTTTCCACCCCCCCCCCCCCCCCATACACTTCTCTCCAATGTGTTGTGGTGGCATTTAAAAAAAAAAAAAAAAAAAAAAGTAGAGCAACGCATGTAACATGCATTTCCGCAAGTTAGTGCATGCCCTACCCCCAACACAAATGTAAATGGGCCCTTAAAGTGTATATAAAACCAAGAACAAAAATATAATATATTGCAGCTTACGAGCCCCTAACCCTTTTGAGGCAATTAAAAAATCATTTTAGGCCTGAAGATTAGTCAAAACCCACAAAATATTATATATTTTCTAAAAGCAGACACCCTGGAGAATAAAATGGTGGTAGCGTCATTTTTTTTATGTCACACAATATTAGCACAACAGATATTCAAACACTGCACATAATATCAGTAAAAACAACTAAAAAAAAAAAACACTAAAGTTACATTTGCAATATATTACACACGTTTTTGCCAAAAGATATAAAAGAAGAGGCTGTGTTGAGTAAATAGATACCCAACATATCAAGCCTTAAAATTGCACAGACCCGCTGACACCGCAACAAAGCGCAGTACCCTAAATTTCCATAGGTGGGGTTTCAAAAGTCCCTACAGGTCATTCGTTTAAAGCAGTGGTCTCCAAACTGCGGCCCGGGGGCCGGATGTGGCCCTTTGCTTGCCTTAATCAGGGCCTTGGGTCATTGTTACTTTCACTGATATCAGACACTATTCCTCCCACTGGCAACGATGGGGCACTATTCTTCCTGCTGACACCAATGATGGGGCACTATTCTCCCCGCTGACACCAATGATGGGGCACTATTCTCCCCGCTGACACCAATGATGGGACACTATTCTTCCCGGGGACACCAATGATGGGACACTATTCTTCCTGGGGACACCAATGATGGGACACTATTCTTCCCGGGGACACCAATGATGGGACACTATTCTTCCTGGGGACACCAATGATGGGACACTATTCTTCCCGGGGACACCAATGATGGGACACTATTCTTCCCGGGGACACCAATGATGGGGCACTATTCTTCCCGGGGACACCAATGATGGGGCACTATTCCTCCCACTGACACCAATGATGGGGCACTATTCCTCCCACTGATACCAATGATGGGGACTATTCCTCCCACTGACACCAATGATGGGGACTATTCCTCCCACTGACACCAATGATGGGGCACTATTCTTCCCACTGACACCAATGATGGGGACTATTCCTCCCACTGACACCAATGATGGGGCACTATTCCTCCCACTGACACCAATGATGGGGCACTATTCCTCCCACTGACACCAATGATGGGGCACTATTCCTCCCATTCACACCAATGTCTGGCCCCCCTAAAGTCTGAAGGACAGTAAACTGACCCTTTGTTTAGAAAGTTTGGAGACCCCTGGTTTAGAGTTAACTGTGAATAACGGGCTTAGAATTATTGCTTTCACTCCAGCCTGCAGAATGTAAGATCCGTAGTGCAATCAACGGTTTCATACATAGGTGCCCCTGACACATACATTATATTACCAAAAGTATTGGGACACCTACCTTTACATGAACTTTAATGGCATCCCATTCTTAGTCCATAGGGTTCAATATTGAGTTGGCCCACCCTTTGCAGCCATAACAGCTTCAACTCCTCTGGGAAGGCCGTCCACAAGGTTTAGGAGTGTGTCTATGGGAATGTTTGACCATTCTTCCAGAAGAGCATTTGTGAGGTCAGGCACTGATGTTGGATGAGAAGGCCTGGCTCGCAGTCTCTGCTCTAATTCATCCCAAAGGTGTTCTATCAGGTTGAGGTCAGGACTCTTCCCAGAAGAGTTGAAGCTGTTATAGCTGCAAAGGGTGGACCAACTCAATATTGAACCCTACGGACTAAGAATGGGATGCCATTAAAGTTCATGTGTGTAAAGGTAGGAGTACCAATACTTTTGGTAATATAGTGTATATGTTTACATTTGTATATGGGAGTGGGTGCATTAGCGTTTAAATATTCAGGTTTCATTTTCTTCTATTTTCACTTGGTGATCCCGTCAGTAACTCCTCCCACTTTATGGTGACAACACTTTTCATACTGTATCTATGGAGTCACTAGGAATGCCACCTCATCCCTTTAAACCCGAACACATATGAATTACACAGGTTCTGAGGTTAATTTAATGCAGATAAGGCACCAAGTGAATTTAATTACCACTTTAATCAGCCACAGAACCTGTGTAATTAATACGTGTTCAGGTTTAAAGGGATGAGATGGCAGTCTGTTATCTTAGGACAGAGCTACAGAACACCTCCTCTTTTCCCCATGTCCAAAACAAGGAGGTGGTGTTCTGTATACCTTCCCCTTTCTCCATAAGGAGGTGGTGTTCTGTAGTCCACAGAGGTGAACCGGGCAGAGCTGATAATACTGCAGAGTGCACACAAATGTAAGCCCTCACTGGATTCCTGGCAGGATCAACAGGTATAAGGCTGGATTCACACCTAGGGCATTTTTAGTGCTTTTTGCATTTTGCAGATTTGCCCTACAGATCGTGTTCCATAGGAAACCATGATAAATGGACTGTAGTGCAAATCTGCAAAATGCAAAAAGCACTAAAAATGCTATAGGTGTGAATCAAGCCTTAGTGTGTGCTTATTGACCAGATATAACGGGACGCTTTCTATAGTATATTGATCAGACCAGAAAAAGGAGAAGCTCAGTGTTAGAGATTACATACCATTCTAAGAAGATCTGTCTGTGTATGGCCACCCTAACGCCTTCATTAGCTGATTGGAAAGCCCGTCGGTCAGGTGATAGACCTTCATTGGTGGGGATGGAGTCAGCTGTGTGTGATTAATGCTCTGCGGCCCCAGGTAGGCCGAACAATAAAGATCTTGGAAGGAAGTTACAAGTGAAGGTGTATTTATAGCCATGGCACACGGAATCGTTTTTCAGAGGGGTGGCGCAGGAGGCTGCCAATGTCAACAAGCCTTAAGCAAATGTCAGCCGGTTCATCAGGACTTCATACAATGTATGGCCGGATTAAATTGTATTAAATTGCAGCTAACCAATCATTAGAGGTGGCGGCTGCATTTGTTTTCTTTTTTTCAGGCTCTTTCCCCCTCTGTTTTCACCTGGAGATGTGGCCAGTAACACACCTCGTGGTATTAAGAAGAGGACTGGGACTTAGGCTCCATTCACACTAGCGCGTTTTTTGATGCATTTTGCAGAAATGCATGGGAATTTTTTAACATGGGTTCCTATGGAACATGTTCACATCAATGCTTTTTTGTATCTCTGCGTTTTTGGAAAGGGTCGGGGACTTTTTTTCATGCAAAAAGCAGCGTTTTGCATGTAATGGATTTCAATGGACAAGCATCAAAAACGCAAGTGCACCGTTTTTGCAGCGTTTTTGGTGCGTTTTTGGTGCGTTTTTGCCGTTTTTTTTTTTATTTTTTTTTTTTTGTAATTTTTTTTTAAGACTGTAAAAAAAAATGAAAAAAAAAAACGCAAATCGCGGCAAAAACGCGGCAAAAACGCCGCAAAAACGCTACAAAAACGCTGCTCAAAAACGTGCCAAGCATGAAAAAAAAACCTCCAAAAATGCTCAAAAGCAACATGCATAGGTGTGAATTCAGCCTTAGGCTGGATTCACACCTATGCATTTTTAGTGCTTTTTACATTTTGCAGATTTGCACTACAGAACGTGTCCCATAGGAAACAATGCTAAATGGACTGTAGTGCAAATCTGCAAAAAGCACTAAAACTGCATAGGTGTGAATCCAGCCTTAGGCTCTATTCACACTAATGCATTTTTGATGCATTTTGCAGAAATGCATGGAAATTTTTTTAACATGGGTTCCTATGGAACATGTTCACATCAATGCATTTTTGTGCCTCTGCGTTTTTGGAAAGGGGCGGGGACTTTTTTTCATGCAAAATGCAGCGTTTTGCATGTAATAGAATTCAATGGACCAGCATCAAAAACGCAAGTGCAGCATTTTTGCAGCGTTCTTGGCGTTTTTTTTTTATTTTTTTTTAGACTGTATACATCTAAAAAAAAACTGTAAAAAAAAAAAAAACGCAAAACGCTGCAAAAACACCGCAAAAAAGCTGTAAAAACGCTGCTCAAAAACGTGGCAAGCATCACAAAAAAAAAAAACCTCAAAAAATGCTCAAAAGCAACATGCATAGATGTGAATCGAGCCTTAGAGTGCCCCCCCCACTCTGGATAAGTGAGAACTGGAGGCACAGCAGCATTGTCAGTAAGGGGCGCAGTAATGTTAAATGTACTAACAGATTTCAATACACTACTAAACTGAAGTCAAACTCCAGCTGACACTCAGGAACAGTTTTTTCCTTTTGGGATAAATATTCTGCACGAATAAATAAAAGCTGATCATGGTAAGCACCCCTGCCACTGGTAAACATCAGACTTGCTGGCTGGATCACTACATGAAAATAGAAGAAAGAAAGAGCCTAAGGGTCCTTTCACACGGGCTTGTCCGGATTCTGCTTGCTCAGCGGGGGAGGGGGATCGATCCACTGATCCCCGCTGAGCAGGCGGATGACAGGTCTGTCTCCCTGTCTCCCTGTCAGAGCCCCGCTGCTCTCTATGGGGAGATCAGATGCACAGTGGTGTAGTGGTTAGCACTCTCGCCTAGCAGTAAGAAGGGTCGCTGGTTTGAATCCCAACCACGACACCATCTGCCTGGAGTTTGCATGTTCTCCCTGTGCCTGCGGTTTCCTCCCACACTCCAAAGACATGCTGGTAGGTTAATTGGATCCTGTCTAAATTGTCCCTAGTATGTATGAATGTGAGTTAGGGACATTAGATTGTAAGCTCCTTGAGGGCAGGGACTGATGTGAATGTACAATGTATATGTAAAGCGCTGCGTAAATTGATGGCGCTATATAAGTACCTGAAATAAATAAATAAATAAAATAAAAATGGACTGCCTGTCCATTTTCATCCGATCCTTCAGACAGATGGAAAATGGGGTCTCCATCCATCTGGATTTCACGGACAGGATCGGATCAGATAGCGGCGGGTGTCAGCGGCCATGTCATTCGCCGCTCCATAGGGGTGAATGGAGGGTCTGATTGGGTCCGCCTGGAAAACTGACCAGATCGGACCGCCTGTGCGAAAGGGGCAAAAAAAAAAACTAAAGCGGCCATGACATCTAATGCCCCGTACACACAAGTGGAATTTCCGTTGGAAAAATCTTGGATGGTTTTTCCGACGGAATTCCGCTCAAGCTTGCCTTGCATACACACGATCACACAGAAGTTCTCTGAACTTTCGACCGCCAAGAACGCAGTGACATACAACACTACGACGAGCCGAGAAAATGAAGTTCAATGCTTCCGAGCTTGCGTCCAATTGTTTCCGAGCATGCGTGTTTTTTTTGCGCGTCCGAATTGCATACAGACGATCGCATTTTCGGATAGGAACTTCTTCCGACCTAAAAATAGAGAACCTGCTCTCAATCTTTTGCTGGTGGGAATTCCGCCAGCAAAAGTCCAGTGGAGCGTACACACGGTCGCAATTTCCGACCAAAAGCTCACATCGGAGTTTTGCTGGCGGCATTTCCAGTCGTGTGTACGGGGCATAAGGGTTGGTAAGCTGCAATATAATAAATGTTTGGTTTTGGGTTTAATACTGCGTTACAGCACATCCGGAAAGTACTCACATCGCTTCACTTTTTCCACATTATGTTATGTTACAGCCTTGTTCAAAAACGGATTCAATTCATTATTTCCCTCAAAATTAAACAATCCCTGATAATGACAACGTGAAAGAAGTTTGTTTGAAATCTTTGCAAATTTATGAAAAATAAAAAACAATAAAATCCCATGTACATAAGTACCGTATTTATCGGTGTATAACACGCACCCCAATTTTAGGAGGGAAGTTTAAGGGAAAAAAACGTACATTTTAAATAAAGAACTTTGAAGCAAAATAAGGGTCACAGCTCATCAATGCACCCTGCTCAGTGCCCAACTGCAGCCTATAAATTGCCCATCAATGCACCCTGCTCAGTGCCCATCTGCAGCCTATAAATTGCCCATCAATGCACCCTGCTTAGTGTCCATCTGCAGCCATTAAATTGCCCATCAATGCACCCTGCTTAGTGTCCATCTGCAGCCATTAAATTGCCCATCAATGCACCCTGCTTAGTGTCCATCTGCAGCCATTAAATTGCCCATCAATGCACCCTGCTCAGTGCCCATCTGCAGCCATTAAATTGCCCATCAATGCACCCTGCTTAGTGTCCATCTGCAGCCATTAAATTGCCCATCAATGCACCCTGCTCAGTGCCCATCTGCAGCCATTACATTTCCCATCAATGCAGCCTGTTCAGTGCCCATCTGCAGCCTATAAATTAAACTACAATGCAGCCTGCTCAGTGCCCACCTGCAGCCATTAAATTGCCCATCAATGCACCCTGCTCAGTGCCCATCTGCAGCCTATACATTAACCTACAATGCAGCCTGTTCAGTGCCCATCTGCAGCCATTAAATTGCCCATCAATGCACCCTGCTCAGTGCCCATCTGCAGCCTATAAATTAACCTACAATGCAGCCTGCTCAGTGCCCATCTGCAGCCTATAAATTGCCCATGAATGCAGCCTGCTCAGTGCCCATCTGCAGCCTATAATTTGCCCATGAATGCAGCCTGCTCAGTGCCCATCTGCAGCCTCACCTTTCCCATCATTGCAGCCTCGCCAGTGTTGGATTATCCCCGCTGTCTCCGAGGAAAGAGGAGGAGCGACGCCGCTGAATTACACAGAGCCACGATCTCCTTTGTACCGGGCGCTCCGTCACTCACAGCCACGCCTCCTGGCCCTGCTCATATGATAGACAGAACAGTGTCCCAATGCGGGGCCAGGAGGCGTGGCTGTGAGTGACAGAGCGCCGGGTACACAGGAGATTGCGGCTCTATGTAATTCAGTGGCGCTCGCTCCTCCTCTTCCCGCAGGGGATCGGTGTATAACACGCACCTACGATTTTCCCTTGATTTTAAGGGGAAAAAAATGTGTGTTATAAGCCGATAAATACGGTATTTACAGCCTTTGTCATGACACTCAGAATTGAGCTGCATCCTGTTTCCACTGATCATACCTGACATGTTTCTACAACTTGATTGGAGTCCACCTGTGGGAAATTCAGTTGATTGGACATGATTTGGAAAGGCACACACCTGCATAGTTCCCAACTGTCCCTGATTTCGAGGGACTGTCCCTGATTTGGAGCAATGTCCCTCTGTCCCTCTTTCCTCCTCATTTGTCCCTCATTTTGGTCTGATCCATACAGTTGTATATGAAATGCACTTTTTATCTTTCAAAAAGTGTTTCCCAGTGCTAAACCTTTCATCTGATCTAAATTGCTGCATTTGTAAATTTTAAAAGCCAATATAAAGAAATAGTAGTGGTAAAAAAAGCCCTTGTAGATTTAATAAACCTTTTTTTTTCAGTTAATTCTACTTTAACCACTTGCCGACCGCCGCACGACGATGTACGTCGGCAGAATGGCACGGGCAGGCAAAAGGACTTACAGGTACGTCCTTGCCTGCCCGCGGGTGGGGGGTCCGATCGGACCCCCCCCCCAGTGCCAGCGGCGGTCGGATTCAGGTCAGGGTCGATCGAAGGTGAGGGGGAGCCCCCCCTCGCGATCGCTCCTGGCCAATGATGGGCTTCCTCGGCTTCTGTGAATGTAAACAGAAGCGGAGGAAGTGATGTCATCTCTCCTCGAGCCGGTCTTTTTGATCCGGCGCCGAAGAGAGAAGACATCCAAGTAAGTGCACCAACACTACACTAACAGTAGAACACGCAGGCACACTTGTCACCCCCCTGTCACCCCCCAGTCACCCCCCAGTCACCCCCTGTACCCCCACACATACTGACACCAATAGCAGGTTTTTTTTTTTTTTCTGATTATTGCATTGGTGTCAGTTTGTGTCAGTTATAAGTGTTAGGGCAGTTAGGTTAGCCCCCTTTAGGTCTAGGGTACCCCCCCTTAGGTCCAGGGTACCCCCCTAACCCCCCCTAATAAAGTTTTAACCCTGTGATCACCCCCGTCGCCAGTGTCACTAAGCGATCGTTTTTCTGATCGCTGTATTAGTGACACAGGTGACGCTAGTTAGGGAGGTAAGTATATAGGTTCGCCATCAGTGTTTTATAGCGACAGGGACCCCCATATACTACCTAATAAAGGTTTTAACCCCTTGATTGCCCCCTAGTTAACCCTTTCACCAGTGATCACCATATAATTGTTACGGGTGACGCTGGTTAGTTGGTTTGTTTTTTGTAGTTTATTACAGTTTATTATAGTTTTAGGGCACCCGCCGTTTATTACCTTATAAAGGTTTAACCCCCTAATTGCCCGGCGGTGATATAAGTTAAGTTTTTAGGGTCAGATAAGGTCTGCGTCGCCCCAGACAGCGTCAGGTTAGCGCCAGTACCGCTAACACCCACGCACGCAGCATACACCTCCCTTAGTGCTATAGTATCTGAACGGATCGATATCTGATCCGATCAGATCTATACTCCCCAGCAGTTTAGGGTCCCCCAAAAAAACGCAGTGTTAGTGGGATCAGCCCAGATACCTGCTAGCACCTGCATTTTGCTCCTCGGCCCAGCCCTGCCCAGCCCACCCAAGTGCAGTATCGATCGATAACTGTCACAAAACACTAAGCACACATAACTGCAGCGTTCGCAGAGTCAGGCCTGATCCCTGCGATCGCTAACAGTTTTTTGGTAGCGTTTTGAATCAGTCGCTGACAGTCAGGAGCTTTTTTGCCTGTGAGTCTCACTAGTGTACCCCTAAATTTAGAGCCCAAAATGGCAAATCGAAGGTACACTAGTGAAGAGGCCTACACGTTTCTGAGCATGACAGATAGTGAAGAGGAAGTCACTCATCTGTCAAGTTCAGGCTCAGAATACGATCCTGTAGAGGACAGCGGCTCCATGACAGATAGCTCTGACGACGGAGTTGTGGTCCCTGCTAGAGTCAGGCGTACCAGACCCCGAACTTCTTCTTCTGTCCTTGAAGTGCAAGAACCGCAGGTCCCTCGTATGGAGCAGAGCAGTACTAGTGCCGCTACTCCTTCTGGTGAACTGGCAAGCACCAGCGGCCTAGTACACCCTAGTCGTACATCCAGCACTGCAGTATCACGTGGTGACGTGGCGAGTCCCATAAGTGCAGTTCAAGCTGGTGAGGTGGCAAGCACTAGTAGGGTCCCGCTGCCACCAAGAAGACAAAGACAGGCCCGTCGTGCCCATAGTGCCCTTCCTGCTGCATTGGCCAATCCGAATTGGGTACCCACCACTTCTGCAGCACCCGTATTGCCCCCATTCACTGGCCAACCCGGAATTCAGGTGGAAACAGTTGATTTTACGCCACTGGATTTTTATTCGCTGTTTTTCACCGAAGATCTCTATAGATCTATTGTGGACCAAAGCAACTTATACGCTGGTCAACACATCACCACTATTCCCCAGTCCTCCCTTGCCAGAGATTGGAGACCAATTACGGTCTCCGAATTTAAGGTCTTTCTGGGCCTTTCCCTCAACATGGGCATAACCAAAAAGAGTGAGTTGCGGTCATATTGGTCCACTGACCCAATTCACCATATGCCCGTGTTCTCTGCCTCCATGGCCAGGGCACGATACGAGCAGATTTTGCGGTTCATGCACTTCAACGACAATGAACTCTGTCGTCCTCGTGGAGACCCTGAATACGATCGGCTCTACAAAATTCGGCCCCTTGTAAATCACTTCAACCAGCGTTTTGCAGACTTGTTTACTCCCCATCAAGTTGTCTGCGTTTATGAGTCCCTGATTAAATTTTCTGGCCGCTTGTCATTCAAACAGTACCTTCCCAGCAAGCGTGCCAGATACGGGGTCAAGATGTATAAGCTCTGTGACAGGGCCACAGGCTATACATGTAGATTTATGGTTTACGAGGGCAAAGATAGTCACGTAGAGCCGACAAACTGCCCTGACTACATAGGAAGCGCTGGCAAGATAGTGTGGGACTTGGTGTCACCCTTATTCGGAAAGGGGTACCACTTGTACGTGGACAATTATTATACGAGCGTGCCACTTTTTAGTCACCTTTTTGATCATCAGATTGGAGCATGTGGCACCGTGCGACCTAATCGCCGGGGCTTTCCTCAGCGGCTTGTAGATTCCCGTCTTAGGCTGGGGGAGAGAGCCTGCTTGCAGTATAATAATTTGCTCGCTATGAAGTGGAGGGACAATAAGAATGTTTTCGTTCTTACCTCCCTTCATGCAGACACGACGACCCAAATTACTACGGCGACTGGTGTTGTGGAGAAACCCCTCTGTGTCCACGAATATAACCAAAATATGGGAGGGGTGGACCTCAACGACCAGTTGTTGGCGCCGTACCTAATTGCCCGTAAGGCCAGACGCTGGTACAAAAAAGTGTCTGTATACTTATTTCAATTGGCTTTGCTGAACGCTCATGTGCTATACAGAGCTTCAGGACGGACTGGATCCTTCCTTAAATTCCAGGAAGAGATCGTCAGAGCCCTTCTGTTTCCAGACGGTGCTCCACCTCACCTTCCCCAACCAAATGCAGTAGGCCGGCTGCATGAGAGGCATTTTCCTTATGTCCTCGAGAGTACCCCTACCCAACGAGCCCCCCAAAGAAAATGTCGTGTCTGCAGCAAGCGCGGATTTAGGCGTGACACCCGGTATTATTGTCCCTCCTGTCCTGGCAATCCTGGTCTTTGCATTGGTGAATGTTTTGAACGCTACCATACACTAGTTGAGTTTTAGCGTAGGGTACAGCACTGCACAGACTAGGACACACTTTCACAGGGTCTCCCAAGATGCCATCGCATTTTGAGAGACCCAAACCTGGAACCGTTACAGTTTTAAAAGTTACAGTTATAAAAAAAAAATGTAAAAAAAAAAAAAAAAAGTAAAAAAAAAAAAAAAAATACACAAAAAAAATATAAAATAAAAAAAACAAAAATAGTTGTCTTTTTATTGTTCTCTCTCTCTCTATTTTCTCTCTATTGTTCTGCTCTTTTTTACTGTATTCTATTCTGCAATGTTTTATTGTTATGTTTTATCATGTTTGCTTTTCAGGTATGTAATTTTTTTATAGTTTAATGTGTTTTAACCATTTTTTTGTTTTCAGGTACGCCATTCAGCTGCAGCGCGGATTTATTTATCTTGACAGCAACAGCGTTTGCTCCCACGATACATAAAGCCGTGACTCCAGCGCTGTCGGAGGTGATTTCACCACCACAGTTACATACTTCAGCATATATGCCGAAGCGTGGGGGCAGCAGTGGGTGGAGGAGCGATTTGCTCCTGCCTTTTGCGGGAGGATGCCCCCATGCTTCGGCATATATAAAACGGTGCATGTATGCCCATCATTAGAAGTGGGTGGATGAAGGGAGGTATTCTAATGGTGGGCATACCCACCGATCAAGATCTTTTTTTCGTTCAGCCCACAGGCTGCATGAAAAAAAAGTTTACAATGTATGCCCAACAAGGACCAGCAATGTACTGGTATGTTGCTGGACTTTGAGTGGTTATACCAGAATGATGCCTGCAGGTTTAGGTATCATCTTGGTATCATTCTTTTCAGCCAGCGGTCGGCTTTCATGTAAAAGCAATCCTAGCGGCTAATTAGCCTCTAGACTGCTTTTACAAGCAGTGGGTGGGAATGCCCCCCCCCCCCACCGTCTTCCATGTTTTTCTCAGGCTCACCTGTCCCAACAGGGAACCTGAGAATGCAGCCGGTGATTCAGCCAGCTGACCATAGAGCTGATCAGAGACCAGAATGGCTCCAAACATCTCTATGGCCTAAGAAACCGGAAGCTACGAGCATTTCATGACTTAGATTTCGCCGGATGTAAACAGCGCCATTGGGAAATTGGGAAAGCATTTTATCACACCGATCTTGGTGTTGTCAGATGCTTTGAGGGCAGAGGAGAGATCTAGAGTCTAATAGACCCCAATTTTTTCAAAAAAGAGTACCTGTCACTACCTATTGCTATCATAGGGGATATTTACATTCCCTGAGATAACAATAAAAATGATTAAAAAAAAAATGAAAGGAACAGTTTAAAAATAAGATAAAAAAGCAAAAAAATAATAAAGAAAAAAAAAAAAAAAAAAGCACCCCTGTCCCCCCCTGCTCTCGCACAAAGGCGAACGCAAGCGTCGGTCTGGCGTCAAATGTAAACAGCAATTGCACCATGCATGTGAGGTATCGCCGCGAAGGTCAGATCGAGGGCAGTAATTTTTGCAGTAGACCTCCTCTGTAAATCTAAAGTGGTAACCTGTAAAGGTTTTTAAAGACTTTTAAAAATGTATTTAGTTTGTTGCCACTGCACGTTTGTGCGCAATTTTAAAGCATGTCATGTTTGGTATCCATGTACTCGGCCTAAGATCATCTTTTTTATTTCATCAAACATTTGGGCAATATAGTGTGTTTTAGTGCATTAAAATTTTAAAAAGTGTGTTTTTTTCCACAAAAAATGCGTTTGAAAAATCGCTGCGCAAATACTGTGTGAAAAAAAAAAAATGAAACACCCACCATTTTAATCTGTAGGGCATTTGCTTTAAAAAAATATATAATGTTTGGGGGTTCAAAGTAATTTTCTTGCAAAAAAAAATAATTTTTTCATGTAAACAAAAAGTGTCAGAAAGGGCTTTGTCTTTAAGTGGTTAGAAGAGTGGGTGATGTGTGACATAAGCTTCTAAATGTTGTGCATAAAATGCCAGGACAGTTCAAAACCCCCCCCAAATGACCCCATTTTGGAAAGTAGACACCCCAAGCTATTTGCTGAGAGGCATGTCGAGTCCATGGAATATTTTATATTGTGACACAAGTTGCGGGAAAAAGACAAATTTTTTTTTTTTGCACAAAGTTGTCACTAAATGATATATTGCTCAAACATGCCATGGGAATATGTGAAATTACACCCCAAAATACATTCTGTTGCTTCTCCTGAATACGGGGATACCCCATGTGTGAGACTTTTTGGGAGCCTAGCCGCGTACGGGACCCCGAAACCAAGCACCACCTTCAGGGTTTCTAAGGGCGTAAATTTTTGATTTCACTCTTCACTGCCTATCACAGTTTCGGAGGCCATGGAATGCCCAGATGGCACAAAACCCCCCCAAATGACCCCATTTTGGAAAATAGACACCCAAAGCTATTTGCTGAGAGGTATAGTGAGTATTTTGCAGACCTCACTTTTTGTCACAAACTTTTGAAAATTGAAAAAAGAAAAAAAAAAACGTTTTTCTTGTCTTTCTTCATTTTCAAAAACAAATGAGAGCTGCAAAATATTCACCATGCCTCTCAGCAAATAGCTTGGGGTGTCTTCTTTCCAAAATGGGGTCATTTGGGGGGGTTTTGTGCTATCTTGGCATTTTATGGCCTTCGAAACTGTGATGGGAGTGAAATCAAAAATTAACGCCCTTAGAAATCCTGAAGGCGGTGATTGGATTTCGGGGCCCCGTATGAAGCTAGGCTCCCAAAAAGTGCCACTCATGTGGTATCCCCATACTCAGGAGAAGCAGCAGAATGTATTTTGGGGTGCAATTCCACATATCCCCATGGCCTGTGTGAGCAATATATCATTTAGTGACAACTTTGTGCAAAAAAAAAAAAAAATTGTCACTTTCCCGCAACTTGTGTCAAAATATAAAATATTCCATGGACTCAACATGCCTCTCAGCAAATAGCTTGGGGTGTCTACTTTCCAAAATGGGGTCATTTGGGGGGGTTTTGTGCCATCTGGGCATTTTATGGCCTTCAAAACTGTGATAGGTAGTGAGGAGTAAAATCAAAAATTTATGCCCTTAGAAATCCTGAAGGCGGTGCTTGGTTTTCGGGGCCCCGTACGCGGCTAGGCTCCCAAAAAGTCCCACACATGTGGTATCTCCATACTCAGGAGAAGCAGCTGAATGTATTTTGGGGTGCAATTCCACATATGCCCATGGCTTGTGTGAGCAATATATCATTTAGTGACAACTTTTTGTAATTTTTTTTTTTTATTATTTATTTTTTATTTTTTTGTCATTATTCAATCACTTGGAACAAAAAAAATAAATATTCAATGGGTTCAACATGCCTCTCACCAATTTCCTTGGGGTGTCTACTTTCCAAAATGGGGTCATTTGGGGGGGTTTTGTACTGCCCTGCCATTTTAGCACCTCAAGAAATGACATAGGCAGTCATAAACTAAAAGCTGTGTAAATTCCAGAAAATGTACCCTAGTTTGTAGACGCTATAACTTTTGCGCAAACCAATAAATATACGCTTATTGACATTTTTTTTACCAAAGACATGTGGCCGAATACATTTTGGCCTAAATGTATGACTAAAATTGAGTTTATTGGATTTTTTTTATAACAAAAAGTAGAAAATATCATTTTTTTTCAAAATTTTCGGTCTTTTTCCGTTTATAGCGCAAAAAATAAAAACAGCAGAGGTGATCAAATACCATCAAAAGAAAGCTCTATTTGTGGGAAGAAAATGACGCAAATTTCGTTTGGGTACAGCATTGCATGACCGCGCAATTAGCAGTTAAAGCGACGCAGTGCCAAATTGTAAAAAGTGCTCTGGTCAGGAAGGGGGTAAATCCTTCCGGGGCTGAAGTGGTTAAGGGGGTGTGGCAGGGGGCGTGTCCTATGCCTACATATGTTTCCCTCTAGGTGTCCCTCATTCCCATCTCAAAATGTTGGGAGGTATGCACCTGTCTATATAAGGTCCCACAATTATCAGTGCGTGTCAGAGCACAAACCAAGCCATGAAGTCCAAGGAATTATCTGTAGACCTCAGAGACAGGATTGTATGGAGACACGGATCTGGAGAAGGGTACAGAAACATTTCTACAGCATTGAAGGTCCCAATGAGCAGAGTGGCCTCCATCATCCGTTAATGGAACCACCAGGACTCTTCCTAGAGCGGGCCGCCCGGCCAAACTGAGCAATCGGGGGAGAAGGGCCTAACGCTGGCCATACACCTATAGATTATCTGCAGATTTTCTATGGTTAGATGGAAAAAGTGCAACAGATTTCTCCATGTATGCTAAACTGTGCGGATGGAGGAATCTCCCACTTTTTCCATCTGACCATAGAAAATCTGCAGAGAATCTATAGGTGTATGGCCAGTCTTAGTCAGAGAGGTGACCAAGAACCCATTGGTCACTCTGACATCGCTCCAGCATTTCTCTGTGGAGAGAGGAGAACCTTCCAGAAGAACAACCATCTCTGCAGCACTCCACGAATCAGGCCTGTATGGTAGAGTGGCCAGATGGAAGCCCCTCCTCAGTAAAAGGCACATGACAGCCTGCCTGGAGTTTGCCAAAAGGCACCTGAAAGACTCTCGGACCATGAGAAACAAAATTCTCTGGTCTGATGAAACAAAGATTGAACTATTTGGCCTTAATGACAAGCGTCATGTCTGGAGGAAACCAGGCAACGCTCATCACCTGGCCAATACCATCCCTATAGTGAAGCATGGTGGTGGCATCATGCTGTGGGGATGTTTTTCAGCGGCAGGAACTGGGAGACTAGTCAGGATCGTGGGAAAGATGAATGCAGCAATGTACAGAGACTTCCCTGATGAAAACATGCTCCAGAGCTCTCTGGACCTCAGACTGGGGTGAAGGTTCATCTTCCAACAGGACAACAACCCTAAGCACACAGCCAAGATCACAAAGGGGTGGTTACGGGACAAATCTGTGAATGTCCTTGAGTGGCCCAGCCAGAGCCCAGACTTGAACCCGATTGGAGAGATCTGAAAATGGCTGTGCACCAACGTTCCCCATCCAACCTGATGGAGCTTGAGAGGTCCTACAAAGAATGGGAGAAACTGCCCAAAAATAGGTGTGCCAAACTTGTAGCATCATACTCAAAGACTTGAGGCTGTAATTGGTGCCAAAGGGGCTTCAACAAAGTTTTGAGCAAAGGCTGTGAATATTTCTATACATGGAATTTTTTTTTTTCCGTTTTTTTATTTTTAATAAATCTGCAAAGATTTCAAACAAACTTCTTTCATGTTGTCATTATGGGGTATTTTTTGTAGAATTTTGAGGAAAATAATGAATCTAATCCATTTTGGAATAAGGCTGTAACATAACGAAATGTGGAAAAAATTAAGCGCTGTGGATACTTTCTGAATGCACTGTATAACTTGTCAACAGCCCTTTGAAAAACGATCCACCACAGATTACTTTTCAGCGGGTGGCAAGGATTGCCATAAAACATAAACTAGCTGTAATTGACACCTGGCCGCAAGTTCTACAACGTATGACCAGCTTAACCCAGCGTGCCAATATGGACTCTGATTTGTTTTCTGTGTACTTGCTCTGGGTGGGTGACTTAGAAAGTATAGAATGTTAGCAGCCAGGCCACCAGCATTTTTCAGAAGTAGTTCATCCCCATATCCCTCCCGGGAAAGGTTTAGTATAAATGACACAGAACATGTAAACTCATAAAAGGGATAGAGGAAGAAGTTTTTCCTTCCAGGGCTGGTAGAGAAGTTCCCCCTACATGGAGGATGTATAGAGAAGGAAGGGCTCACCTCCGCCGGCTCATCCTTGGACTCTGCTTTGGGTTTGTGTCCCCGTCTCTCCTCCTCCAGTGCCGTCTTCAGTGTGCGCAGGATCATGTGTGTCACCACAGACTAAACACCAAAACACCAACAAACCGACATGTTACAAGGCAGAAAGGTGGAAGAAGACCGGGCCCTATATACTGTTAATGAATAGAAATGCCTGCAGCAACAAGCCGCCCTCCCCTCCCCCAACCTGCGTACTGAGCTGTGAATTCTCAGGATGGGCAGTCCAGGTTATGGCGAGGGGGGGGGGGGGGGCCAGAAACAGCAAAAAATACTTTATGACATTCTGGCCGTTTTCAGAAAGTACAGGTCCTGAGTTGCATAGTTAAAGCAGAGCTCCAGTCAAAAATAAAAAATAAAAATTAAAAAATTAAAAGCCTGATAAAATATAAAATTAAAAAAAAGCAGCTTTTCCTGCAATTTTCAGCTTCAATACAGGGATTTACCCACAGTACTTTTTTCTGCCACTAGGTGTCCTCAGTCAGATGGGCAGTATCGTTCAACCAACGCTGCTTTGAGCCCAGGTCAGCCTGAACTAAGGTTGCCACCTCATCCCTTTAAACCCCAACACATGAATTACACAGGTTCTGAGGCTGATTTAATGCAGATAAGGCACTAAGTGAGTTTAATTTTCACCCTAATAAGCCACAGAAAGAAACAAAATGTTACCCCAGCTACACTGCCAATATCAGAGTCCACGAACTGTGATCCTGTGCTCTTGCCAGGGCGTTCAGGCCCCACAGGTACAATTCTTGAATCAGGACGGCTGGCAACTCGGATGCTCTTGAGTAAAATTACTTTATTTGTTACATGCATACAAAGTGGTAGAGGCTACTGACGTGTTTCGGCTATGAAGCCGAAACGCGTTAGTATAGCCTGTATCCATGTAACAAATAAAGTACTTTTATTCAACAGAATCCAAGTTGCCAGCCTTCCTGATTCATTAATCAGCCACAGAACCTGTGTAATTACAGTATTTATCGGCGTATAACATGCACCAGCGGATAACACGCACCGGCAGATAACACGCACCCCAATTTAAGAAGGAAGTTTCAGGAAAAAAAACTTTAAAAAAAAAATAAACCACTTTGAAGCAAAATAATGGTCAGTGAGCATCAATGCAGCCTGATTAGTGCCCATCTGCAGCTTCAGTGCAGCCTGATCTGTGCCCATCTGCAGCCTGATCTGTGCCCATATGAAGCCTAATCAGTGCCCATCTGCAGCTTGATCAGTGTCCATCTGCAGCCTTGCCGAAATATAGGCTGCCATCAAGGGATAGGTAGGGACGAGCACTGCCGAAACAGAGCCGGATCTCCTGTGTACTCGGCGTCACGCCCAGTCCTGCCCCTTGGCCCGGATCCTATGATGGGCATAACGCCGGTCCAATGCCGGGACGTCAATGCTAGGAGATGTCCAGGGAGCGGGACTGAGCATGACTGCGAGCCAAGCCGAGTAAACAGGAGATCCGGCTCTATTTCGGCAGCGCTCGTCCCCTCCTTCCCCTTGGTGGCAGCATATATCGGCGTATAACACGCACACACGATTTTCCCCCTATTTTAAGGGGGGGGGGGGGGGGAGTGCTTGTTATACGCCGATAAATATGGTAATATGTGTTTGGTTTTAAAGGGATGAGGTGGCAAGCCTAGCCTGGACCCGCCCACAGCCCGAACTGGACAGTGAAAGGAGAAGCAGCACAATGACCAGCTCCTCTCTCTGTCACTCATTTATCTTTCTCCTCTTATCAGCATCCTTCTTGTCAGCACTTTAAAGTGATATTAACCCCTTAACGCCGGCGCCTCCTGGCCCTTTGAGCAGTTTCTGATGCCGGGAGGCGGGGTTTCTGATCATGTGGCCTGTCATAATTGGCTGTCACAGCGGTCACATTATCGAAAAGCTCCTAATTTCAAGTAGCAATCGGGAGTTTTCCGATAGGCGCCGGTAACTGTGCTGGGAGTATGCAGGATGCGCGCTCTCGGCACAGGTTTGTTTACAGTTTGCTACGTAATTACGCGGCCTCTCGGCGCCAAGGTCCACCCCTCAACAAGACGCATATTTGTGTACTGTCGGTGCGGTTAAAGGCTTTCCTCCTTTTTTTTTTTTTTAATAAATATGTCATACTTACCCGCTCTGTGTAGTGGTTTTGCACAGAGCAGCCCCGATCCTCCTCTTCTCTGGTCCCCCACTGGCGCACCTAGCCCCTCCCTCCTGCCGAGTGCCCCCGGAGCAAGCAGCTTGCAATAGGGGCACCCAAGCAGACTTGTTCATGAGCCATGGCTCTGCGTGTCCATTCACACACAGAGCCCTGCCCCCTCTCTGTCCTCATTGGCTGTGATTGACAGGAGTGGGAGTCAATGGCCAACAGCCAAAGTCGCATCCAAGTCATCCCCTTTCAAAGTTGCATCAAAGTCGCAATGTAAAGTCGCAATGGAAATCGCACGACTTTGGAGTCGCACAAGTGTGAATGGAGCCTCAACCACCTGGTTTTACTGACTCCCTCTCCTCAAAGCCGTATTTCCTCCACCCAGGCAACCCAGGTACAGCATGCAGCCTGTCAGTGACACGAATGGCTGTGTACTGCTGTACTCGTGTATAGGGCGGAGCTATTGTAACCATGAGTACAGCATGCAGGTGTAAGCTGAAAATAGATTATTATCTATTTTTAGAATATGCCCGTACACTGTACTCATGTTTATTATGATAGTACACCATCATATACACGAGTACAGCATTATTAGGCTGAATGGGCTCAGCTCAGCCCTAATTGAGTGGCTTCTTGTGCTGCTTCTCCCAACCACACTCTGAGCTCTGCTGCACAGGGGGTGTAAGAAGCTGATATCAGGTCAATTTCAGGTATATCTCTCTATCAGCTCTCATTGACACAAACACTGTGTGAAGGGTGTGTGTCCCTTCCCTCCAATCAGCTGTCAGAGCTCTCCTCACTGATCTGTGACTCCAGTTCTCCGCCCCCTGCCTGTCAGATCTGAGAGATCCTGTGTAAATTCTGCACTTTGAATGCACCAATGTCAGTGTTAAACAGTTCGTCCCAAACCTCTAACTGACGCTTTTGCTGACGGCTTGGTCAGGTAATAGAAATGGAAAAATAACTCACTGGCAGGATCAACAGACAGAGAATGACTGCTCTGCCACACTGCCTCATATACCTCATTTTTGATTTTGCTCATAGTTCCACGTCTAAGATCACATCATTCAAAACCAAGATTTCAGTTTTAAACAAGTGTCAGTGTGTTAAAGTGACTGAAAACTTCAGACATGAAATATATAAACAAAGCATATCTATAATGTGTACTTGTCTCACTCCAGAGCACTAAGTGTCATTTCTGTCTGCTGCTTCCTTCCTCTGCTATCAGCAGGAGTCACTTCTGACAAGTTTTGCTGACACCAAGAGAAAAAAGGTGACAGGGGAAGGAGCTCCAGCACCCAGCATGTGATTGACAGACTCGACTCTGTTCCTGTGTGCTGTGTAAAGGGGGGTGTGACTCTACCCTCCAATCATCTCTCAGAGCTCTCTCCACTGAGCACTTCAGTGTGTAACGTCAGGTCTCTGCCCTCTTCCTTTTTTTTTTTAACTCTCAGACAAGCTTTATGAATTCTGCACTTTGAACGAATGTAGAGAAGAGAGAGCTGCAGATAGACAGGTTCAACTGAGCATAGTCACTTCACTGGGTATATATAAGGGTTTTCAATTACTTTAACTCATCTTCTTCCATCTCTTCTGGACTCTGAGAATCAAATCCCTGCTCCACCCATCTCCTGGAACCACTACAAGGACTACTCTCCTTTCTTAGATTCTAGCTACACTATATTACCAAAAGTATTGGGACGCCTGTCTTTACACGCACATGAACGTTAATGGCATCCCAGTCCTCGTCCATAGGGTTCAATATTGAGTTGGCCCACCCTTTGCAGCTATAACAGCTTCAACTCTTCTGGGAAGGCCGTCCACAAGGTTTAGGAGTGTGTCTATGGGAATGTTTGGCCAGAAGCACATTTGTGAGGTCAGGCACTGATGTTGGACAAGAAGGCCTGGCTCGCAATCTCCACTCGAATTCATCCCAAAGGTGTTCTATCAGGTTGAGGTTAGGACTCTGTGCAGGCCAGTCAAGTTCCCCCACCCCAAACTCATTCATCCATTTCTTTATGGACCTTGCTTTGTGCACTGGTGCACAGTCATGTTGGAACAGGAAGGGGTCATCCCCAAACTGTTCCCACAAAGTTGGGAGCATGAAATTGTCCAAAATGTCTTGGTATGTGACGCCTTAAGAGTCCCCTTCACTGGAACTAAGGGGCCAAGCCCAACCCCTGAAAAACAACCTCACACCATAATCCCCCCCCCCCCTCCACCAAATGATTTGGACCAGTGCACAAAGTAAGGTCCATAAAGACATGGGTGAGAGAGTTTGGGGTGGAGGAACTTGACTGGCCTGCACAGAGTCCTGACCTCAACTGGATAGAACACCTTTGGGATTAATTAGAGCGGAGACTGCGAGCCAGGCCTTCTCATCCAACATCAGTGCCTGACCTCACAAATGCCCTTCTGGAAGAATGGTCAAACATTCCCATAGACACACTCCTAAACCTTGTGGACGGCCTTCCCAGAAGAGTTGAAGCTGTTATACCTGCAAAGGGCGGGCCAACTCAATATTGAACCCTACGGACTAACGCCCCGTACACACGGTCGGATTTTCCAATGGGAAATGTTCGATGGAAGCTTGTTGTCAGACTGGGAGGCCATTAAAGTTCATGGGTGTGTAAAGGCAGGTTTCCTCCCAATACTTTTGGTAATACAGTGTATATTATAATGGAACAGAAGAAGCAAGACTTCACGGTGAAGGTGTGGAGAGTCCGAGTCACCAAGACATACCCTGTTTCCCCCAAAAATAAGACCTAGTGTGATTGTCGGTGATGGCTGCAATATAAGCCCTACCTCCTAAATAAGCCCTAGTTAAAGTCCTTTAGGTCTTCTTTTCAGGGTAGGGCTTATTTTCAGGGAAACAGGGTACAAGTAGTAATGACCAATTTTTTTTGTCTCCGGTGTTCACCTGTAACTGAAATATTCCATTTTGGGTAGGCTGACATTAATTCAGGTCCTGGGTGTAAATTTACCATACAAACTCAACACATGGTACTTACAAGGTTAGCTGGAGTCACACAAAGAACATGGGTGATGCTTCTTCTCAATGGGAACGTTGACTTTCCGTTGGCCGAGGTTTTGTTGACAACTCAGTGAGATGACACGAGAGTCCAGGGGGGTCTCTTCCTTGAGAAGTTGTCTCTTCAGTTTCCAAGCAGTGGAAGATGGTCCTCTCTCCGTTCTTGGGGAAGCTGGTGTAAATACCATCTAAGAAGTTGTACAAAGCCTCACCTTGTCCCCAGATTGGCGTCACATCCTGGGCAGCAGGAAGAGAATCAGGAAATCTGCAAGAGAGAGCTTCCTGAATCTCGAGAGCGCTCAGTGCCCGGGTGATGGAGAGGCATTGTCCCCGCCGCGCTCTGTTATTCTCAGTAACCTTGCTGGCTTTAAAAAAAAATCGTCTGCCAGGAGCCTCGGCAGGAAACCCCTCTTCTCCTTTCCGAAACAAGCCTTATTGTGCCAATGTTAATAAACTCGGAGGACTTCCTCTTCGTGAACATGACAAGGACGTTGCAGATCTTTTATTTTAGCACAGGCTAAGCTTTGTCACCGTGCTTGGCGGTGTCACCCAAAAAGCCAACCTGGCTGCGTTAAAGTATATGTGTGCCAATGATGGGTGTGAGCCTTTTGCACGCTAGGCCATGATAAGATAACCTGTGGCCTGAGATTGCATTGAGGAACTACAATGCTCAGCGTACCTTGCCAACAAAAAGAAATAAGCAAGTAGCTGGTCTATGGGTAGGCGTAGTCCGGCTTATGCAGAAAAAGAACACCGGGCTTAATTGATTAAAAATAATTGTAAGTAGTTGGCTTTGTTTTTCGTAGCAGGCAATCAGATTGCAACCGTCATTTTTCCAGGGTGGTTTGACAGTGAAGCAAAGGACTGATCGATTAGGGAAAAAAGAGACTGTTCTAAATATATATAAGCAGTTTGATACCAGGGGGGGGGGGGATCAATATATTTCTGATGGGCTAAATTTGAAAGACAAAACATTAAAATGCACAGCAGCACCACTTCAGGTCACTGAGGGTATTGCAACTTAACACCGAGTGACTTGTCAGCAGTCATTATTCAAAATAAGGAACCTTATAATAGGAGGGTGAGTCATCGGCGCAAAGCTTAACCACTTGAGTGCCGGGGAATTTTTCTCTCTAACCTCTCTTAAGGCTGGATTCACACCTATGGCAGTTTTAGTGCTTTTTGCATTTTGCAGATTTGCACTACAGAACGTGTTCCATAGGAAACCAACCATGTTAAATGGACTGTAGTGCAAATCCGCAAAATGCAAAAAGCACTAAAAATGCATAAGTGTGAATCCAGCCTTAAATCTCAGAAAGTTTTTGTTTTTTTATTTTTTTTAACAGATTGTTATTTTATTCTTTTAACAGATAGCAGAGCGTTTTTTTTTTTTTAATTTTATTTTAATTTTGGTGATGCCTTTTGTTTTTTTAGTCAAACCTAAAATATTACACATCCTTTTTTTAAGACTTTAACTGGGAAGCCAATCTGCATAAACAGGAAAAATATATATAATGTAGATATATAAACTCGCGCTGATGGTGTAAAAAAATGGGTGATAAAAATGAATGAAGCTGCTATACACAAAGTGCTAATCACATATTTTGTCACAATCTGCATAAACACACACACACACACACATACATATGTATATATATATATATATATATATATATATATATATATATATATATATATATATATATACAGTGCCTTGAAAAAGTATTCATACCCCTTTAAATTTTCCACATTTTGTCATGTTACAACCAAAAACGTAAAAAAAAAAATTTTTATTATGTGATAAACCAACACAAAGTGGCACATAATTGTGAGGTGGAAGGAAAATAATAAATGGTTTTCCAATTTTTTACAAATAAATATGTGAAAAGTGTGGGGGGTACATTTGTATTCAGCCCCCCTGAGTCAATACTTTGTAGAACCCCCCTTTCTCTGCAATTACAGCTGCAAGTCTTTTTGGGGATGTCTCTACCAGCTTTGCACATCTAGAGAGTGACATTTTTACCCATTCTTCTTTACAAAATATCTCAAGCTCTGTCAGATTGGTTGGAGAGCGTCTGTGAACAGTATTTTTCAAGTCTTGTCACAGATTCTCAATTGGATTTAGGTCTGGGCTTTGACTGGGCCATTCTTTTTTTTTTTTTTTTCTTTATTAATCTTTATTTAATTTTCACAAAAAAAAAATATTTTACATACACATAAAACCCCTCCAGCTGGGAAGGTATTGGTACATCTCATAACATCATCTCTCCATATCCCCTTATCTACTTTCTAAGATTACCTCTCCCACTGGACCCCCCTCCCCCCACCTCCCCCCCATACCCCCCCTCCCTCTCCTCTCACCCCCCCCCCCCCCCCCCCCCCCCCGCAGACTCTTATCCTCTCTTCCAGTCCTTAACAACCTTACTTTACGCCCCTTGGGCTATCTTAACACTGCTTCCGCGAATTTCTCCGTTTTTTTTTAAAGCCCCCCATGGTTTCCACTTTCCCTTTTCTCCCTCTTGGCTCCTATCTAGATGTTCTTTCCACTCCATTCTCTCTAATCTGAAAATTTCGTCTACTTTTGTGATCCAATCTTTAATCTTTGGAGGTTCTATTTCTTGCCATTTCTTTGGGATTTGACTGGGCCATGCTAACACATGAATATGCTTTGATCTAAACCATTCCATTGTAGCTCTGGCTGTATGTTTAGGGTCGTTGTCCTGCTGGAAAGTGAACCTCCGCCCCAGTCTCAAGTCTTTTGCAGACAAACAGGTTTTCTTCTAAGATTGTCCTGTATTTGGCTCCATCCACCTTCCCATCAACTCTGACCAGCTTCTCTGTCCCTGCTGAGGAAAAGCATCCCCACATGATGCTGCCACCACCATGTTTCACCTTAGGTTAGGTGTGTTCAGGATGATGTGCAGTGTGGGTTTTCCACCACAAATAGCGTTTCTCTTTTAGGCCAAATAGTTCAATTTTGGTCTCATCTGACCAGAGTACCTTCTTCCACATGTTTGCTGTGTCCCCCACATGGCTTCTCGCAAACTGCAAACAAACCTTTTTACGACTTTCTTTCAACAATGTCTTTCTTCTTGTCACTCTTCCATAAAGGGCAGATTTGTGGAGTACAAGACTAATAGTTGTCCTGTGGACAGATTCTCCCACCTGAGCTGTGGATCTCTGCAGCTCCTCCAGAGTTACCATGGACCTCTTGGCTGCTTCTCTGATTAATGCTCTCCTTGCCCGGCCTGTCAGTTTAGGTGGACATCCATGTCTTGGTAGGTTTGCAGTTGTGCCATACTCTTTCCATTTTTGGATAATGGATTGAACAGTGCTCTGTGAGATGTTCAAAGCTTGGGATATTTTTTTTTTAACCTAACCCTGCTTTAAAACTTCTGCACAACTTTATCCCTGACCTGCCTGGGGTGTTCCTTGGCCTTCATGATGCTGTTTGTCCACTAAGGTTCTCTAACAAACCTTTGAGGGCTTCACAGAACAGCTGCATTTATATTGATATTAAATTACACACAGGTGTACTCTATTTACTAATTAGGTGACTTCTGAAACTTCTGAAAATTGGTTCCACTAGATTTTAGTTAGGGGTATCAAAGTAAAGGGAGCTGAATACAAATGCACACTAGACTTTTTCACATATTTATTTGTAAAAAAATTTGAAAAATATTTATAATTTTCCTTCCACTTTACAATTATGTGCCACTTTGTGTTGGTTTATCACGTAAAATCCCAATAAAATACATTTTTTGTTTTTTGGTTGTAACATTTATTTTTATTTTTTATTTATTTATTTCAGGTACTTATATAGCGCCGTCAATTTACGCAGCACTTTACATATACATTGTACATTCACATCAGTCCCTACCCTCAAGGAGCTTACACTCTAAGGTCCCTAACTCACATTCATACATACTAGGGACAATTTAGACAGGATCTAATTAACCTACCAGCATGTCTTTGGAGTGTGGGAGGAAACCGGAGTACCCAGAGGAAACCCACGCAGGCACAAGAAGAACATGCAAACTCCAAGCAGGTAGTGTCGTGGTTGGGATTCGAACCAGTGACCCTTCTTACTGCTAGGTGAGAGTGCTACCACTACACCACTGTGCTGCCCATTTCAAGGGGTATGAATACCTTTTCAAGGCACTATATGTATAATTTCCTTGATTTTTTTTTATTGAGAATAACCAGTAAAAAAAAAAAAAAAAATTTCAATATTTTACTCAACATAACATTTATGTAGATTGCCTACCCCCATATATATTACCCTATAATATAATCACCAAAGTCTGCTGATCAAAATTATATCACTTTAGTGCAACTTTTATGTAATGTAGCAGATAATAAAGTTCAAAGTGAACGTAAATCATCTTGATAAAAGAATATACAAAAGATAGCCGTGCTTAGGACAAATAGAAAATAAGGTAAGAATTAAAAAATAGAATAGAAGATCAAAGAAATTAAAGTAAGCTGCCTCGCCTACTAGGGCTCCTCTAAGAAGAGCTCTAATTAGTACCAAAATAAAAAGAAAATGGGGGTGTGTGGCGCTTACCCATACACTACAAGAAAAAGGGGCTACATTAAGGGTGTGCTAGGGACTAACCCTACATATACATTAACCAACAATCTGATATCCTGTACCCAGTATCTATTGTGCAGACCAGAAGTAATATGAAAGTAATAAACACCAGAGCTAGAAGATCATGTGAAAGGTAAGAATAAAAAATGTTGTATTATTTGATCCTAAACTGCAAAACCAAAAGGTCTACCCTAAAAATGTATGTGCTATGCAATTACGTGAATAAGAGTTATAGTATCACAAGGGTACCATTACAAATATATATTGCTAAGTGCATATATTACATAAATGTCACCAGAAAAAATATGCACAAGACCTAATGTCTCAACACTATAAAAGAGGAAAGTGCATATAATGTGTTATTGCACATAAATTATAAATAACTGTCCACAAGTGTTGCATCCAAAAAATATAAAGAACAAAACCCAAATTAAAAATAAAAAATAAAATAAAAATACAAATAGTTGATAAGTGTCCAGAACCCAAAACACCATGTATACACGGTTATATAAGTGAATGTAGATAAAAAAACAGTCCACATATAATTATTGGTCAGGTAGTGTCATAGAGATGGCAGGAATATTCATAAGGGACTTAAGTGCTTGCAGGGATATCCGGGTGACTTAAGTGCTCCCCCTCAAGGGTCCCCACTCACCACATCCAATCACCCCTACAGGGGTAATGCGTATGACTGTTGTATTCTAGAGCGCCAGTCCACCAAAGTATATAAACTGTAGATCCCAGCCGTATTCCTTTAATTCCTGGTTCGTTGGATGTAACCAGTGTTGTGTACCTGATGCCTTATGCAAGCAGTGGAGGTGTGTCCAAAGGAAGTTTACAAACTAGTCTTTCACTCTCATTTTGTTTGCTCCCCGTTTACAAACACCACAGATTACCAGCCCTAATGGTTGCTGCATTCGTGGTGGAAGGTCATTGCTTGACAAGCTACAGTGCATGAAGTGCAGTTTTTATAGTGTTGAGACATTAGGTCTTGTGCATATTTTTTCTGGTGACATTTATGTAATATATGCACTTAGCAATATATATTTGTAATGCCCCGTACACACGGTCGGACTTTGTTCGGACATTCCGACAACAAAATCCTAGGATTTTTTCCAACGGATGTTGGCTCAAACTTGTCTTGCATACACACGGTCACACAAAGTTGTTGGAAAATCCGATCGTTCTATACGCGGTGACGTAAAACACGTACGTCGGGACTATAAACGGGGCAGTGGCCAATAGCTTTCATCTCTTTATTTATTCTGAGCATGCGTGGCACTTTGTCCGTAGCATTTGTGTACACATGATAGGAATTTCCGACAACGGATTTTGTTGTCGGAAAATTTTATCTCCTGCTCTCCAACTTTGTGTGTCGGAAAATCCGATGGAAAATGTGTGATGGAGCCCACACACGGTCAGAATTTCCGACAACACGCTCCGATCGGACATTTTCCATCGGAAAATCCGACCGTGTGTACGGGGCATAAGGGTACCCTTGTGATGCTATAACTCTTATTCACGTAATTGGTATGCACATAGCACATGCATTTTTAGGGTAGACCTTGTGGTTTTTCAATTTAGGATCAAATAATACAACATTTTTTATTCTTACCTTTCACATGATCGTCTAGCTCTGGTGTTTATCACTTTCATACTACTTCTGGTCTGCACAATAGATACTGGGTACAGGATATCAGATTGTTGGTTAATGTATATGTAGGGTTAGTCCTTAGCACACCCTTAATGTAGCCCCTTTTTCTTGTAGTGTATGGGTAAGCGCCACACCCCCCCATTTTCTTTCTATTTTGGTAAATCATCTTGAGTCCCAAATGATTTCTAATATAATATTGGATACATATATTTTCATTTTCTTTTTTTTTTATTGAGAATAAGTAGTAAACAATTTGAAAAGATTGCATCTTCCTGTAACTGTTTCCAAACGCGTGATTTGCATGCCTGCATAAATGTACTTAAAAAATGTCATCAATGTCTACTGAATAAAATGATATAACAATTGTACGACTTTTAAGTAACGTAATGGAATGGAAAGGCTCATAGTGAACGTATGTGTTTTTTTTTTTTTTTTTGTTTTGTTTTTTTTTTTAGAGGTGGGGGCTTTATTTCTCTTTTGATGCTACATTGCTACACACACCAAGGAAAAAAAAAAAAAAACGTAACGTTAGGATACGATCAATTTTGAACTGGCAAGAGAATACAAATTAGCACAACATTTAATTTTGCAAAATCACTTTCACTTACCTGAGCGATTGATGCTTGCGCAGTAAATGCAAATGTCATCCTGTCATCCAGATCTTCCAATGTCATTATTGGAACCTGGGGATAATGCTAACTGGTTATTCTTGAGTCTTCCTTACAGTAGAAAAAAAAAAATATCGATTTTAAATATATACCAACATTTTATATATATATATATATATATATATAATGCATATGTGAATGTGTGAGAGAGTAATGGTGGAGTACTTCTCGCTGCAATCAGCCAGCAATACATCACTATAGCAGCGATTTATTGCTGCAGGGAAAGACTGGACAGAACTGCAACAGCTTTGTCCAGCCTCCGTACTAAGAGGAAGTGCCTTGACTTGTGATGTCACTACACTTCAGATCTACAACATAAACATAATGCTTCCACATTGCGTTTACAGTGATCTGCTACAATCGTTCCTAAGTAGTGCTGTGTAGCAAGATCGGAAACCCAGGAGCTGATAGTCACTGAAAGCCAGGGATCACTGTACTGTCCATAGGCGTGCGCACAGGGTGTGCCAGGTGTGCCTGGGCACACCCTAATCACCCTGTGTGGTGCAGATTCCCCGTTTACACCCCTGATATTTCACCCTAACAGGGCTCCTAAGAAAAACTGTACAAAAAACAAAAAAAAAAGTAAAATTGTAAAAAATAAAATAATAAAAATAAAAACTACTGACACCATCCACTGCCCTACTGACACCATCCACTGCCCTACTGACACCATCCATTGCTCTGCTGACACCATCAGTATAAATATACATGCACACACACGCAAAAGTGTTTGAGCTTTGGGGAGCACACCCTGATGCAATAGGCTGCACACACCTATGGTACTGTCACTGTACTAATGACACTGGCAGGGAAGGGGTTAACATCAGGGGCAATCAAAGGGTTAAGTGTGTCCCTAGGGGGTGCTTTCTAACTGTGGGGGATAGGCTTTGACTAAAGGAAAACAGAGATCTGTGTTTCTGCTTAGCAGAAACACAAGATCTCCATTTTCTCCTCTGGCAGAATGGCGGTCTGCCTTGTTTACATAGGCAGACCACCGTTCTGTCTCTCCTCAGAACGATCGCGTCCACCGGACCCACTGATTGGCTCCCGTTGTGTCCGGTCACAGCGGTAACGGGTTGCCGGCAGGCACGTGCATGCGCCCCAGATCCCGTGCACGAAATCACGTATAGATACGTGATTTCGCACAGGAGGGCCACCCTGCCGCAGTATATCTGCGTGGGGCTGTCCAGAAGTGGTTAAAGTGGCGTCTGGGACTCAAGTAGTTACAGAGAGCCACTTGCAACCTGGCTTTATGTAAAAATGTAATAATTCTGTTTTAAAGCAAAGCATTCTTTTTTCAGTCTTGAATACTGAAGGGGGTGACTAATGTAACGCTGCCCAAGGAAGGAGCTACTGGTTGGGATGGGTCCTCTGTTCTTTTTCTCAAACTCTTTACAAAGTCCAGCCCCTCTGACACACTAGGGTGACCGTACAAAGCATGCAATATCACAGAAAATAACTGAAAGTAATATTTAGTACCCAGTAGTAGTACTATAATAAAGAAAATAGTCACTGAACTAGTTAGTAAAGGCCTCTAATATATTGTCACCTGATATGGTTCGTAACAAAGTTGGCACAGAAATGGATTAACAATGACACTTCAGATGAACATAAACAGTACCAAGGTTACCTAAAGTGCAGCAGTGAGCACCAATAAAGCTTGATTTGCTGAACACAGAAATTATACTGCCAAAGTGTATTGATGGCGACTATGATAGGCCTACACCAACTGGATGTGCACTGTCCATAGAAATCAAGGAAATGGGAAAAGGGAACAAAGGGGACTCGCAGAATGGTTTTACAGAAGAGGCAGTCCTTTATGTTATTCTTCTGCCAGCTATCGTTGGGGCCCTTTAAGAAATGTTTGTGCACTTAATGACAGTTTTAGTAAACTGGCATGCAGTATAGGTGTGGTAAAGATTCAGTAAAGGTGTGGTACAGATGTAGTATAGATTCAGTATAGGTGCGGTATACTTAATGCCCTGCCTCCAGTAACTCAGTCCTTGTTAGCAGTGTGAACAATGGGCAGTGCCCTCTCACCAGTCCCTGCGGTGCGGCTGTGAACTCTTTCTGTAGAAGGGGTGGCCCCCTCATTTTGTTCTGTTCACAGAATGCCTCCAGAGATTCAGAGGGTGGGAAGATGCTTTGGTCTCCCTGCGGCACCTGTGCAGATGCGTCGCTGCGGTCTGTGCTGCCTCAGGTGTCTTTGCTGTTCTGGCCTCTCCACAGTCTGGTCAGTAAGGATGAGCTCCGGCGTGTTCGCCAGCTGCACGTGCCGAGCCCGCCAGGAAGTCGGCACTGCACAGCGCTAATCACAACCACTGAGATATTTCCCGATGTGCGGCTGCAGAGATTGGGAAATGTCTCACTACCTGTGATTAGCGCAGCGCAGTGCCGACTTCCTGGCTTGCTTGGCACGTGCAGCTTGCGAACACGCCGGAGCTCATCCTTACTGGTCAGTATGCAGCAGATGTGCTCTCATTAATTCCCTAGGCTCCAAGAGGCAGAACCTAGCTAGACGGTCTCAGAAAAGCACCTTCACAGCTCCTCCTTGGCCCAGTGTTTCTTGGGAGTTATAGTGCAAAGGGTCCATAAGCTCCACAATATGGCTTTTTTCCTGGACTTCAAATCCCATGATCCTCAGCATTCTGCATTCTAGAAATCCATAAGCTTTTCTGGCTATAGTTCTCCCTCTGCTGACTGGAGTGGATAGTGCAAAACAACTGTAGCCAGGTGCTTGGATAAGAATGGAAAGTGAGAGAAGCACTGGTTGCAGCTGCCCTGTGGTGCTGAGCTATATAAGCAAGTCAGGCAATACTGCACTATGGGAACTGTAGTCCAGAGGAGAGATTTTACTGTAATCGAGAGCTTTTGAACTGCATTTCTCAGGCGATTGCCAGGAAGAGGAGAAAGAGCTGCATTTTCTGAAGATGGGCAGGACATAGGTTCCTCTTGCCATTAAGGAGATCGGAGAGTGCACATCGCCATCCAGTGTGCACCGTCACTGCTGCAAATTGGTGGCCTGAATGGGATCTGGAGCCCTGAGTCTGGGAGTGCTGACAGCCAGGGTCACCTGGGTGCAGAGCAGAGAGTGGATCAATCGCTGTGTGTGACCAGATGCTGAGCTTTAAAGGGGTTTTTAAGGCAATGCACACAATCACTGCCAGCCCCTCTGCTAGGATAACATGTAGTATATAGTGTATGCCGTTTTGTAAAATTCATCTTCTAAATATTTTATTTCTTCTCCACAATCAGCGGTCACGTGACCGGCCCGTCGCTCTCTTTCTCCGATGTATGTACTACAGAGGGAGGGGCAGAGATCTCCCTCTGACGTCTGCCGGGTGGTCACGTGACCTCCCTCTGTAGTGCATACATCAGGGCGCTCACATGATCAGGGAGAAGAAATAAAGTGTTTAGAAGATGAATTTTACAAAACATACATTATATACTACACGTTCTTCTAGCAGATGGCCTGGCAGTGATTGTGAGCAGTAATGTTTGCACTGCTCGGATTGGTGCTAGAAGGGAAGGGGAGGGGCGGCTCACACACAGAGCTGACAGGCAGGGAGGAGGAGGGAGGTTGGGAGGAGCACACAGGAGAGCAGACAGGATAGCTGCGGATGACAGAGGCACATAAACTGACCACGATGTCAGGGCTCAGCAACCATGATTAACCATGGTCAGTCTACAGGGGGGAGGGTATAGCCAGGCAGGATCAACCAGGAATTTCAGGTGATAGAAGGGGCCAAATTACACAGCACAAGCACTGTGCTGCATAACATGCTGTAAACATGCTTTAACCGGTTCCCGACCGACGCACGCCGATGTACATCGGCAAAATGGCACGGCTGGGCAAATGGGCGTACCCGTACGTCCCTTTAAATTTGCCGCCGTGCCATTGCATGCGCGCCGGCCGGGAGCTCGGTGAGTCGGTTGCGGGTCCCACGGACTCGATCGCCACGGAGATACCCGCGATCGCCTCACGGAGAGGAAGAACAGGGAGATGCTAATGTAAACAAGCATCTCCCCATTCTGCCTAGTGACAGTGTCACTGATCTCTGCTCCCTGTGATCGGGAGCAGAGATAAGTGAGGTGTCGCACGTAGCCACTCCCCCCCCACAGTTAGAAACACTCCCCAGGACATACTTAACCCCTACACTGCCCCCTAGTGGTTAACCCCTTCACTGCCAGTGTCATTTACACAGCAATCAGTGTATAATGCGTTTTTTCAAAATTGTCGCTATTTTTTTGTTTATAAAAAAAAAATAAAAAAACACATAGGTGATCAAATACCCTAAAAGAAAGCTCTAATTGTGGGGAAAAAAAGGACGTCGATTTTGTTTGGGAGCACGACCGCACAATTGTCAGTTAAACCGAAGCAGTGCCGAATCGCAAAAAGTGCTCTGGTCAGGAAGGGGGTAAATTCTTCCGGGGCTGAAGTGGTTAAAGGAACAGGATCCATTTTTTTTTTTTTTTTTTTTTTAGGGTAACAAACGCTTTAATATCGCTGGGACTGGGGAGCTTCTGCTGTGGGGATTTAGTTCCATTGCTACAGAGACTGAGTCTTTTTTTAGGAACTGCCCACAGAACCATCTAGTAGCCTTATTGCTGCCTGCAGGCTTGGCTGGGCCTATTCTCATGTGTAAAACAAAAGGTAAGCTAATGCACACCCAAATCACAACATCAGTGCATAAAGGGTTAATTATATGAATATGGGTGCTGAAACCATAGATTGGGTTTCCTTAAGAAAGACCCAGGATCAATACTCTATAAATAAATAAATAATAGGCAGCACTCCCATACCTACCAATGTTTTAAGATGGGAATGAGGGACAACTATTAGCAAAAGTATGCAGGCATAGGACACACCCCTTGCCACACCCCCTTAAAGGAGAATTGTACAAAAAAAACAAGATTGGTTAAACCCACAAGTGCTTTTTTTTATCACTACTATTCCTTTATATTGTCTTTTGGAATTTACAGATGCATGCAATTTAGAAATCAGATGAAAGGTTTAGTGCTGAAAAACACTTTTTGATAGATAAAAAGTGAATTTTATATACAACTATATAGATCAGACCAAAATGAGGGACAAATGAGGAAGGAATGAGGGACAGAGGGACATTGCTCCAAATCAGGGACAGTCCCTTGAAATCAGGGACAGTTGGGAGTTATGCACTCCAACTATTCTTATGTGTAATAATGGTACAATTGGACCCCAACTCTAGCCAGATAAAGCATTAAGACCAAAGACTTTACAGCTGCTACGCAGAGCCTTTTGCTTATTGTTTATGCTAACAGGTACAGTATCTCCCAGGGGACTTTGCACCAATCCCAGCCATCCTCCTGTATTGCACGCTAGACTAGGTATATTATTATTATTCACATTGCAGTTAATGGTAATATGCACTGTTTACTTTGCTGATTCATGAGTAAATCCCAGTCTAGTGGTACAGAATTCTTTTCAAAGTTAACTTGGCATATTGATTATACTGTCTAGCGGACTGTGTCTGAATCTACATTCTGTGTGTTCATTTATGCTCAAACCACCATTTATTCTTACCCGTACCAATGCCTTGAGTTCATTTACCTGTAGCACCCTCTCATGTGCTATCAGGTTAGTACAGGTACATTTCATGGTAAAGTGAGTCTGAATTAGTGAGTCTGGTTAGGGTTTACTGCAGGTCAGAAAAAAAAACTATACCAAAGAAAAAAGCATAGGGAAAGATGCCACATATAGAGCCTCAAAGATATAGTGTCTGAAAAAAATGTACAAATCAGATATCACAAAATTAAAATGTATTAAATCTTTGAATAAAAAATAGTCGATTGCACAAAAGTATAAAATCAATGAAACCTCAACCATTCACCGTCTAATGACAACGTTGTCGGTAGACAGACAGATACAGACTAATGCCACGTACACACGAGCGGAAATTCCGCCAGCAAAAGTCCGATGTGAGCTTTTGGTCAGAAATTGCGACCGTGTGTATGCTCCATCGGACATTTGCTGGCAGAATTCCAGCCAGCAAAAGATTGAGAGCAGGATTTCTATTTTTCGGTCGGAAAAAGTTCCTATCCGAAAATGCAGTCGTCTGTATGCAATTTGGACGCGCAAAAAACCACGCATGCTCGGAAACAATTCCACGCATGCTCGGAAGCATTAAACTTAATTTTTCTCGGCTCGTCGTAGTGTTGTACGTCACCGCGTTCTTGACGGTCGAAAGTTCAGAGAACTTTTGTGTGATCGCGTGTATGCAAGGCAAGCTTGAGCGGAATTCCATCGGAAAAACCATCCAAGATTTTTTTACAGAAATTCCACTCGTCTGTACGGGGCATTACAAATAAATAGGAAAACGTCTTCACTGCACGTGTACTAATATATGGGCCATAAAAGCACTAAGTCTTGGATTTTAACATACATCAAGACTTGATCTACTCATACCTCCCAACATGTAGAGATGGGAATGAGGGACACCTACTAACAAATGTATGTAGGCATAGGACACTCCCCCTTCCACACCCCCTTAAAGGAAAATTAACCAAAAAAAAAGGTTAATTAAATCCACAAGGGCTTTTTTTTACCACTACTATTCCTTTATATTGACTTTTGGAAATTACAAATGCAGCAATTTAGAAATCAGATGAAAGGTTTAGCACTGGGAAACACTTATTGATAGAAAAAAAGTTCATTTTATATACAACTATATAGATCAGACCAAAATGAGGGACAAATGAGGGGGAATGAGGGACAGAGGGACATTGCTCCAAATCAGGGACAGTCCCTCCAAATCAGGGACAGTTGGGAGCTATGTCTACATACTTGGGGGAACATGGCCAATTCACAGGCAGAGGGCCTAGCAGGGTGACTGGGCCAGCCCTTAAATATGGATGAGTCATGCCAGCAGGGTAGATGGGTGGAAATGGTCTGCTCAGCAGACTGTTGGCTGCCTAGGAGGGGACCCCTAAGTCTAGGGGGGGGCTCTCCCTCCAGGCTGGAGTTTTTGGCTGGCTTGGGAGCATCCTGACAGCAGTGTGGTTTGAAAGGAATCTTGAATAAGGAGAAACAGGGAGCAAGGAAGACAGCAGTGGAGGCCCGTCCATAAGGGGAGCATGGGCGTCACCCCCCCTATCCATGCGTCCGGCCCCCTAATCTCCTAATCTACATGCAGGGCGCCGGATGCATGGATTCCAATTGGGGGGGGGGGTTGAAGTATGTGATTAGAGTAAGAGACTCTAATAGGCTTCAAAAAGAGGTGGGCTCGGTGCGCAGAGCACTGCGCTCCAAGCCCGCCCAGTTGTGTGACCCGTTTGCTGATTGGCGAAAGGAGAAGCTACCCTATTGGACGAGGGAGGAGACGCACGGCGAGGACACCGCCGTGATGCCGAGAAGGAAACACAGGGGAAGCTGGCCGCCAGAGGGAAGCGCTGCCCGGGGTAAGTGTTGCGGGTGACCGACTGTCCCGACTGTTTGCCGCTCCCCCAAGAAAATATACCACCAGCCGACACTGGAAGACAGTGTGAGTACATCAGCACATTTACAAGGGGAGAGACTGACATATGTAGCAAGCCTTTCTGGAGGACAGCATTGTGTTTAACCCTTCCTGTCCTTTGCTTTGGGAGATCTTTAGCGCAGCTGGGTGGGCCGGTGGAGAAACAGCCAGTTGGGTTGGTAGTCCTGCAGACAGTAGAGTTGGGATCAGTGTCTACAGTGGACTGTCTACAGTGGAGTGGGAGATTCTCCTGGATGTTGCTTACTATACAATGTGCTACTTTTCTAAGGAACTGAGAGTTCCTAGTCCTTAAGGGGATTTCGCATCTCATCTTCAGAGACTACCAGTGTTTGGGACGGCGGACAGTTCAAGATCGTGTAAATAGGGAGGAAGTTGTCCCTGGTTATTCTTTCAGTCAAGCCGGACATCCCATAATTCATATTCCCCATCCAAGTAATTACCCCTAATAAAAAAAAAAATGGTCTTGTCTATTTTCTGGTACTAATTCATCCTGCCTTGTATCAACGGTTCAGGCTGGTGGTGGTGTAATGGTGTGGGGGGGATATTTTTTTTTGGCCCCTTAGTACCAATTAAGCATTGTTTAACCGATTCCCGACCGGCGCACACCGAAGTACGTCGGCAGAATGGCACAGCTGGGCAAATGGGCGTACCTGTACATGCCTTTGAATTTGCCGTCATGCTATCGCGAGCACGCCGGCCGGGAGCTCCCTGAGTCGGGTCGCGGGGATACCCTCGATTGTCTCACGGGGAGAAAGAACAGGGAGATGCTAATGTAAACAAGCACCTTCCCGTTCTGCCTAGTGACAGTGTCACTGATCATAGCTCCCTGTGATCGGGAGCTATGATCAGTAACGTGTCACAGCTAGCCTATCCCCCCTACAGTTAGAACACATCCCCAGGACACATTTAACCCCTACAGCGCCACCTAGTGTTAACCCCTTCACTGCCAGTCACATTTACACAGTAATCAATGCAATTTTAATCGCACTGATCGCTGTATAAATGCGCCAAAATTGTCCGATGTGTCCGCCATAATGTCGCAGTCATGATAAAAATCGCTGATCGCCGCCATTACTAGTAAAAAAAATTAATAAAAATGCCATAAAAACTATCCCCTATTTTGTAGATGCTATATCTTTTGCACAAACCAATCAATAAACGCTTATTGCGATTTTTTTTTTTTTTTTTACCAAAAATATGTAGAAGAATACGTATCGACCTAAACTGAGGGAAAAAAATGTTTTTTTCTATATTTTTGGGGGATATTTATTATAGCAAAAAGCAAAAAATAATGCGTTTTTTTTCAGAATCGTCGCTATTTTTTTGTTTATAGTGCAAAAAATAAAAACCGCAGAGGTGATCAAATACCAGCAAAAGAAAGCTCTATTTGTGGGGAAAAAAAAGACGTCAATTTTGTTTGGGAGCCACGTCGCACGACCGCGCAATTGTCAGTTAAAACGACGCAGTGCCGAATTGCAAAAAGTGCTCTGGTCTTCGACCAGCAAAATGGTCCGGGGCTTAAGTGGTTAAACACCACGGCCTACCTGAGTATTGTTGCTGACCATGTCCATCCCTTTATGACTACAGTGTCCCCATCTTCTGATGGCTCCATCCAGCAGGATAATGCACCATGTCACAAAGCTCCAATCATCTCACCACTGGACAATGAGGTCCCTGTACTCCAATGGCCTCCACACTCACCACATCTCATCCAATAGAGCACCTTTGGGACGTGGTGAAAAACAAGAGAGAGAGAGCAGCGCCTCTAAGTAAAAATGCTTTATTCCATGTGATGAAAGAAAAGTAGCCACTTACATATTAGCAAAGAACGAAGCTCTCCACAAGTAGGTAACAGATAGTGAGGCTACGAATCCAAACACAAGCTCGGGGAGTGCCACTGGTCCGTGGCTGCAATGATGGCGAGGAACCGGGACGGGAACAGCCGATCATGCAGGGGAAGGAAGAGACAGCTCGCAGAGCCAGCGTGTGATGTCAGCTGGGTGAGGGAAACACAACGCATTTCAGAGCATGCGCAACGTCCGTGGGGAGCATGCGCGCTCCTTTCTCAATGGCAACGGTTGCTTGCCAGTCTTCTTCTTAGCACTCCCCCCATTTTTCACCAATGGTAACCACCTCACCCTTACTCTCCCTGTGTTGCCACTCGTTTTTCCACTCTCTCCCTTTTTCACCCCAGAGATGCCTCATGGTTCCATGCCCACCCTGGAGGGGTGCCTGTGTGTTGTGCTTCCGCGGAAATGCCCACCTCGGCTCCCGGGGAGGGGTTGTTCTCGGAGGTCTGTGACACCCTACCACCATAGTACACAGCAAATTCCAGCCCCAACCAGTGAGTACACCCTGAGGTTGGGGTTGTTTATCTGATTGTGTCCATATATTTGTAGACACTCATTGCTTCTTTATACTTTCATTGTAGATATTTCACGTGCATGCTCCTGACGAGTGGCGCAGTGCCACGAAACGCGTAGAGCTTCTTGGTGCCGTGTCTTTGCCCAGCTATAAAATGATTATCAAGCAATTCCTTTTTTTTATTTGCATCTGTTCAGGCTCAGTGAAGCCATGGGTCCTGCAGGCAGTACCTTGAATTCTACATCAACACTAATATCCATTTGTTTATGGTGAACCATGGAACTTTATAAAATGAGATTATCTGGTATACTACTTATTAACTGTACTATTGCTACTAGTGGTTTCATTATGAGACATTCTGCTAGCATTATCTGTACTGTCATTATCGTTTTACCAATTGCCTTATTATCTGTGATGTTTTACTATACTAATAAAGTTCTGCTGTTCACCGAATACCTCTTTGCTGCCATATGGTTCATTTAAAGTCCCAATTCCCCTCCCTTGTTCTGGTTCTTTGTTTAGATATGGGATGGAAATATATGACTTTACCGGGCCATAATTTCAATTAAAGTCCCGAGGGATGGAAACACAGTCTTACCAGACAGTGGATTCCTGAAAGTCCCTTTTATACAATTCCCTCCTCAAATTAATATGCCACAAAGAATTAAGGCAAAAGAGGGTCCAACCCGGTACTACCTAATAAAGTGGCCGGTGAGTGTATTTATGGAAATGCCTTATTGTAGCGTGCATGCATACCTCCCAACATTGAGATAGGAATGAGGGACACCTACTAGCAAATGTATGTAGGCAATGGGCACGCCCCCTGCCACACCCCCTTAAAGGAGAATTAACCAAAGAAAATTTAATTAAATCCACAAGTGCTTTTTTTTTTTACCACTACTATTCCTTTATATTGGGTTTTACAAATGCAGCAATTTAGAAATTGGATGAAAGGTTTATCACTGGGAATCACTTTTTGAAAAATAAAAAGTGCATTTTATATACAACTATATAGATCAGAACAAAATGATGGGGAAAGAGGGACAGAGGGACATTGCTCCAAATCAGGGACAGTTGGGGGCTATGTGCCTGAACCAGATTTGATACCCTTTCAGGGTAAAAAGCAAATGGAGGCCTTCTGTGTGCCAAATTCACACTTGCAAATGGGGCCGACTGTGATTTACCTGTGGGAGACTCAGTGGGGGGTTCCCTATGATTATCTGTAAGCGGGAAGCCCCTTTTAAATCAATGGGAGGCTGACCGTGCCCACAGATATTCATGGCCATACGCGTGTAATCAGTTATGCAGTGATCCTATGGATATGACTGGTCCTGGACCCAGGGAGAACCCCACTAATGCCCCGTACACACGATCCGAATATCATACAACAGATCGTACATCTTTTTTCGCTTAATAGTAGAAATTGAATAGGTAACTAAAGTCACGAAAATTCTCGTACGACAGAAAAAAAAAAAAATCAGAAGTGATGTCCTGTTTTGTATTTGTATTGTATTTTCGGATGACAACTATACTGACTAAAGGAAAATCGCACGATCTGGTATCGTACGAAGAAAATTTTTGCGCTTGTGTGATCGAATAATATCGGATGAACTGTGGTGATCAGCTCTCGAAAGTAGTGTACATATGATCCGAAAATCGTATGATTCTTCCTCGGAAGGTTTTCCTATGATATTCGGATCTTGTGTACGGGCCATAAGTCTCCCGCTGGTAATAACAAACAATCCCATTCATAAGTGTGAATGAGGCCTTAGAGGACATCCTGCCTTTCCCTCAGCTAGCGGTACATATAAACATAACCGGAGCATGTTGGGGCATCATCTGTTTACCTTTCTCTGTAAATGTAATTGCTGATTTGTTACGGTCATTGTGCACAGCACATTCTTCCTCTGTAGGTGTTCCTCCGCATTGTGAGGAAAACGCTGTCCGTGTTCACTTGTGAGAGTTTCAACTGCGCTCTGATCTGCAGGCAACCAGCATAGGAAGTGTTTTTTTCTGTGGTGTACTTTGTACTTCTCCATGTTTACGATTCTATAAACTAGGACACAGAGTTATTGCTCTCAATTCAACTGTGCTACTTCTACCACGCTTCTGTCATAGGAAAACTGGGCTTCATGCACGCAGACACAAAAAAATTCTTATCAATATTTTTTAAATGTTTTTATTGATTGGAATCAGTGGCATCTCTAGGGGTGGCTTTTGGGGCTATAGCCCCGAATCTGGGGCCCATAGCCCAGAGTCTCTGCAAGGGTCCCCAAAGGGAGGGGAGGCTCTCTGGGGACCCTGATGTAAGTGGGGGGCTCTCTGGGGACCCTGATTTAAGGGGGAGGCTCTCTGGGGACCCTGATGCAGGGGGGAGGCTCTCTGGGGACCCTGATTTAAGGGGGAGGCTCTCTGGGGACCCTGATTTAAGGGGGAGGCTCTCTGGGGACCCTGATTTAAGGGGGAGGCTCTCTGGGAACCCTGAGCTGCTGAATGCATGTAAATGTTAGCACAAACATTTACACTGGATATAAAAAGTCTACACACCCCTGTTAAAATGTCAGGTTTCTGTGATGTAAATAAAAATGAGACAAAGATAAATAATTTCAGAACTTTTAATGCGACCTATGCTTGCTTGCATCCTAGCAATGGAGGAAGATTGGCAGCTTAATTGAGAAGCCGCCTGAGTCTTGGCAACAGAGGACACTAGGTGGCAAAAGCGGGCTGCATCCTAGCAACGGAGGAAACTAGGTGGCTTCCTTGGGAATCTGCCTGTGTCCTAGCAACAGAGAATGCTAGGTGGCTTTCTTCAGAAGCTGACTATGTGCACATTTAAGAACTGTTAGTGCTTGCTTGCATTCTAGCAATGGAGGAAGCTTCGCAGTTTAATTGAGAAGCCGCCTGAGTTTTGGCAACAGAAGACACTTAGGGGGCAATAGCTGGCTGCGTCCTAGCAACGGAGAAAACTAGGTGGCTTCCTTGGGAATCTGCCCGTGTCCTAGCAACAGAGGATGCTAGGTGTTTTTCTTGAGAAGCTGCTTGTGTCCCAGCAATAGGGCCTTTTACTATGCGCACACACTCAAATGTTACATGCATAACAGCATACATTTTTATGCAGGATCTTGCTGCCAGCTTCTTGCATACTAGTTGTCAAATGTTTTATACAGCTGTGTGCATGTTCTATAAAGTGTTTGTTCAGCTTTGGATGGCAGTTATTTGGCATTCCAAGGGTGAAAAACATGTGAAATCCATTGTTTTTAGCGCCAGTGGAGACCAGCACTAAAGGAAGATCAGATTTCTGTCTGTGTCTCCCTGCTACAGATTGTCCCTCACTTCCTGTCTGTTAAAACTGTTAGTAGCTGGACAGGAAGTGAGTTTTTTTGTCTTGTTAAAGGGGTTGTAAAGGTTTGCGTTTTTTCACCTTAATGCATCCTACCGGCGCATGCGCTCTGAAGGGACGGTGTACCTGCGGCCGTGACTCCCATGAGCATGCATGGGAGAGACGTCATTGTGGCTCGTCCAATCAGACGGCCGGAGCATGTGAACCCAGAAGGAAGACTGGGTGAAGATGGAAGCCCTGTCAGTGGTAACAGCGCAGCGCTGGAGGTCTTCGCTCAAAGGTAAGCATTTCATAATGTGCTAGCATGCAATACATACTAGCACATTATGGCATTGTCTTGCAGGTTATTTTTATTTTTAAAGGATGTGGTTTACTCCTTCTTTAAAAGAGAAGTATGGCCACATTTTTTTTTTTAGCTAGACTTCTCTTTTGGGCCACAGAGTATATTTACTAATGTTCTCCTGTGACCCAGAGTCAGCTGACAGGGCAGAGTAGTGTCATATTCGGCAAGGATCCCAACATCCCAGTGAGCAATGGAGAAGCAGAGCGGTGGAATGACCGACACTCACCATTCTCCACTGTGAGCAGATCCAGAGTCACCTGAACACCGGTCATGTGATCTGTCAGCTCTCGGTTTTAGCCCAGGTTCACACTGACAGCGGATTGAATTGGTGCGTGTTCAGCCTTCATTCCCGCATGTCAGTCCTGGCGATTTCAGAGACATCTGTGTGGGCTCCTGCAGAGATGTCTATTGAAATCGCACCCGAATTTGCCAAAAGTAGTACAGAAACTACTTTTGGGAATCGGCGTCGCACCAATTCGGATGGTGCCATTGCTTGCAATAGCCACCGATTTGGCATGCGATCTGACACGTCAAATCGCATGCTAAATCGCATCAATGTGAACCTAGACTTAGAATGAGCGTGGGAGAGCTGCCGCGTCACATAGAGGTTACAGCATGGACATGAGTATGTATGTTTGCTTTTGTTATTAACCGCTTCAGCCCTGGAAGATTTTACTCCCTTCCTGACCAGAGCACTTTTTGCGATTCGGCACTGCGTTGTTTTAACTGACAATTGCACGGTCGTGCGACGCTGCACCCAAACATAACTGACGTCCTTTTTTTCCCACAAATAGAGCTTTCTATTGGTGGTATTTGATCACCTCTGCGGTTTTTATTTGTGCCCTCCACCCCCCCACAGTGATCCCCTGTAACACCCACCCACAGTGTCCCCCTGTGCCACCTACCCACAGTGTGCCCTCCACCCCCCACAGTGTCCCCCTGTGCCCTCCACCTCCCCATAGTGTCCCCTTGTGCCGTCCACCCCCCCACAGTGTCCCCCTGTAACACCCACCCACAGGGTTCCCCCAGTGCCACCTCCCCACAGTGTGCCCTCCACCCCCCACAGTGTCCCCCTGTGCCCTCCACCTCCCCATAGTGTCCTCTTGTGCCGTCCACCCCCCCACAGTGTCCCCCTGTAACACCTACCCACAGTGTCCCCCTGTGCCACCTCCCCACAGTGTGCCCTCCACCCCCCCCACAGTGTCCCCCTGTAACACCCCCCCCACCGTGTCCCCCTGTGCGATCCACCCCCCCACCATGTCCCCCTGTGCCATCTACTCCCCACCATGTCCCCCTGTGCCCTCCACCCCCCCCCCACAGTGACCCCCGTGCCACCCCCCCATGATGTCCCCTGTGCCTTTCACCCCCCACAGTGTCCCCTCTGTTGTGCCCTGCACAGTGTCCCTCTGTGCCCTCCCCCCCCCCCACAGTGACCCCCTGTGCCACCCAACCACAGTGTCCCCCTGTGCCCTCCACCCCCCCCACAGTGTCCCCCTGTGCCCTCCACCCCCCCCCACAGTGTCCCCCTGTGCCCTTCAGCCCCCCCACGGTGTCCCCATGTGCCACCCACCCACAGTGTCCCCCTGTGCCCTCCACCCCCCCCACGGTGTCTCCCTGTGTCCTCCAACCCGCCCACAGTGTCCCCCTGTGTCTTCTCCCCCAACGGTTTCCCCCTGTGTCCTCCACCCCCCACTGTGTCGCCTTCCCCCCTGATGGCTACCCTGAGACCCACTGTGCTGAGTCTGAAGGATCCCAGTGCTCTACTGTGTGCCCTGTGTTTTTGTTTGTGCCCTGCTATTTGCCCTACTGCTTGCCGCATGGCCTGTGATGTGACCTGCTGTGTACCCCCTGATGTGCCCTACTTTGTGACCCTTGCCCTGTGATGTGTCCTGTGCCTTGTGATGTGCCCTGCTATGTGCCCCATGCCCTGCTGTGTACCGCCTGTTGTGCTCTACTGTGTGCCCTGTGATGTGCTCTACTGTGTGACCCATGCCCTGGGATGTGTGCCTCATGCCCTGTGATGTGCCCTGATGTGTACTGCCTAATGTGTCCTGTTCCCAAGGATGTGCCCTGGGATGTGCCCTACTGTGTGCCCTGTGCTCTGCTATGTGCCCTACTATGTTCCACATGCCCTGTGATGTGCGGCATGTCCTGCTGTGTATCTCCTGATGTGCCCTGTAATGTGCCCCGCTGTGTACCCACTAATGTGCCCTGTACCCCCTGTGATGCACCATGCTGTGCTAAATAATGTGGCCTGCTGTGTACAGCATAATAAACCCTGCTGTGTGCCCCATAATGTGCCCCCTGATGTGCCCTATTGTGTGCCCCATGCTCTGTGAGGTGCTCAGTGCCCTGCTGGGTGCCCCATTATGTGTCCTCCTGTGTACCCTGTGATGTGCACTACTGTGTGCCCCATGCCCTGTGATGTGCTCAGTGCCCTCCTGTGCCCCATGATGCGCCCTCCTGTGTGCCCTTTGATGTGCCCTACTGTGTGCCCCATGATGTGCCCCATGATGTGCCCCGTGCTCTGCTGTGTGCCATGTGATGTACCTTACTGTGTGCCCCATGATTTATGTAGGTGGGGCATTGTGTAGGTGTGGATTGCATGTGGGAGGAGACATAGGGAGCCCCATGATCTTCTATTGCCCGGGGGGCACCATGAGTTGTCAGTCCGCCCCTGGTAAGAACAGCATGTAATACATCATTTGTTGATAATTGTTTATGATTTGGGTTTAGCTACACATTAACCGCTTCAGCCCCGGAAGATTTTACCCCCTTTCTGACCAGAGCACTTTTTGCGATTCGGCACTGCGTCACTTTAACTGACAATTGCACGGTCGTGCGACATTGTACCCAAACAAAATTGACGTGCTTTTTTCCCCACAAATAGTGCTTTATTTTGGTGGTATCTGATCACCTCTGCGGTTTTTATTTTTTGCGCTATAAACAAAAAAAGTGCGACAATTTTGAAAAAAACATTTTTTTTTTTTTAAAAAGCTATTTTTTTTTCAGTTTAGGACGATATGTATTCTTCTACATATATTTGGTAATAAAAATCGCAATAAGAGTATATTGATTGGTTTGCACAAAAGTTATAGCGTCTACAAAATAGGGGATCGTTTTATAGCATTTTTATTATTATTTTTTTTTACTAGTAATGGCGGTGATCTGCGATTTTTATCGTGACTGTGACATTATGGCGGACATATCGGACAATTTTGACACATTTTTTGGACCATTGGCATTAATACAGTGATCAGTGCTATGAAAATGCATTGATTACTGTAAAAATGTCACTGGCAGTGAAAGGGTTAACACTAGGGGGCGATCAAGGGGTTAATTGTGTTCCCTCGTGTGTGTTCTAACTGAAGGGGGGAGGAGACTGACTAGGGGAGATGACAGATCGCTGTTTATACTTTGTATGAACAGACGATCTGTCACTTCTTTTACACACACAGATCCCGGTTCTCGCTGTGTCACGAGCAGTTGCGGACCGCCGGGCACTCGCATCGGCTCCGGGGGGGGGGGGGTGAGTTAGGGCTAGTGGCCGCCTTAAGGAGCGAGGTAACATGACGGCAATTCGCCTGCCCGTGCCATTCTGCCGCAGTATGACTGCGGCGGCTGGACGGCAAGCGGTTAACAAGTTGCCAACCGCCCACTGTAGCTTTACTGGTACAGTGAGGGCCGGCTGTGCAGAATCACGTATATAGGTGCACGCCACTTGTGCTGTGATTAGTCGCAGCACAAGCTGATCAGCGGGTGCCGGCCAATGGATGACCGCTGGCACCCGCTGATCAGCGAGGAGGAAGACAAGGTGGAGCTCTGTAACCAATGCAGAGCTCTGTCCTGTCAGCATGGATGTGCTGGATTTTGTTTCCCTGCAAGGCACATCCCTTAGCAGGACACATATACTAACATAAACACTGGTTGAGCACACATTTAACCCTTTGATCGCCCTAGATGTTTAACCCCTTCCCATTGTCATTAGTAGGGGTGCAGCGGATCATCATCGATCCGTGATCCGATCCGCGGAGGTTGAACCATACGGGACACCCGCGATCCGCGGAGCGCTCTGTGGCCTCGGCCATAGGAAAGGCCGCGGCTTCGGCCTAGCTCCGGAGCGGCCATCTTGGTACACCCGGCGGCCGTTTAGCTTGTGATTGCTCCGTCAAATGACGGAGTGATCACTTGTAACAAACCGGCGTCATGTGTACTGATCTGTACAGTGGAGGGGAGAGATCGGATGGCAGCAGTGCCAATACTCTGCAATGCCCTGCCAATACTCTGCAATGCCCTGACAATACTCTGCCATGCCCTGCCAATACTCTGCCAATACCCTGCCAATACTCTGCCAATACTCTGCCAATAGGGAGATTGTGGATATTACAGTGGGGGAGATTTTTTTTTTGTTGATCCGAAAATGATTCGAACCGTGACTCCTGATCCAAGGAACGATCCGAACCGTGAGTTTTTTGATCCGTTGCACTCCTATTCATTAGTACAGTGAAAGTGCATATTTTTAGCACTGATCACTGTATTAGTGTCACTGGTTCCCACAAAGTGTCAAAAATGTCAGTTAGTGTCAGATTGTTCGCCGAACTATCGCAGTCCTGCTATGAGTCGCCGATCGCCACCATTACTAGTATAAAAAAAAAATTCCAGTATATATCGCATAGTTTGTAGACGCTATAACTTTTGCACAAAACAATTAATATTCACTTATTGGGATTTTTTTTTAACCAAAAAAATGTAGCAGAGTACACATCGGCCTAAATTTATAAAGAAATTGGATTTTTAATTTTTTTTTTATTGGTTATGTTTTATAGCAGAAAGTAAAAACATATTATTATTTTTTTTTCACAATTTTCGTATTTTTTTTGTTTATAGCCTAAAAAATAAAAAACCCAGAGGTGATCAAATACCACCAAAAGAGAGCTCTATTTGTGGGGAAAAAAAAAATGACAAATGTAATTTATGTACAGTGTTGCATGACCGCGTAACTGTCATTTAAAGTAACGCAGCGCCGTATTGCGAAAAACGGCCTGGTCATGAAGGGGGGGGGGGGTAAATTTTCCGGCGGTCAAGTGGTTAAAACTTACTGGCACTGGATGCACCGGGTGCAGTGGATGACCGCGGCCTATACAGTATTCGATGCACCCAGCAGAGCGAGTGATATTCTCCCTTTAAATAACACAGAGACCACCTATAGAAGAATCTCAATTTTATTGAGAAAAACAATGCACAGAAAAAAACTATTTTTTTAGATGCCATTCAACAATCACAACAATCATGGATCATCTTTTTTCTCTACTTAAATAAAGCATAAATCACCGACATACTAAAACAAAATGAAAAATTCTGCTTGCAGCAAAACAAAAGCAAAGAAGCACCCGAGATACTATACAATGTATTGATTAGGTACCAATAGAAAAGTGTTGATGTGGTTCTAGAAAACCATAGAGCTCCTCCGCAGCTGTGATAATCAATCGCCCACAATGTGGTCTCACAGCCACACTGACCACTCCAACAGACACTCATTAGACACCTGTGTGACATGGGAAATCACGTTCACCTCATTTAGGTCTGATTCACACCTATGGCATTTTTAGTGCTTTTTGCATTTTGCAGATTTGCACTACAGAACGTGTTCCATAGGAAACCATGATAAATGGACTGTAGTGCAAATCTGCAAAATGCAAAAAGCACTAAAAATGCCATAGGTGTGAATCCAGCCTTAGGCCCCATTCACACTTGTGCAACCTGAAAGTCGCGTGACTTTGACGCAACTTGCAGCACTGCCTGTGTAATCTTAAAGGTCTACGGACCGCAAGTCGCATCAAAGTCGGCCCAAAGTAGTGCAGAGATCTACTTTGAAGTCGCTGCGACTTGAAGACACACAGATCTGAACGGTACGCATTGGAAATCATGGGGGTACGGCTTGTCATGCGACTTTGCAGTCCCAAGTCGCAGGATAAGTCGCATAAGTGTGAATGGGGCCTTACTGTACCTGTACAGTCACACAGCAGATCTCTGGCAATTTAAAAGGGGATATGTCTTGAGGAAAACACCTATGTGTGAAGCGCTTGGCTGAAGCTCCCCTACTCCTAGGCTGTGTAGAGCACTAAGGCTCCATTCACATCTATGCAGTTTTAGTGCTTTTTGCATTTTGCAGATTTGCACTACAGAACGTGTCCCATAGGAAACAATGTTAAATGGACTGTAGTGCAAATCTGCAAAATGCAAACAGCACCAAAACTGCATAGGTGTGAAACCAACCTGAGGCTCGATTCACATCTATGCATGTTGCTTTTGAGCGTTTCTGCAGTGTTTTTTGCGGTGCTTGGCGCGTTTTTGAACAGCGTTTTTACAGCGTTTTTGCCGCGTTTTGCTTTTTTTTTTTTTTTTTTTTTTTTTACTGTTTTTTTTTATACTGTATACAGTGTAAAAAAAAAACAAAAATGCAAAAACCGCAAAACGCGTCAAAAACGCTGTACTTGCATTTTTTATGCTGGCCCATTGAATTCTATTACATGCAAAACGCTGCATTTTGCATGAAAAAAAGTCCCCGACCCTTTCCAAAAACGCAGAGGCACAAGAATGCATTGATGTGAACATGTTCCATAGGAACCCATTTTAAAAAATCCCCATGCATTTCTGCAAAATGCATCAAAAAACGCATTAGTGTGAATCGAGCCTAAGGCTCGATTCACACCTATGCATGTTGCTTTTGAGCGTTTTTGGATTTTTTTTTGTCATGCTTGCCACGTTTTTGAGCAGCGTTTTTGTAGCATTTTTACAGCGTTTTTGCCGCGTTTTGCGTTTTTTTTTTTTTTTTACAGTTTTCTTTTAAACTGTATACAGTCTAAAAAATTTTTTTTAAAAATACGCCAAAAACGCATCAAAAGCGCATCAAAAACACTGTAAAAACGCTGCAAAAATGGTGCACTTGCGTTTTTTATGCTGGTCCATTGAATTCTATTACATGAAAAACGCTGCATTTTGCATGAAAAAAAGTCCCTGACCCTTTCCAAAAACGCAGAGGTACAAAAAGGCATTGATGTGAACATGTTCCATAGGAACCCATGTTAAAAAATCCCCATGCATTTCTGCAAAATGCATCAAAAAACGCATTAGTGTGAATGGAGCCTCAGGCTGTGCCATTAGTAACATCGCTGCCCTGGAACTGGCTTACAGCCAGGAACTTACTCTGGGAGTGGCAGCTTCTATCTAAGGCTTCTCACGCATGTATTCTGCTTCAAGGCAAATTCCTTTTTAATACTGCAGGTCAAGGCACAAGGAAATCCTATTTATTTTAACTAAACAGATTATTCCTAATTAGGAAAAAATTGAAAAATTGCTTGATGACGTGCAGGAACTGCAAACAATTCTGGAGGGTCAATTGGGTTGTGCAATGCAAAAAGTGCAGAAGATAAGCAAAGTGCCGTACGCCATCGCAATCAATCGTCTGATCGGACCAAAGAGGACCTGAAATGGGTTGCTGTCCTTTGCACGCTGCATTGACCGAAGACTTTAGAGGACAGTAAAGACCTCCTCATTCTAGGAAAGGGAAAGATGGCGCAAGAACCAGAACACGCACAGCAAATTACAGTTTAAAAAACACAATATAGGAATTATTAAGATGAGGCGGTTGCTTTAGTTTTCTTTTCTTTTTTCTATTTCAGGCTTTTCTTCCCCCTTGGCGATCCTGCAATCACAATTCCTTTCCATGGGTGGCCATGCTCATTCCTCCACTGTATCTATGGAGGAAGCCATGGTGGCCACCTAGGCTGGACCTCCCTTGCTTGGGGGTTGATGGGATTTTTGAGGTTTTTTTTTTTTTGTGTGTCATTTTAAAATGTTCCATTTTCAAGGTTACAATAAATTTCACAAAAGAACAGAAACTGTGTTGTTCTGTCTGAATTCACATTACATTGTATTTATCAACCACTGGCCCGAAAAAAGGCTAGTTGCCTGGCTGTTGTACTGACCCCTAGGCTTCAATGCTTTCTGAGTCACTGAACAAGTAGGAGAGAAGTCAGAAGTCCTGATCCGGGACAGTGAGTCGGAAGTCTTGAAGCCTGGGGTCAATTTGACCATAAGGGCCGGTTCACATGTATGCGAATCAAATGCGTTTTTTAACTGCATCCAATTCGCATAATATGTGAATCAGACCGACTTTGAATGGGGTGTCCGCAGTCCATTTCTGAAAAGGGTCCTGTGCGATTTTGGGTCCGGTTTAGGTGCAAATTTAAATAAAAATATGCACCTAAATCGCACCTGAACAAAACCGCACCGGACTGCAAATGGCAGCTGGACAACCTAGCCTTAGCATTTCCAAATGTAGAGGTCAGCAATGGCTGCCTCCATGCCAGGTTTCTATTAGCTGTATCGCCACCTGCTGGTCACGAGTAGTACTGTTATTTTCTCCTGCGATTTCTTATCAGTACAGCCCAGCACAGGAGCGATACCGGAAAGGACTCCGCCACGCCGGGTGAGCAATTTCAGTGTTACACAAATGGACTCCTACATGGAAAGCAGTGCCCAAGAAATTTTAGGGGCTGCCCATAGAAACCACAACAGATAGTCTAGTTTCTTTTAAATGTGTCCCAATTATCATCAGACAGCCATACACACTCTGGGTCCAATAGACTATCAGTGGTGCAACATTAAAATTGTGCAGACTTTATTATTTTTTTGAGAGTCAACTAGAGATTCGAACATAAAGGCACCACATCCCAGAATTTTTTTTTTTAAATTGCAATTTTTTTACTAGTGTGACAAATAAACAATGATTTGCAATGCATGTTCCCGTTGAATGCAACACGTGCGCCAGAAATCGGGTAATCCTTATTTGCGCCATTTCATAGAAATGTTGCAGTTTGTGTGTCCTCTCACTGAAAAGTCTGCATATATTTTGGGCGCAAAGTATAAGCACATTCGTGTGCCAACCAGCAGGTGGCGCAGGACTCCTTGTAAACTATGAACACTGCAACACAATGTAGAATTTGCCACAATTTGCACCATTTTTGTGACAATTTTGCACATATTTTCCCAATTGCAAATTCACACACTGCACCACCAAAACTTTATCAAACCCTCTGTGTCACACACACAAACTCTAGGCCTGGCAAGGAGATTATGTACAAAACTGTCATTACAAAAAAGTCGCAAGTTTGAACTAATTTAGATCTTTTATGTCACAGTGACCACAGTTTATAATGAGCCCTTGCGCCACCTACTGGTTGGGACACTAATGTGTCTGTTCTATGCTCCCAAAATATAGACAATCTCTTACATATGTTGCACAAATTGCGACATTTATGTAGAATGACACAAATAATGTTTTTTTTTCCTATTTCTGCTGCACGTGTCACATTGCACAGGATGCATTGAGACGCATTGTTTATTTGTCTCACTAGTAAAATTATTGCAATCTTCCTTATTTTAATGTTGCACCGCTGACAGTTAATCGGTCCTTCTGGTGGAGATTTACTAAAACTGGTGCACAGAGAATCTGGTGCAGCTGTGCATAGTAACCAATCAGCTTCCAGGTTTTATTGTCGAAGCTTAATTGAACAAGCTGAAGCTAGAAGCTGATTGGTTAAAATGCACAGCTGCACCAGATTCTTCGTGCACCAGTTTTAGTAAATCTCTTCGTCACACACACACATGCACACAATGTTCAGGCACGTTCTTCAGCGTCTGATTGTTCTTTTACTCTCCTTAATTCTTTTTCTGAAATAAAAACAAACAGAGACCAAGGTGAGACACACGTTGTTATAATTGAATGCCTTTAGATATTTTATGACCCTCACCTCCCACCCCAAAGCCCACAATGCTGCATAGGTAGCCTATGCACACTGTAATCAGCTTTGGAAGACCCTACATCACATACTGGAACATCAGCTCCATTATAACATGAAAAATAAGTCAATGGAAATAAAACTCTCCTGAGGAAGCCAATGTTTGGTCGAAACATGTAGAGCTGAAGTTACCACACATGCATTCAAGCCATATGGACACTCTGTGATGGTGGATATTTTATCACATTCTTTGGAGTTATGATTTTGGCACCTAAAAAATTCCCTTTTGCTGTCTACTCTTCAAATTGACTATTCTTGGTGGCATGTGGTGCCCTTGATCCCCTGGCACCTGGGAATTTCTATATTAACAATAAGTCTATGGAATTTTTAAAGAATAACTGCAGTTTCAATCACAAAAGCCGACATACTACAAAATAATTAACATATACATTTTTGTAAAGCCCAACTCCAGGCAAAAAAGGCAGTGGAGCCTGTGTCCGCACTCCATGGGTCCACTGATGGTTTTTGTCTAGGTGCAAGGGTCTCCAAACTACGGCCTTCCAGTTGTTCAGGAACTACAATTCCCATCATGTCTAGTCATGTCTGTGAATGTCAGAGTTTTACAATGCCTCATGGGACATGTAGTTCCGCAACAGCTGGAGGGCAGCTGGAGGGCCATAGTTTGGAGATCCCTGGTTGGAGAAAGTTTATACTCACCCAATTCTCCACTTCAACTGGTGCTCCCCCATGATCCAGTGGTGGACTATTTCTTACGTCCTCAGGTCCAGACAGATATACGGGCATGAGGACGTCGGGGGGGGGGGGGGGTTGGGGAGTGGGCAGAAGCAACAGGAACCAGTCTTGTGCGAGGCAGATTAGAGGATTAGGTAAGTGTATCTCCTTTCTCCAATCCCCTAGACAAAAAACGAGCAGTTGACCCTTTGAGTATGGGCACAGCCCCACTCCATGGTAAAAAAAATTTTTGACCGGAGTTGGGCTATAAGTTCCTTTCTTATCCATATGGGCGTGGTGCCCTGTTGACACACTCCAGGGCTCCTTACACAGACACTAGGGAGTTCCTTCACCAATGACAGGGAAGCAGGGTCTATATGTTGCCCCCCCAATTTGTAATGATGATCTACAGAAACATCATCTACCTGAGCCTACTTTCAGAATGGGGTAATGACAATATATTGGGACCTGTACCAGCCAAGCAGTAGGAAACTAGGGTTATGCTCCAAAAAAATATAACTTTTAGTTTTGTTCACACCAGAAGTTGGGGGCTGGAAAAAATAGGCGCTTGAGGCAAGGTTTTACTGGCCCTCCTTAAGCTGCAATGGTGGCTGGATGGGATACAAAAGAAAGTTCCGCTTAAAAGCTTCCCGTTTCCCCTGCTCATTGGCTCTCCCTTCGTGCTATGGGCCCCTTCAGAAGCACGTCTCTCTCTATCCATTCACTGTGATAAAAAGCCCCGGGACTGCACTCCAGATGCACCATTTCTTAGTAAACAAGCTGACTTCAGCTACAGTCCTCACATCTAGGCCACACCCCTCTGACACACTTCACCCAGATTGGGCTTAATCATAGCAGTATGACTATCCTGATGAGGAAAAACTGTCAGAGGAATAACAGAAACTTTGTTTGCCAATACCGGCATTTCCCTGTACGCCTGCGTGGCAGAATGGCTAATAGGCGCATGCGGGTACGCAATTCAGCGGACCGCGTCACGGCGCAATGGCACACATAGACGTGCAAGTCAGCGGACGGCGAAATGGCGTAAGCACGTACGCATCTTAGCCGCACACGTGAGTTCCCCTGGCGGCCCTATAAAAGGCAGCCCAGCTCTCTGGCTTATTGCTGGTTTGTCATTTCAGCTTCTGTGTTCCTGTTCCTTGTTCTGCTATTGACTCCTGCCTGTTGTGACCCGGATTGCCTTGACCACCCTTGAACTTCTCCTGCACCTTGACCTCGGCTTGCTTAACGGATTCCTCTTCAGTCTGCTCCAGTGTTTGACCCCCGGCTTCTCTTTAAAGACTTCGCTACTGCCTGCTCCAGTGTTTGACCCCCGGCCTGTCTTGGACTCTCCCATTGATTGATTCCTGTGTATGACCTTGGCTTGTTTAAACAGACTTCCTTCCTACCGGCTTGCTGTGTTTGACCCCCTGGCTTCTCTACATACTTTGTTCCAGTTATCTACTTCAGTTGGAGCCCCAGTCTGATTCCTCTGCTGATCACCGTCCGGGTGTACCCTGCACGGACTACTACCAGACAGAAGTTCAACACGCAAGCTCCTACTAGTGCCTGGCGACCCGTGCCTCTCTGTGCCCGATACCCTCTGTGCCACCTCCAGGGGTATAGCGCACTCAGCTGCAAGGGGAGCCGCTCTCAGCATCTCGGCCCTGGTGAGTACCCTGACAAAAACTCAAATGTTATGAGGCTATTTTCTCTCCAACTTGAATGCCATTCAATAATACAGAATAGAGTAAATCAGGAAAATACCACATTATGGCCACTAGATGGAGCTGATGTACTTATTTATTATAATCGCCAGCACCATCTAATGGCCATAATGTGGTAATCTCCCAATTCGCTCCATTCTATATGAGGAATAGCATTTGACCTGGAGAGAAAATAGAATATGAATGGACATGAAGTTTCACAGGATGAATAGCTCTGCAATTTTTTTTATAAATACTCCCCTAGGAGTACGGGCCAATTTAAGTCTATGGGAGTAGAATTCAGGCCCGAAGAAATGGTCACAATTAAAAGTTTAAACTCCCTGCATTTAGAGATCCCACTATTGACTAATTTGCACATCTCCATATTTAATACAATAACAAAAAATATGAAAGGGAAAGCATGTAAAATTTTGGCCACACATAAAAATCTCATTGCACAATCTCCCCTAGATTTGATGACAATGGCGCAGTACGTGGGCCTTCCTGATGGGATATACGGTAAAGGGGTTGGAAAAAAATATGGAAACACTACATGATTTGTAGGTGTGAAAGTGAAGACATGTTTTGCGTTGAAAGTGGAAGTGATGTACCATCGGGTATCTATTGACCACGTGGTTTGTGGGGAGATGACCTTTTTTTTTACCAAAAGTGTTGAAAGTCAATGAATATGGACATCCGTGCTGGGAAATTGAAAAAATTGACTTTGCGCAACGAGAGCCGCTTCGGGTTGACTCCCAACATTCTTTTACTTCCGCGGTGTGATGAGACACCGAGCTAACAGGTGGGAAGCCTCACTTTCCTCATTCACTGCATGCGCTGCTAGTAATACGGAGTCATGTCAGAGCTTACTGAGCTTCAAGAGGGCAAATTTTTGGTGCCGCTTAGCTGGTTCCTCTGTGACTGAAGTTGCCAATTAATTTGCGGTGTCATGAGGTACAGTATTAAAGGGTATGACGACATTTACAGTTTCTGGGAAAACGTTGTTTGATAAGCATAAGTGCGGTCAACATGGTCAACATGGTAAGAGACAAAAGGACATTGCGCAGGATTGTGACCCGAATGTTTGCATTAGACATGTGCACTGACAAAAAATTTGTTTGTTTTCGTTTCATTCGTTTTTTTGCTTTTTTCGAAAATTCGGAATTCGGAAATTCGGAAAACCGAAAATTGGGTTTTTCAAATTTCCGAATTTCTGAATTTTTGAATTTCCGAATTCCGAATTTCAGAATTTTCGGAATTCGGAAATTCGAAAATCTGAAAAAAAGAAAGAAAATCTGTAAAATTCGAAATAATAACTAACTATTAAATTATCGGTATTGGAATTTCCTTTCAAATTTGGCTGTTTGTGAACGTAACAAATACAAATTTATCTGAAGTTACCAATTATCCGAAATAACGAATGCCGCATCTACACAAATGGAATGGGACAAATTAATAATAAATAATAGTAATAAAAAAGGTTTTACTGTTATTGTTGTTATTTATTATTATTAGATCGATACGTTCCATTTGTTTAGATACGGCATTTGTTATTTCAGATAATTCGTAACTTTGGATAAATTCGTACTCGTTGCGTTCACTAACAGCCAAATTTGAAAGGAAATTCCAATACCTATAATTTATTATTTATTATTAGTTGGTTATTATTTCAGATTTTTGAATTTTCAGATTTTCATTCTTTTGAATTTTCAGATTTTCATTCTTTTGAATTTTCAGATTTTCATTCTTATTCTTGGATTTGCAAATTTCCAAATTTTAGAATTTTTAAATTCATGAAATTTCGAATATTCGAATTTCCTAATTTCAAATTTTCGAAATTTCGAATTTCCGAACTTCGGAACTAGAATTTTTGAATTTCCGAAATGTTCCAATTTCCGAAATTCCGAATTTTCGGAAATTTGTAAATTCATAAATTCGTAATTTCGTAAATTCAAAATTCGGAAATTTCGGAAATTGAAAAATTCAGAAATTCGGAATGAATTTGTCAAAATTCATTAAAAAACTAATTCAGAACTAAACGAATTGCACATATCTAGTTTGCATGAAGAGTGGTATCAGATACCATTATCCACCATCCAAGACTTATATTTGCCAATTCCCAGGAGAATTCAGGACATCTTGGATGCCAAAGGAGATCCAACACCATATTAGGCAACAATTTCATTCTTTTACCATACTTGTTTCCATAATTTTGTCCAACCCCTGTAAATGTAATGGATTGTTCAGGAATGCCTTTGCACTGTAGAGATGTTGGTACATCTAGAGGAGATTGTATGATCAGAATGTATGATGTGTAGCCAGCTTAATGATGGAGTTTATGGACCACATTCTGCACATTCTGTGTGTTAGATCATTCGCTTATTACCTTTTTGTCATTCGGTTCTTCCCGAGAGGTACTAAAGAACAATTTAACTGCAATAGACAGAGAGCAAGAGGTGAGCAGGTCTTTATGTAATACTGCAAAACAGAATGCTCATGAGACAGTTATATCATTTTCTAATCGTACTATTATGAAACAAGAAATTTTTAACATTTATCTATCTCAGTGTTTCTCAACATTTTTTCAGTCAAGGCACCCTTTAAAAATGATGGACAATCTCAAGGCACACTCCAAAATTATGGACAGTCTTGAGGCACCCCATTCTAAAATGTAAAAACTGTTCTAATGATTTTACATAATACAGCAACATTCACACGTGGGACACCCAACATTAGAGGTGATTTATTTTTCCAAAGCAAATACACTTTTGCAAACTGGTACTGACTAGTGTTCCAGTGTTTCTCTTCTCCCTCACTTTTTGTCCATCACTCAGCTAATGTGACCCCAACGCTAATGGAGAGAGGTAAGGGAGGGTCAAACAAGCATGCTGTGCAACTTACATCCTCCTTATCAACTGATGATGTCATTGGTCGTTAGAACGCTTGCAGCTAGAAGGTCGTAATGGTGCACAACGTAAACCTGTGGCTTTATGTGACTAAAAGGCAGTCTTCATCCACATGCTGGCTTGTATACAATTTTTTGGGCAATTTTTAAGTATTTTGCCAAGGCACACCTGAAGAAACCTCAAGGCACCCTGGTTAAACCACTTCCCGACCTGCGTCAGGTTGGCTCCCCTGCACGAGCCGTCGTAGCTATATGTCGGCTTGCGGGGCCGGGATAGCGGGCGCGCGCGCGCCGCTGCATTGCGGGGGTGTCTGTGCTCGTGGCCGACGGTCGCGATGACCGCCGGCCACGAGCAATCATGAGCAGGAGAGACAGAACAGGGACGAGTGTGTGTAAACACACACTTGCCTATTCTGTTCTGAGAGGATTGACAGATTGTGTGTTCCTAATAGCTAGGAACCATGATCTGTCACTTCCTCCAGTCAGTTCCCTCCCCCTTCAGTTAGAATCACCTCCCAGGGAACACAGTTAACCCCTCGAGCAACCACTAGTGTTAACCCCTTCAAAGCCAGTGACATTTTTACAGTAATCAATGCAATTTTATAGCCTTGATCGCTGAATTAATGCCAATGGTCCCTAAAATGTGTCAAAATTGTCCGATGTGTCCGCCATAAAGTCGCAGTCACGATAAAAATCGCAGATCGCCGCCATTACTAGTAAAAAAAAAAAAAAAATAATAAAAATGCCATAAAACTATCCCCTATTTTGTGGACGCTATAACTTTTGCGCAAACCAATCAATATACGCTTATTGCGTTTTTTTTTTTTTTTTTACCAAAAATATGTAGAAGAATACATATCGGCCTAAACTGAGGAAAAAAAATGGTTTTTTTTATATATTTTTGGGGGATATTGATTATAGCAAAAAGTAAAAAATAATGCATTTTTTTCAAAACTGTTGATCTGTTTTTGTTTATAGCGGAAAAAATAAAAACCGCAGAGGTGATCAAATACCACCAAAAGAAATCTCTATTTGTGGGAAAAAAAGGACGTCAATCTATCTATCTATCTATCTATCTATCTATCTATCTATCTATCTATCTATCTATCTATCTATCTATCTATCATTATTATTATTATTATACAAGATAATACACCCAGGGAGGAGGTGTAGATTGAGAATAGGAGAGGTCCAAGAACAGAACTTTGGAGGACCCCGAGAGAGAAAGGAAGAAGTAGAATTGTAAGTGACACTGAAGGTGCGGTGGGATAGATTGGGTGAGAGCCAGCGAAGAGCACAGCCACAAAAGGAATAAAGTTTTTTGAGGAGGGGGGTGGTCAACCGTATAAAAGACAGCCGAGAGTGTTGGGGGCAAAATCCAGAGTGAAGGAGATCAAGAAGGTTATTCTTTATGAGGTGGCCACTCAGTTGTAGCATAGGCATTCAAGAAGTTTGGAGAAAAAGAGGAGCAAGGATGGCTTTTTAAATTTGGGGGTGACTAGGGCATGTTAGTTGGGGAGTTGGGGAAGATGCCAGAAGAGAGGGATAGATTGAAGATGAGCGTTAGAGAGTGCAGGATAGAGTCAGAGGGTGATCACAGGGTGGGGTTAAGAGGGAACTGGGTCCAGGGGACAGGTGGTTAGGTGGGCGTTAGAAATAAGTTTAACAACCTTGTCTATAGTAGCAGGGTTGAATAAGAGGAGTGTTTATTGTACCTGGACATGGAGTGTTAAGTACGGGGGGGGGGGGGTTAGATATCTGTAGAGTGGAGATTTTATCACAAATTAAATCAATCTTATTTTTGAAGTGATTGGCGATCTCCTGGGCCGTGAGTGAGTTAGTGAATGGAAGCAGTGGAGGACAAAGTAGAGTTAAAGGTAGAGAAGAGTTGACCGGGACTGGATGATAAGGTGTTAATAAGAGTGGTAAAATAAGTCTGCATGGCAATGTGGAGGCAGTCTAGTGTCTAGTGTCATCTGTTTGCCAGGGTTGAAGGGATCGGGGCCTGATTCTGTGTGTAGTGAGGGTGGCAAACTCATCCAGGGTGGAGGACAGGTATCTATTATAGACAGAAGAGGCTAGATTGGGGCAGGACAGGGGTGGGATTTTGTCATAGATTTTTTTCATTGAGGTGGTCAGTATCACAATAGAGAAGAGAAGGGTTGAAGTGGCAAAGGTTTGTAAGGGTAATTGTTAGGAAAAAGTGGTGGAAGACTGGGAGATAGTGGAACTAATAAGGTAGCGATCAGAGAGAGGAAAATAATTGTTGGAGAGGTTGCATAGGGTGCAGGGTGCATAGGCAGGTGAATACAAGGTCCAGGGTGTTGCCATCAGAGTGAGTAGAAGCATGTACCTATTGCTTCAGGTCAAACGAGGAGGTTAGACTAAGAAGTTTAGGAAGTTTAGAAGTAGCAGGGATGTTAGTATTAACAGAGATGTTGAAGTCACCCAGAATGGTTGTGGGAATTTCAGAAGAGAGAAAGTAGGGTAGCCAGGCAGAGAAGTCATCAAGGAAAGTTAATAACGGTCTAGGGGGTTGGTAGATCACAGCAATTCTTAAGGAAATTGGAGAAAATAGACGTATACAGTGAGCTTCAAATGATGAGAGGGACAGAGAGGGAGAAGAGTGAAGAACCTTGAAGGTGCTCTGTGGGGATCAGAGGATTCACACTCCACCTCCCTTGCATCCATTAGGTCTAGGGGAGTGAATCCAGAGACGGACATCATGGGAGAGGGAAGCAGGAGAAGCAGCATTGAATTCATGAAGCCAGGTTTCGGTGACCGCAAGTAGATTAAAGGAGTTAGCGTCAAAGAGCTCATTAACAGAGGTGAGTTTGTTGCAGAAAGAGCGGGCATTCCAGAGGGCACAAGAGAAGGGGAGGCTAGCTTTGGCAAGAAGAGGAATGGAAACTAAATTGTGTGGATTGCAGCTGCTGCCAGAGCATACAGTGTGATGGGTGCATGGAGTACAGGTAAATAAAGGAGGCCCAGGCTTTGGGGATATATCTCCAGAGGTTAAGAGAAACAGAAGGGTGCGGGAGGTAATAAGAGTGTGATTTATATGAGGGGACATGCCTTAGGATTCTGGGGGTTTTATTAGCATGTGGGATTCGACTTAGGAGGAAGTCATGAGTGCAGTAATAAGGAGAGGGCAAAAGTGAGGGTGATATATACACATTGGGGGTTATTTACGAAAGGAAAATCCACTTTGCACTGCAAGTGCACTTGGAAGTGCAGTCGCTCTAAATCTAAAAGGTAGATCTGAAATGAGTGAAAGCTCTGCTGATTTTATCATCCAATCATGTGCAAGCTAAAATGCAGTTTTTTTCTTCTCCTTGCATATCCCCCTCAATCTACAGTGACTTTACTTCCAAGTGCACTTTCAGTGCACTTTCAAGTGCACTTGAAATGCAAAGTGGATTTTCCTTTAGTAAATAACCCCCATTGTGTATATACAGTATATATTGAATGTTCAGTTACATTTCAGAAATAGATGTAAGCCTATAATCTATGTAACATTCTCATTTCATACTCACATTTCCTGTGAAGGTAGCTCAGAAAACCGTACAAGAAGAGGGCGACCAGGAAGAGGTACATACCGTCTTCAATAGATGGTCCCAACACACCTGGGAAATGAGGAAGCAAAAGAGTCAAAGGCTGTAGACTGTTTAAATTCTCTCCCTTTCTGCATGTCAGGGTGAAAGTTAGTATTGTAATGTATCCTATCTCCTGTCTGTACTGAAAATTTTGCTATCAAAATGACATAAAAGAAAAGTAGAATCTTTGTTATCCCCTTCCCACTGCCTCCCGGTTAACCTTTAAGTGGGCTTTAATGCCGGGAGGCAGACTGACTACCTGATCATGTGATCACTGTGATTGGCTCTCACAATGGTCACATAATCGGTAGTCCATCCTGGTGGCACCCTATCACAAAAAGTAACTGAGAGCTGTCAGAGAAACCTGCTGGAAGCGTGCAGTGAGTGCACTCTCAGCACAGAATCTCAGTCTGCCATGGTTGCATATAAGCAGCGGCTGGGTGTTATGGTCTACTTTTCTGCAATTTGATGGTGCAAAGAGGATAATTGTGGGGCTTTTAGGAGGTTAGAGAAGGTTCATTTATTATCGCTATTATTATTATTTAGGATTTTTATAACACCAACAGTTTGCACAGCAGTTTACAATATAAAGGGAGACAGTACAATTACAATACAGTGGAACCTCAGATTACGAGCATAATCCATTCCAGGAGAATGCTCGTAATCCAAAGTACTCGCATATCAAAGCGAGTTTCCCCATTGAAGTCAATGGAAACTAAAATAGTTCGTTCCGCATTGACTTCAATGGCATGCAATACCGCATGCGGCCAGAGGTGGGGGGGGGGGGGCACCGGAGAGCCTCGGAAACAGACGGAAAGGCCCGAGGACACCTCGGCTGACCTCAACAAACCTCGGAAAGACGCCGTTCCCGATGTTTGTCGAGGTCAGCCGAGCTGTCCTTGGGCCTTTCCGTGCATTTCTGAACGACGCCGATCGGCTCCGGCGCCCGCCCCCCCACCTCAGGCCAAACGCGGTACTGCACATGCTTCGGCCTGAATCGTGCTCGTTTTGCGAGATAACACTCGCAAACTGAGTTACGATTTATAAAAATACAGTGCTCGTATTGCGAAACGCTTGTTAACCGCGTTACTCGCAATCCGAGGTTCACTGTACAGTTCAATATAGAAGTAATAGGATGTCCCTGCTCAAGGAGCTTGGGGGAGAACCTCTGATAGAATCAAAGATGGAAAAGGATCTGGGGGTTCTAGTAGATCAAGGACTCAGCAATAGCATGCAATGCCAAAGCAATGTAGAAAGCAAGGCCAGCAGACTACTATCACGCATTCAAAGGGGTATTTACCCAAGATATAAGACTATAATTCTACCACTTTACAAAATTCTGGTTGGGCCGCATCTTGAGTATGCGTCCAGTTCTGGTCACCAGTCCTCAGGAAGGATGTCCTTGAACTGCATCCATTGAAGGACATCAAAGTTAATAAATAATCTTGAGTATCTCAGTTATAAGGGATGATTAGAAACATTAAATGTATTCTCCCTAGAGAAAAGGGCCTTAAGAGAGGATATGATCACAACATAAAATTTCTGTAAATGGTGACTCTAGCCATAAACTTTTTAATCTTAGGCCTCTAAAGAAGACACCCACACAATGATGTTGGACAAGAAACTATTCAATCTTACACTGCATAAGGGGTTCTTTACTGTTAGGACTGTAAGGATGTGGAACTCCCTTCCACAGTTGGTGGTGTCAGCGGAGAGTGTAGATAAATTAAAAAAAACTTTTAGATGTGTGTCACAGCAAGGACAATGTACAGGGATAGGGAAAACCATAGTCATACACAGAAACAATAGGAAAGTGGAGTGGGGATTTTAGGTGGTGCAAAAAATATATCGTCAAATGTATTCAGTAAAAAAGATTTATTTCTTATTTTGAGGAGCAAAACAAAAAATATATAAAAACAAATGACACAGGCATGTACAATACTGATATAAGGATGTTAAACAGGACAGCATGATAGAGAATCCCGACATGTTTCGTCCATAGATCGGGCTTCTTCAGGGGAGCTGTCTTTATGGAAGTACAGGCCTTCTAAAATAGACAACAAGTAACAAACAACAAATACAAAAAAATAGTAAGTGACTGAATACTAATAGAAAATATAATAAGCATATAACATGTTTTTGGAAAGTTGGGGTGAAGGCAAAAATATGAAAAACATAAAATGTACACAATATTTATGTTTTTATATTTTACATTTTATGTTATTCATATTTTTGCCTTCACCCCAACTTTTCAAAAAGATGTAATATGCTTATTATATTTTCTACTGATATACATCCTAATATCAATATTGTACATGCCTGTGTCATTTGTTTTTATATATTTTTTGTTTTGCTCCTCAAAATAAGAAATACATCTTTTTTTACTGAATACATTTGACGATATATTTTTTGCACCACCTAAAATCCCCACTCCACTTTCCTATTGTTTCTATGTCAATTTGGGGATTGGTGCTATTATCTAGCTGTACTCTCCACGACCAATTACCTGTTCATAGTCATACACACACAGGTTGGAACTGGATAGACCAGTGTCTTTATTCAACCTTACCAATTATGTAAGTATGTATGTAACTATGTATTACCCTCCTCCAGCAGTCTGGACAGAGTGTCAATAATAAAATCTGAGCATAGTCAGGAGATATTTTAGCCTCCATGGATGAGCGAGTTTGGGGTGGAGGAACTTGACTGGCCTGCACAGAGTCCTGAACTCAAACCGATATAACACCTTTGGGATGAATTAGAGTGGAGACTGCGAGCCAGGCCTTCTCATCCAACATCAGTGCCTGACCTCACAAATGCGTTTCTGGAAGAATGATCAAAAATTCCCATAGACACACTCCTAAACCTTGTGAACGGCCTTCCCAGAAGAGTTGAAGCTGTTATATCTGCAAAGGGTGGGCCAACTCAATATTGAACCCTACGGACTAAGACTGGGATGTCATTAAAGTTCATGTGTGTGTAAAGGCAGGCGTCCCAATACTTTTGGTAATATAGTGTATGTTCTTTGATTTACCAGCAACTTGGAGAGTCTGACTTTGTGACATCACTTTTGTGGAACTGGCGTGGTTGACGATGCAGGAATAGCGTGCACCATGGAGCTCAGGGCTTGCTGTGAAGCGCTGGTAGCCGGTGATGGTGTAGGTGCCGTCCTGGTTGTTGCTGTGAGCAGAAAGGGAGGTTCCAGGCATTAAAGTCGGACTTGTTTCTCCTGGAAGCTGAACCAGGAAGTCCACAGAGATTTCCAGAGGGTGAAAGTGGGAGATCTCACAGAAGAGGGTCACCTCTTCACCAGGACGGGCGAACAGCGGGGAGGGCAGAAGGGTGATCTGAGGCTTTGCTGGAGAAACAAAGAAGAATAGGGATCAACACGGGTTATATTGGGGTTCAATTATAACAGAGCTGTTTATAGAGACCGTTCAGGTCTTTGCAGCTTCAATATGATTGAAAAAGATTGTCATTCAAATTCATTATAACTCCTATTGTGTTTTAAAACTGAACTCCAGGTATGGATTGTATTATATAGTTACATTGGCCCAGCTTGGAACAATTTAAGTATGCATATGCCATAACTGTGGGAAACATAAGTAGCCAAAGCGCAGGAGTTAGTGAACCCATTATAGAATTTATTTAAATCAGTAATCACACACTTACATAAAAACAAGTGCTGCTAGACCGTGGAGGGAATCCGATGTCTGTTGTGCATGGAAGCCAGAGCCTGCAGAGTGGTCAGACCCGCCGGGAACATGAAACAATGGCAGCGTCTACGACCGTCCTCGAAAATCGTGGCAAGCACAGAAACATGAGAAGGGGGCATGTACTTGAAAAAGGAGGTGGTGCCTCCAAATCGCATTGTACAGTCAAGGGGAAAAGGTTTCCTCTATTGTTTCCTTGGGTCACTGGGGAAGTCATCCTATTGGATGCTGCTGCCCCATGTGACTCTAGCAACCATTTTGGGCCAGGCAGAGCCTATTTAGGGCCTGGCTCCTGGGTTTGGTAAGCTTTATGGGAGTGGGTAGCGTAGGGAGAGGTACCCCCCCGTCAGGGACAGTACTAGTGGTAGGGAATGGTTTCTGGACATCTTCCCAATTGGCCATGAGATGGTCAGGCTGCATTCTGCTCTCTTTACAGATGCTGTCAGTTTGGCAGAGAATCACCTCATCCTCATTGCTGCCAACTGTGAGTGCACCTGGCTGGACAGTTCCCCCCTTACCCCCCGGGTTCTATTGTGAACCGTTACTGCATTCTAAATACATGTTCTTTATTGCACCCGTCTGTGTGCATTATTGTCATCACACCATGCTGCACCTCACTTATATGCTCATCCTTTTAATAAACTATTAATAATTATTACGATTAGCTAAGGACTTCAGTGACCACACAAATGCAAGAATAACCTGTTCTAGGGAAGGCGAGGATTACAGGGCGCCGGACTAATGTCGTTCTATTAGGTCTGTTTTTTTTTTTAAGCACATGATTAGAGCCTGAGGTTCTAATTGGCTTGAAAAAGGTTGTGCTTGGGGCGTTGAGCATTGCGCCCGATCTCTCCCACTTGTGATACTAGTGTATCAATATTCTCTATTGGTTTCCGGCTTCGCCTCCCGGCCAATCCGGAGGCAGATCTAAAGAATACTGGGTTAGCCGGGATGAGAAACCGGGGAAGCCGCGGTGCTTTGACTGCTGGAAGGGTGAGTGCAGACCTGGGGGGGGGGGGTTTGTTTGCCGCCTCCCAAAAATGTTTAGCACCAGCCGCCACTGAAATGGATGAGCTGTAGCTGAGAGAAACAGACAAACAACACCCACCTCTGGACAAGCAGCCTATCAAACATGTGAAAGGCTGGGTGTGGCTTATTTCAGGCCACAGAATGTGCCATTTATTTATTTATTTATTTCAGGTACTTATATAGCGCTGTCAATTTACGCAGCACTTTACATATACATTGAACATTCACATCAGTCCCTGCCCTCAAGGAGCTTACAACCTAAGATCCTTAACACACATTCATACATATTAGAGCCAATTTAAGACAGGATCTGAATAACCTACAAGCATGTCTTTAGAGTGTGGGAGGAAACCGGAGTACCCGGAGGAAACCCACGCAGGCACAGGGAGAACATGCAAACTCCAGGCAGATGGTGTCATGGTCCGGATTCAAACCAGCGACCCTTTTTGCTGCTGGTGAAAGTGCTAACCACTACACCACTGTGCTACCCCTATTTATACAGATATCATTTACAGAAAGTGGCACAGACACTTCATAGAGGTAAGATATATTATGTAACGATCTATCATACATATACTGTATATTACCTGTGACCTGGAGCTGGATATCTCTCTGTGCCCTCAGGTACGGCACATAGATGACGCAGAGGTAGGTTCCTTCATGTGAGGTCTCAACCTTCTCCAGTATGAGTGACGCGTCACCCTTGGAATGTATGGTGGAGAAGTTCATGGTATACCCCGGGAGCTCCTCCTCAATCCTGTCGCGCCACCCATCATAAGCGTAAAGGACCATCCCTTCTCCCAGAGCACGGTGGCGCCATTCCACGGCAAAGCGACTTTGCTTTCCACGCCAAAAGCCACAGGGCAAGGTCAGAGACTTACCTAGAGGGGCATTCACCACCACAGAGGAGGTATAGACAGCTAGAGAAACTGAGAGGAGAAAGACTGTTAGTGAAAACATGAGATTGCATTGGAGGCTTCTAAAAAGGACATTTTTGATATGCTTAAAGGGGAAGTCCACCCTAACACTAAAATCGCTACATCTACTGGCATCCACGATCTAAGACTAACCTATCTAGCCCTGTAAAGAGGAAATTGCTATACATACCTTTTCTGAAGCCGCTCTGGTCTGATCCCACACTGAGCTGTCAGCTACAGCTTTGCTGTACAGGCGGGTGCAGAGGAGGCAGCCGACAACGGAAGCCCCATAGTAACTCTATGGGTGACATCACTTCCTGTTCATTTCCCAGCTGTTGTCGGCTGTGCCCTCTGCAGAGCTTCCGCCGCTGGAGACAGGACCGGATCGGCTTCAGTATGTATACTGATTTCTTCTTTACAGGGCTAGATAGGTTAGTCTTAGATTGTGGATGCCTGTAGATGGACTTCCCCTTTAAATAATTACATTTGGAATGTTATGTACGGCAAGAAAACACTTTATCGAAGTACACAGGCACACCCTCTTCCTTTTCCCTTTGCTCACCTTCTACACAACTCCCCCCCCCCCATGCCAGCCATTCCTGTGTTTGAAAACCTTGTGTAATTTGTAAATACAATGCAACATTATTGTTGCATTTTATTTATTATGTTTTATTTAATCTGCATATGATGTAATTTATACCTTTTGTTAAACCAATGATAGTTTTTCAATTTCATTTTGTTTGTGATTTTTTTTTTTTCTTTTTTAAGTGTTGAATAAAAAAACATACCTTCTTTAGGCCCCTTTCACACATGCGGACCGTTCGTTTAATTAGTTCAGTCACATTTTTTCAAAGAAAAAACTGATGAATTTACATCAGTTATTCATCCGTTTTTCATCACTTTTTACATCAGTTTTCTTACATCTGCCAACTAGAATCCTTAAAGTGATTGTAAAGGCTGAAGGTTTTTTACCTTCATGTATTCTATGCATGAAGGTAAAAAAACCTTCTGTATGTAATGCCCCCCCGACCCAGCAATGTTCACAATAGCCTTGGTTGTATGGGGACGCTCCCTCCTCATTGGCTGAGACAGCAGCGGGAAGCCCATTGGCTCCCACTGTTGTCAATCACAGCCAATGAGGAGAGATCCGGGCTGACCCGCAGCTCTATGTGTCTTATGGACGCATAGAGCAGAGGCTCGGGAGTGAGCACGCAGCAATGCCCCCAGCGCAAGCAGCTTTCTCTGGGGGCATTGCTCAAGGGAGAGGAGACAGAAGCGCCAGCGGGGGACCCAAAAAGAAGAGGATCGGAGCTGCTCTGTGCAAAACCACTGCACAGAGCAGGTAAGAATACCATGTTTGGCTTTGGCCCTCAATTCATTGCTTGGTTGTGCATGATTTATTTGAATCCTGTAGCCAAGGTCTGTATGGAAAATTCCCTATCAGCCTCCTTTCTCCTGTCCAGGGGAACAAGACAGGGTTGCAACTTTTTCCCAGGTCTGTTTGCCCTTGCTCTAGAGCCTTTAGTTGTCCAACTTTGTGCTGCAAATTCAGTTAAGGGAAAAGAAGTTGATTAAATTGAAGACAAACTGTCCCTGTATGCGGACGATACCCCTTTGTATCTTAGAGACACGTCCTCCTCTCTACAGGCAGCTCTGCGGATAATTGATGAGTTTGGCACTTTCTCTACGATTAGGGTTAACTGGGGGAAATCTCTGATTTTCTGCTTAGCACTTCACACCCTAAACCGGCTACAAATACACCGCTTTGTTAGATAGATTTAAATACCTTGGGATAGATTTGGGGGGCTCCCTGACATCCTACATGGAGCTCAACCTTCTCTCTCTCCTTCTCCCAGAGATGTGCCTCATGGAAATCACTCCCACTCACTCCAGTTGGCAGGGCAATCTTATTAAAATGCCCCACTTCCCATACCAAAAATGTTTTTTAACAAACTTGACAGTGTTGCCCTCTCTTTTGTATGGTCTGGAAAGGTCCCATGTCTTGCAAAGACAACTCTACAACTACCACTGTCACAAGGTGGACTATCCCTCCCAAATTTTCAGCGGTGCTGGTAACGGTCCGCTGGTAGTTTTCGCAGCCTAGAAACAATCCTGCAGTTCATTTGGAGGGAGCCCTGGTGGGCTTCACCAAGTAATTTTGTTTTTCGGGGTATCAGGTCCACTCCAGCTATTACCGGCCCAATGAAAACAACCATTTTAGTATAGCATACTGCTAGGGCAAAGTATCAATCTTCCCAGTCCTTCTCCCTGCACACACCTTTGTGGGGCAATCCTAATCTCTCTCACCTGTGTAGTATACTTGATCCACAGCTGTGAGCAGCTCAAGGAGTGGTGGGCCTCAAGCATATTATGTCTAACAGAAGACTAATGGGGTTTTCTGATCTCAAGACCAAATATAACTTTCTGAATACAATAGTATGTTCTTCAGATATCTGCAGCTGAGGCATGCAGTCCAGGCACAATTTCCTGCCCCCCTTACTGTTGAGTCAGACCCTATCGAGCGGTTGCATACCTCGAGCATCATGGGGAAACCACTCTCCTCTTTGTATCTTAGACTCTCTCTGGCTTATGCTAATACCTCGACTCACACTTATCAGAAATGGGCTACTGACTTTACAGATTTGGATGGGGAGGAATGGGAGACTTGCACCAGCCACTTTGTTATGGATATGATATCTGCTGGAGACAGGTTTTTGCAGTTAAAGTTCCTCCATAGAGCTTATTTCACCCAGCAACGGCTGGCTGCAATCTCACATTCGAAAGCGTCACTTCCAGTTTGTGTCAGCCTCTCCTCATGCCCTACGCGTTATGTCACACACACACGTGACTTCTTCAGAGGGTAGGGGAAGAAGTCACATGTGCGTGACCTAATGCGTAGGGCGAGAGGAGACGCTAACACATACCAGAAGTGACCTGCTAGGAAGATCGGGAGTTTCAGTTTCACTTTTGATTGATTCCAAAGCGTCTTCTTTTTAGTTATTAAACGTGAGTGTATATATTTTTTAAATAAATGGATGCTGTTTTTGTGATATACTACACTATGGGAGCTTTAAATAATCATTTCCCCTGTTGAGAGCTATGTAGAATGGCCGTATGAATTATGAGAGTTGGGATTTAGGAGCCATACACATAACCTGAGAAGTGAGCTGGAGAGGGGCCCATGTGAACGGAAGATCCATGCCATGAAGAATATATAAATCGTACAGTATGTGTACAGGCATTATTAATACTTGAGGTGAGAGTTCTGGGAGCATATATGAAGCATGTTTTGTTGTTTACTTTATTGTGGATATTAAGGACTGTAATAATCACTAATCACTGTGTACCAATTTTGCATGAATTTATTTGAATTTATTATGGAGTATCTATGGTTATGATTAATTCACCTTTTATTGAAACATTCCATTACTGTTATTTTAGCACATTAAGATATTAGCACTTTTAATAGCAGCGCAGCACTTTCTACACTATTACTGAGCAAGAGGCTTGCTAATGGGGGGGACTCGGCAGGGGGGAGGAGCCAAGACCGTCGGCAGGGGACCCACAAAGAAGAGAATCGGGGCTGCTCTGTGCAAAACCATTACACAGGGCAGGTAAGTATATGTTTGTGATTTTTTAATTATTTTTATAAACACAACCTTTACAATCACTTTAAGAAAAAAAAATAAGAATTTATTTTTAGATTTGCTCTGTGAATGGGGAAACAAACTTAAAGTGTTTTTTTCCCCCAAATATGGCAGTAAAAGTGGAACTACACTGTAAGTAGTGACAACGTTGTTACCTAATAAACAGGTCCATAGTAGAAATCAAAAAATTGCTGTGGTCCATTGGGGGTATAAAGGTATAAAAGCTATTGGCTATACTTCTGTTTCATTTTGGATAAAGTAAGTGAAGGTTATAACACCTGTCTGTTTTTTGGGGGTTTTTTTGCCTTCTGTGTCCCATTGGGGAGATTTTACTACACTTCCTGTCCCATAGCCATATACAGGAAGTGAGGAAATTCTTCCAACATGAGGGAATCCCTGGTTGTCTTCAGAACTGGTGTCCCCATTGGAAGATGTTGCCCTCTATTCTTGTTCTAGTGACAATCCTCACTTTCGCTTTCATTGATAATGGTCACAGGGCAAGTAAAGAGGTTGAATATCCCTAATGGGGACACAGACAGCAATAAAAAAAAACTGACAGGGGTTCTAATCTCTCTCTACTCCACCAAAAACTGAAAAAAAAGTTGCATTTAGTTATTATTAATTATATGAGAGGGAAACATCATCAATGCACGTACACTGACCATACTGTGCTGTAATGGAAAATAATAGTGGCCTTTTGGTCCCTTTGTTCACCCTCCCGGTCCTATAAATGCTGAATTTTGTGAATAGATGACATTTTTATGTTCAAAGTGGCATAGAGTCCTATCTACATCCCATGAGCTACCATGACTTGACATTGCACAAAAAAAAAAAAAAAAAAAAAAAAGAATTGACCTTACCTGCCATATGGTCCTTCTTGTCCCCTGCTGGTCCCAGCACGGAGCTCACAGCGATCCCTTTTTTGTCATCCCTCATGGACATGCTGTACCACTCCTTACCCAGAGATGGGGGGCTGACTTGCTCCTCGGTCAGAGAGCGCACCCAGTTCAGTGGCACCTCCTGGGGTAAATGCTGTGTCAGCTCACAGGAAGTGAACTCTGAGGAAAGAAGCTGCCCAGAGGGGTCTAAGAGAAGACAGAGGAGACTTTTATGGACAATATATGTAAGTAAGAGAAATACAAGAATTCAGTCATGTTGCCCTTGTGCATGGACAATTAACAGGTGGGTTAATTAGCACAATAAACACATAACAATAAGTGAAAGACACTTAGGAGGCACACTAGACCCACTTACAATAAACACATTATAGCAGGCAACCCCAGACAGGTGGCCTGAGCTGATGACATCAACATCTGCTATGCGTCTCTCAGTCTGATAAAGTGGAATTCATTCATCTTCATATATATATACATTCTTGTGGGATATTGTTGATAAATAATTCTGTCCAAAAGAAGTAATCTAAACCACACTCTCAGCATCCATCAATTGTCCATCACTTTCTCGGTCTCCCAGTGCCCCTAAAAGACACAGGATGACTTACACATAAGAGGGGCCTGGGGAGTTGAAACAGGAGTTTCCCAACCTCTCTAAGGTAAGCTGGGTTCCATGAGCCCCCTGCCCAAAGTGACTCCTGTCACAGTACCCATTGGCGTGAAACGCGTCAACACTTTTAGCAACAACAGTGTGCATTCATCCACCTGTTATTGTCAATGTTTTGAGGTGCGAGCCAGACCAGCACCCAAGATAGGCTCAAAAAAAGTTTATTGGCTGGCCTGTAGAGTGTAGGTGGTGCTGGTGGGGGGGTATGCAGGGTGGAGATCTGAAAAAGCAGCGACTCCCTTGGGATCAACGGCTAAGAAGGAATCTCTCGCCCTCTCGCCCTGTATTGCATTGGTTTAACTGCAGTTCTTAAAGTCTTGGAGGTTGGGGTCTTTGGAGGCATTAACAATTTTGTATCAGTTCATAGTGTGAGCCATCTAAGGTATGGCATTCTCTGTTGGATCCCAGTTAATGGTGGATTAACTGGAAAGTGGTAACAGTGAGGTATCTGTGGTGAAGTCTGTTTGTCCCCGAGCCGGTGTTGCGTGGCTGGGGATTGTTAATTAGCAATGCAGATACATAACCCGAATTTGGTTCTTTGGTGCCTCCCAACACTGGCAGGAAGGATCCCAATAGTGTATTATTGTTTAAAATAACAGCTTTTATTGAAAGAATAAGGTACTCACATAGAAAATGAATAATAGATCTATCTATTATTAGATATCTGATAGCCTGATGAAGGAGCACGCATGCTCCGAACGCGAAGCACCGCCCGCCTCACCCCGCTCCTGGAAGTGAAGACGCAGGTCAGCACGGTGCTCCACGGAGGATCCATGACCGATATCCTGGCCGCCCGGAGGCTCTGAGGACCCTCGGCACCACCGGAACAGCTACCAGGACCCAGGTCACAGGACTCACATCCCAGGAACCCCCCCACTGGCCCGTGACACCCACATCCCCCGAGAGCACGTGGATGAAACTACTTTACATGCTGGTTTTTAGCAACTCAAATGTGAGTGTTTTTATCTATTGTAATAAACATTTTTAACATACATGCTGCACTTAGAGGGCGCCGTCCTTCTTTCTTTTTTATTGTTCCAGAGCTTCTTCTAGCTTTTATAGACTGGCTGCCTTCCATTTATTCAGCATCATTTTATCCTTACATGGACTAATACCTGAACTTGTTGTGAAACATTAATTACCACCATCAAGTTCCCCCTCTCATGAACCCCCAACCCACCCCCTTCCCCCCACCATTTTTAGTTATATGTACTCGGCTACCTCCATTGTGCGCCATATTAACCCCTTGATCGTTTATTTATTCCTTCCTGCTTTGTCATCCCCTATACTTCCTTGCACCACATCTGAGGGAATCCTACCCCGGATCTACGATTGTGAGGGACGCGCTGGAGCCCATAGGTGGATATCTTAAAGGCTTTTTGGTCATATGCTTTTGCCCTATTACCTTAAGGTAAGGGGCCATTACCCACTTGTGTGTTTGTACACGAAGATGCACATGATGTGATTTACTCTGAGCACTATCCTGCAGCGATTGCATGCCAGGACGTTGCTGTCACAATTTTAAAAAAGAAGGATTCTATGTTGGAGCATTTTTTGAAGTTTCTTTTTGGGACATTTATGTTGAACCTGTTTGGATGCACTTTCGCACATTGTCACTTTATGTGATGCATGTTTGACATTTATGCTGAATTTGTGTGGATACACTATTGCACATTGTCACTTTATGAGTTGTATATTTTTGCACACAGTGTAAATCACAGTTTTTATTATAATCTGCACTTTATTAAGAAGTCATACTTTTACTATACTGCCAATTAGCTATTTTTTACGGTGATATTTATTTATTAGTATGTGGCTATTGATGACTATGTTCTCACGTTTTTAACTTATTTGTCCTATTATTACCTGAAAAAACAGAAAAGAAAGAGGGCGCACCAACCTAGTGCATTACCACTGATAAACTTTAATGCAGCATAAAAACAGTAAAAATTATACTCACAAACGAGCTAATAAAGATAGCTTTCGAAAGGGCGCAAAAGCGCTGTTTCTGTGGATCGAGACCCCAGGACCTGTTGCCGAGAGGATCAAACCAGCGCAAATGGCTGATGGCTTACGCGTTTCGGGGGAGCACCCCTTTCTTCAGAGCCTAAGCGGGCAATGGTTGGTCTCTCGAATTGCTCTCTCTATAAATGTATGTATGTGCCTGTGTCTACCCCACCCAATTGGTGACAACGCCCCCTCCCACAGGTATTAGGCACCACCCACCCATTCGGGTTAACCCCCGAAACGCGTAAGCCATCAGCCATTTGCGCTGGTTTGATCCTCTCAGCAACAGGTCCTGGGGTGTCAATCCACAGAAACAGCGCTTTTGCGCCCTTTCGAAAGCTATCTTTATTAGCTCGTTTGTGAGTATAATTTTTACTGTTTTTATGCTGCATAGTTACATAGTTACATAGTAGGTGAGGTTGAAAAAAGACACAAGTCCATCAAGTCCAACCTATGTGTGTGATTATGTGTCAGTATTACATTACATATCCCTGTATATTGCGGTCATTCAGGTGATTATCTAATAGTTTCTTGAAGCTATCAATGCTCCCCGCTGAGACCACCGCCTGTGGAAGGGAATTCCACATCCTTGCCGCTCTTACAGTAAAGAACCTGCATTAAAGTTTATCAGTGGTAATGCACTAGGTTGGTGCGCCCTCTTTCTTTTCTGTTTTTTTAGCTTGAATACCCATTGTTCAAATGAGGGCTGCAAGACGCTAGGCATTACTTCTATAGGTGGCTGCACCACATATCCAGTTCATGGACACCTGAGCGCAGGAGAGGTCTTTTTTTCTTGTGTTTGTCCTATTATTACCTAACATCTTTTTTGGTCATTGTCACTTATCACTTAAGCTGAGTTTACACTCTGTTGATGCATAATTTGAGCAAAGCCATTTATATACATACCCTATGCTTTAGTTTGTATACCTAGGATTAGCACAGCACCACCCATCTTTACCAATTTCTTTTGGTGGTATTTGATCACCTTTGCGGTTTTTATTTTTTGTTAAAAAAAATGTAAAAAGACCAAATTGTTAAAAAAAAAAATTGTTTTTGTTTTATATTTTGTTATAAATTTTAAAAGAGGTAATTTTTCTCCTTCATTGATGTACGCTGATGAGGCGGCACTGATGGGCACCGATAGGTGTCAGTGATGGGCAGTGATGGGTGACAGTGATGGGCACTGATGGGTGGCAATAATGGGCACTGATCGGTTACACTGATAGGCAGCACTGCTAGGTGGCACTGTTTGGCACCACTGGTGGGCACTGATAGATGGCACTTGTGGGCATTGATAGGTGGCACTGGTGGGCACTGGCAGGTGGCAATGGCAGGTGGCACAGATGAGGCATAATTGCCTCTTCCTCTTCGGGACCGACGTCCCTTGCAGATGAGCCGGTGATCGGCTTTTTTTTCTCCTCGCGCTGTCAGCGTGAGGAGAAAAATAAACGATCACAGAGCTTTTGTTTGGATCATGTGATCATCTGTCATTGGCTGACAGCTGATCACATGGTAGGGGTCCGGGACCGGCTGGCCCCTTACTTGGATCAGTGATCACCAGAGTCTCAGTGAGTTGGTCATCACAGCGCGCTTGGCGCGCGCCCCGCAAGGCGCGCACGGGGGAGTCCGTCATATTACGGCCTCCTGGAAATTCTGGTCCGCACTGTGGCCGTCATTTGGCTATAGCGCGGATGTCAAGAGGTTAAGGAATGTTATATTTGTTTATTAATAAATGGCCAACCTGGACAAATTTACCCCAGATTTGTGTCATTCGTCATTTGTTCTTAGTTATAAGTGTGTGTGTGTGGGGGGAGGGGGTATATGTGGGTACAATGTACAGGCTTTGAGACCTCTGTGGTATCCTAGTCATGTGTTTGTTTGTCACAGGTTGGGTCATTTAAAGCAGTGGTCTCCAAACTGCGGCCCAGGGGCAAGATGTGGCCCTTTGCTTACTCTTATCTGTCCCTTTGGGGACTATTCTTCCCTCTGATAAAAGGCACTATTCTTCCCACTGACACCAACAGTGGGGCATAATTTCTGCCACTGACACCAACAATGGGTCATTATTCCACCCACTGACTGACTGGCAGTTTTTTTGTAAAGATTAACTACCCCTTTAATAAGTGAAATGGCCATGGATGAAGTAGAGTAACCCATAGCAACTTTACTCACATCACTGTCAGAGAAGTCAGCGACTTGCAGCACTGCAGTAAACTAAAACAAATGGTTGCCCTGGGTTACTGACACTTATCCTTCTTTAGTGAATAGACCTGTAGACCACAACAATTTCTCACCTGACACATAGAAGACCAGGGTGCCGGGCTCGGGGGTCACTGGAGGTTCTGGTGTCAGCCCCGTGGAATCATCGAACACTAACAGGACGGGCTTATGCTTGATAGTGCGGGGTGGGCCCTCCTCTTGCACCAACCAGCAGGTCAGAGGATCGGCCTCTAAGGCAGGAAATGCCCCAAGTAGGATGACCACTGCAAGAAAGAACAAAATACATAAAGAAGAGAAGAGGTGAGGCCTGAGAGCGCAGTGGACAGATGACAAAAAAAAAAATACAATCAATGATAAGAATAGTGGTGTTGCCCGTAGCTACCAACCTTATTCTAGATCTTTTTTTTCTTCTCGATTTTGAGTTTAAACAAAAATCCCCCAAAATAACACAAAAGATTGTGAAAAGGAACATTAACCTCTGCAACTGCCTGTACAATGGAGGGATTCAATAAAGCATTTGCCTGGGATTGGCACATTAGAAAGTCCTGCTCCTAATTCATGAAAGCCTTGAGACAGTTCCATTTCAACATGTAATTAATTCAGGTAGTTCTTACCTGTGCCATTATCAGTGTTAATGCTTACCCCACCATCACAGGAGAGAGCTGTCAAATCCCCATATGTGTGTGGTCCACCATATCCTCCATAGCTCAGAGCTACTATGACACAGGACAGAAAGAGCATGGGATGGGGGTTTGAATCATGCTTTGTGTAAGCACTAGTCTACTATTTGGGTGAGGCAGATAGCTTTATGCTATAAGATTCTATCTGGAGCTCCTATGCTTCTTCTTTCCGCCAGCAAAACCGTGGAATTTTGTTCGAAGGGCGTTGGCTCAAACTTGTCTTGCATACACATGGTCACACAAATGTTGGCCAACAATTACGAACGTAGTGACGTACTACGTGATTTTTCAGCTCTTTAGCACCACCCTTTGGGCTCCTTCTGCTAATTTCGTGTTAGTAGAAGTTTGGTGAGTGTTGATTCAAGCTTTTGTTTTTCATTTATCGCTTTTCATTTCGTGCTTTTCAGTTAGTTTCTGAACGGCCGTTCATGGCTATGTGTTTTACTTCAAATGACAGTTTGGTAGTCGGCAGTTACATTTTAAAAAATACAATGTAAAATTAACAAGGGACACCAACATAGTTGTATCTTTGATCTTAATAACTACAGGATAATGGTGTTGTGGTAACTTGCACAAATAAAAAAAAAAAAAAAAACATAATAATATTATTCTTGATATCACTAGAAAAAAAAAAGCCTTTGAAAATTTGTTTGCAATAACTCCATCAGTATCACCAGCAAAGCAGCTTCATTATTATCCCATTAAAGAAGAAGAGACTTGTGCGCTGCATTTGGAGATTTCATAATTTGCCACGTCATGAATGGTAATTCTCCATTACGAATGCTAGTTTACAAGACCGACCGATTCCGGCTCCTCCTTGCTTCCGAGCATGCGTGTTTGTACTTTGGACTTTTGTCTGACGGACTTGTGTACACACGCTCGGAAAATTCGACAACACACATATAGTTATAGGACTAGTTTTAAGGGACTTTAGATGAAGGTATGGCCTCCGTTCTCCATCACAGGTATCTATCCAGTTTATTTTCTCACACACTGGTGGTCACTCATTCTGCTCACTCTTCCTATTTCTTTCACACTCTGATGTTCACTTCCCCAGTACTACTCTCTCACACACTCCTCCTTCCTCTTCACATCATCTCTCTACTGTGAATCATGGTTCACCCTCCATTTTACACACACAGGTCACCTTGGTCCCATGCCCGCCCTGTTCGTGGCCCCCGGGGTGCCCCCGCTGAATTGCCCGCCGCGGCTCCTGGGGGGGACAGCAAGCGGATGGCTCGTGAGGTTCGGCACCATCATGTGAACTCGAGTAAGTTTATCTGCAATCGATACGGGGGCTATACCTTCACCCCCCATTCGTATGTGCAATTAATAATATACTCCAATCCATATTATTTTTACCTCCAGATATATCAAGTGCTGGCTCCTGACTACTGGCCTTCTAGCCACGAAACGCGTTGACCTGCCATTCATACTGTCACCTATCAATACTTACATTGTTTTATCAGCCATCTGCCAATTTTTATTCATTGATCCGAGAGGCCCGAGGCTTTGCAGGCATTACAATATATTATGCTTTTACTCAATTCATTCTGGTGAATTTTGGAAGATTGGTTGCTTGCCATTTTTTATGATATTCATGTTGTAACTAATATGAACTGTACTATCCATGTATTATTCTATCGTGTTTCTACATTTTATATTCTGCTTGTATTCTATGGCAATCATTAAATTCCCAACATGTTCACCAATTACTTTTTGCAACCACGTGATTCATTTAAAGACAACACACATATGTCCGTGGAAAATTTGAGAACATGCTAACCAACATTTTGTTGGCGGAAAGTCTGACAACAAATGTCCAATGGAGCCTACACACGGTCGGATTGTCCGCCAACAACACAACCTCACATCCAACATTTGTTGTCAGAAAATCCGATTGTGTGTACGGGGCTTTGGAGTGTTGAGTTTGATTCTGAAGACTTATAAAATGATATAAATGATATAAAGAGCTAATGCCTCGTACACACAATCGGACTTTCCGATAACAAAACCGTGGATTTTTGTTCGAAGGTTGTTGGCTCCAACTTGTCTTGCATACACACGGTCACAGAAATGTTGGCCAACAATTACGAACATAGTAAGTACAAGACATACGGCAAGCCGATAAAAAGGAAGTTCAATAGTGATGCGTGATTCCGAGCACTTTGGACATTTGTCCGACGGACTTGTGTACACACGATTGGAAAATCCGACAACAAACATTTGTTGGCGGAAAATTTGAGAACCTGCTAGCCATTTGTTGGTGGAAAGTCCGACAACAATTGTTCTATGGAGCGTACACACAGTCAGACTTTCCGCCAACAAGCTCACATCCAACATTTGTTGTCGGAAAATCCTATCGTGTTTACGGGGCATTAGAAGACTTTGACAGGAATTTCCTATAGGGAGAATAGTACCTGTGGCAATTTGGCCATTTTGGGGTATTAAACCATCATAGGGTTGGTGGTTTCCAAAGCTTGAGTTCTTCGTTGATCTTGGTTTGGAAGGGGATAGAATTGGTCTGATTAGGGCCTTTAGGGGCCTGGGATACAGAGCGGGCATGGGGAACCGTGCAATGTAGGGTTGCCACCTGTACGGGATTGACCAGGACAGCATGGGTTTGTTAACTTGTGCCTGGGTTTCTGTCCCCTGGAAACTCTGGCACAACATATATCCAGCGCTTCTGTGTCCAGGTTTGTCCCCTCCTCCTCCCCGTAGCTCTGTGTTTACTATGTGGCCAGTGGCGGCTGTGCGCCTCTCTGCTCCATATCACGGTCCGGGTCTCTAGTTGGTGTAGCTCCTCTCCTACACTTATCTGTGTAAGAGCTCCTCACCTCATGAAGCCTCGCCCTCTTCCTGCTCCACCACAGCTGGGGAGACAAGATATTGAGGTGACCTCCTCCGCACAGCGGGAACCCAAAGGTACTATCGCAGCCACCCTCCTCTGTCAGCCCCCCTCCTGTCTGTCAGCCCCCTTCCTCTCTGTCAGCCTCCTCCTCTCTGTCAGCCCCCTCCTCTCTGTCAGCCCCCCTCCTGTCTGTCAGCCCCCCTCCTCTCTGTCAGCCCCCTCCTGTCTGTCAGCCCCCCTCTTCTCTGTCAGCCCCCCCTCCTCTCTGTCAGCTCCCCTTCCTCACTGTCAGCCCCCCTCCTCGCTGTCAGCCCCCCTCCTCTCTGTCAGCCCCCCTCCTCTCTGTCAGCCCCCCTCCTCTCTGTCAGCCTCCCTCCCCTCTGTCAGCCCCCCTTCCTCTCTGTCAGCCCCAATCCTCTCTGTCAGCCCCCCCTCTTCTCTGTCAGCTCCCCTTCCTCACTGTCAGCCCCCCTCCTCGCTGTCAGCCCCCCTCCTCTCTGTCAGCCGCCCCTCCTCTCTGTCAGCCCCCCTCCTCCTTGTCAGCCTCTCTCCTCTCTGTCAGCCCCCTCCTCGCTGTCAGCCTCCCTCCTCTCTGTCAGCCTCCCTCCTCTCTGTCAGCCCCCCTCCTGTCAGCCCCCCTCCTCTCTGTCAGCCCCCCTCCTCGCTGTCAGCCCCTTTCCTCGCTGTCAGCCCCCCTCCTCGCTGTCAGCCCCTTTCCTCGCTGTCAGCCCCTTTCCTCGCTGTCAGCCCCCCTCTTCTCTGTCAGCCCCCCTCCTCTCTATCAGCCCCTTTCCTCGCTGTCAGCCCCCCTCCTGTCAGCCCCCCTCCTCTCTGTCAGCCCCCCTCCTCGCTATCAGCCCCTTTCCTCTCTGTCAGCCCCCCTCCTCTCTGTCAGCCCCCCTCCTCGCTGTCAGCCCCTTTCCTCGCTGTCAGCCCCCCTCCTCTCTGTCAGCCCCCCTCCTCTCTGTCAGCCCCCCTCCTCTCCGTCAGCCCTCCTCCTTTCTGTCAGCCACCCTCCTCTCTATTAGCCCCTTTCCTCGCTGTCAGCCCCCCTCCTCTCTGTCAGCCCCCCTCCTCTCTGTCAGCCCCCCTCCTCGCTGTCAGCCCCCCTCCTCTCTGTCAGCCCCCCTCCTCGCTGTCAGCCCCTTTCCTCGCTGTCAGCCCCCCTCCTCTGTCAGCCCCCCTCCTCTCTGTCAGCCCCCCTCCTCGCTTTCAGCCCCCTCCTCTCCGTCAGCCCTCCTCCTTTCTGTCAGCCCCCCTCCTCTCTGTCAGCCACCCTGCTCTCTGTTTTAACCACTTGCCGACCAGCCGCCATCATTATACTGTGGCAGGTCAGCACGATCCCGCAAATCGCCATAGGTGTACGTCTGCACCTTTAAGGGTGATGCAGACACGCGCACGTGCCCGCTGCACGACAGGGAGACTCAGTGCCACGATGTCCGCTGGCCACCCACGATCATGAGATCCAGAACGGGGATCTGTGTGTTTAAACACACAGATCCCCGTTCTGACAGGGGAAGAGAGACAGATCTGCTGTTCCTAGTGATCAGGAACAGCGATCCCTCTCCTCCTCCAGTCAGTCCCCTCCCCCCACAGTTAGAAACATACATGAGGGAACGCAGTTAACCCCTTGATCGCCCCCTAGTGTTAACCCCTTCACTACCAGTGACATTTACGCAGTAATCAGTGCATTTTTATAGCACTGATCGCTGTATAATTGTCACTGGTCACAAAAAAGTGTCAAAAGTGTCCGATCTGTCCAACGTAATGTCGCAGTCCCGCTAAAAATCGCAGACTGTCGCCATTACTAGTTAAAAAAAAAATGCCATAAACCTATCCCCTATTTTCTAGACACTATAACATTTGCGCACAGCACTGATTGCTGTATAAATGACAATGGTCCCAAAAATGTGTCAAAAATGTCCGATGTGTCCGATGTGTCCGCCATAATGTCGCAGTCACAATAAAAATCGCTGATCGCCGCCATTACTAGTAAAAAAAAAAAAAATTAATAATAAAAATACCATAAAACTATCCCCTATTTTTTAAATGCTATAACTTTTGCGCAAACCAATCAATATACGCTTATTGCGATTTTTTTTAACCAAAAATATGTAGAAGAATATATATTGGCCTAAACTGATAAAGAAATGTATTTTTTTATATATTTTTTTGGATATTTATTATAGCAAAAAGTAAAAAAAAAAATATATTTTTTTTTTAATTGTCGCTCTTTTTTTGTTTATAGCGCAAAAAGTCAAAACTGCAGAGGTGATCAAATACCACCAAAACAAAGCTCTATTTGTGGGAAAAAAAGGACATCAATTTTGTTTGGGTGCAACGTCGCACGACCGCGCAATTGTCAGTTAAAGCGACGCAGTGCCGAATCGCAAAAAATGGCCTGGTCGTTAAGGGGAAAATCTTCCGGTCTGTAAGTGGTTAAACTAAAAGTTCAGTTGATGTTGTTTTTTTTCGTGTCTGTGTCCCATTAGGAAGGTTTTTCTCTTCATTTCCTGTGCTGAAATACAAAAGTGACAGAAATCCTCTCCAAAGTGAGGGGAATTCCAATATTAGACCGCTGTCACAGGAATATTTTTAGCTCTTATAAGATATACTCTCAACTCTTGTTCTAGTGACTCCCTGTAAAATTTGGGATTTTCCAGCATTTTTTGTACCAGTGCCCAATAGTCACCAGAACCAATAGAGAGGGTGACTCTAGCTAACAAACAGCAATAACACGACAAGGCTTCTAACCCTTCCACAATCTAAAGTATGAAGTACTGTTTATAAATGAACCAACATCAAGCGCTATTTGATCTTAGATGACCCACCCCTTGGTATCACTGGCTTCCATTAAAACAACCAAGCAACTAGCAGTTTTAGCAAGGCCAGCAATACCAACCCTGACCATTTCTATTTACTGTGACCAAACAGGAAGTAAGAAAAATCTCTCTTATGGGGACACACAGCTATAGATATCTGACAGAAGTTCTCTCTCGTTCTACTATTTTAACCACTTCACCTCCGAAAGATTTACCCCTCTTCCTTTCTTTTTTGCGGTATGGCACTGCGTTACTTTGACTGACAATTGCGCGGTCATGCAACGCTGTACCCAAATAAAATTGATGTTCTTTTTTTCCCACAAATAGAGCTTTCTTTTGGTGGTATTTGATCATCTCTGCGTTTTTTATTTTTTGCACTATAAACATCGATAATTTTGAAAAAAAAACTTTCTGCTCTAAAACACATCCAATAAAAAAAAAATGTAAAAAAAATCGAATTTCTTCATCAATTTTGGCCAAAATGTATTCTGCTACATATCTTTGGTAAAAAAAAATCCCAATAAGTGTATATTGATTGGTTTGCGCAAAAGTTCGAGCATCTACAAACTATAGGATATTTTTGTTTATTTTTTTTTAAATTTTGTACTAGTAATGGCGGTGATCAGTGACTTATAGCGAGACTGTGATATTGCAGTGGACGAATCGAACACTTAGGCTCGGTTCACACTAGGACGAGTTGTCAGGCGACCTAGTCGCCTGACAAGTAGCGTCCCGTTCTGTACAATGGAACCGTTCTAATCGGAGCGACGCAAGTCTTTTGGGGCGACTTGAGGCGACTTGCATTGACTTCTATACAGAAGTCGTTTTGCAAGTCGCCGTGGCAGTCGTGTGCAGGTCGCCTCGGTGAGGCGACCTGCAAGTCGTGCCGCCCCATGTGTGAACCGAGCCTAAGTGAAACTTTTTTGAGGACCAGTGACATTATTACAGTGATCAGTGCTAAAAATATGAACTGTCACTGTATTACTGACACTGGCTGGGAAGGGGTTAACATGAAGGGTGATTAAAGGGTTAACTGTGTGCCTAGCTAATGTTTCAGTGTAGTGGGGGAGGTGCTTTTACTAGTGGAAGGCATGGATTGGTGTTTCTACTTACAGAACGTCAATCTGCCTTGTTTACATAGGCAGACTGGCATTCTGTCAGTGTACCGAACGATCAGCGGGTGCCAGCAGAGATTGGAACCCGCTGATCGGCTCCTGCTGTGTAAAATCAGTGCCCCGGAAGTGCAGAATCATGTGTATACACAGTATCTCACAAAAGTGAGTACACCCCCCACATTTTTGTGAATATTTTATTCTATCTTTTCATGTGACAACACTGAAGAAATGACACTTTGCTACAATGTAAAGTAGTGAGTGTACAGCTTGTATAACAGTGTAAATTTGCTGTCCCCTCAAAATAACTCAACACACAGCCATTAATGTCTAAACCGCTGGCAACAAAAGTGAGTACACCCCTAAGTGAAAATGTCCAAATTGGGCGCAAGGTGTCAATATTTTGTGTGGCCACCATTATTTTCCAGCACTGCCTTAACCCTCCTGGGCATGGAGTTCACCAGAGCTTCACAGGTTACCACTGGAGTCCTCTTCCACTCCTCCATGATGACATCACGGAGCTGGTGGATGTTAGAGACTTTGCGCTCCTCCACCTTCCATTTGAAGGATGCTCCACAGATGCTCAATAGGGTTTAGGTCTGGAGACATGCTTGGCCAGTCCATCACCTTTACCCTCAGCTTCTTTAGCAAGGCAGTGAGCGTCTTGGAGGTGGGTTTGGGGTCGTTATCATGTTGGAATACTGCCCTGCGGCCCAGTCTCTGAAGGGAGGGGATCATGCTCTGCTTCAGTATGTCACAGTACATGTTGGCATTCATGGTTCCCTCAATGATCTGTAGCTCCCCAGTGCCGGGAGCACCCATGCAGCCCCAGACCATGACACTCCCACCACCATGCTTGACTGTAGGCAAGACATACTTGTCTTTGTACTCCACACCTGGTTGCCGCCACACACGCTTCACACCATCTGAACCAAATAAGTTTATCTTGGTCTCATCAGACCACAGGACATGGTTCCAGTAATCAATGTCCTTAGTCTGCTTGTCTTCAGCAAACTGTTTGTGGGCTTTCTTGTGCATCATCTTTAGAAGAGACTTCCTTCTGGGACGACAGCTATGCAGACCAATTTGATGCAGTGTGCGGCGTATGGTCTGAGCACTGACAGGCTGACCCCCCACCCCTTCAACCTTTGCAGCAATGCTGGCAACACTCATACTTCTATTTCCCAAAGACATCCTCTGGATATGACGCTGAGCACGTGCACTCAACTTATTTGGTCCACCATGGCACGGCCTGTTCTGAGTGGAACCTGTCCTGTTAAACCGCTGTATGATCTTGGCCACCGTGCTGCAGCTCAGTTTCAGGGTCTTGGCAATCTTCTTATAGCCTATGCCAGTGATGGCGAACCTTGACACCCCAGATGTTTTGGAACTACATTTCCCATGATGCTCATGCACTCTGCAGTGTAGCTGAGCATCATGGGAAATGTAGTTCCAAAACATCTGGGGTGCCAGGGTTCACCATCACTGACCTAGGTCATCTTTATGTAGAGCAACAATTATTTTTTTCAGATCCTCAAAGAGTTCTTTGCCATGAGGTGCCATGTTGAACTTCCAGTGACCAGTATGAGAGAGTGAGAGCGATAACACCAAATTTAACACACCTGCTCCCCATTCACACCTGAGACCTTGTAACACTAACAAGCTACATGACGGCGGGGAAGGAAAATGGCTAATTGGGCCCAATTAGGACTTTTGTTGCCAGCGGTTTAGACATTAATGGCTGTGTGTTGAGTTATTTTGAGGGGACAGCAAATTTTCACTTATACAAGCTGTACACTCACTACTTTATTATTATTATACGAGATTTATATAGCACCAACAGTTTACGCAGTGCTTTACAATACTTTACATTGTATCAAAGTGTCATTTCTTCAGTGTTGTCACATGAAAAGATAGAATAAAATACTTACAAAAATGTGAGGGGTGTACTTACTTTTGTGAGATACTGTACATGATCCTGTATAACACGGCTGCCCTGTAGCAGTAAATCTGCTATGAGGCGGTTGGCAAGTAGTTAAAAATAGTTATTACTGCTCTTGCAAAATGAAGCAATAGTCACTAGCTTACTTTTTACCTTCTGATGGAATTTTCTAATGTTTTTGATGTAATACTTTGATGGTTTATTTGTTGCTCTACTCGTTACATTTTTACATTGTTATGTACTCATCCTGTTCATAAATTGATATGTTTAGCTTTATTGCTATTTGAATATTGTACCACCATCCTTGTATGTACTCAATTTGTCAATCTTTGTTATATTTAAAAAATAACAAGAAAAAAAATTGTTTTATTACTGTCTGTGCCCCTGTTGGAAAGATTCTACACACCTTGCAAGTGTGCACAGTAGATGTACTCTTATCTGTAAAGCTTTGGCATATCATTTCCTCACCAGCAGTAATAGTATATACGCCCATGCCAAAAAAAAAAAAAAAAAACACCATTCACTGTAAACTTTCTGAAAAGTCCTATTTCAGCAGAAGCTGTGATCTCCTTCATACACAGCAGCTAAGTGGTTAGCACTTCTACCTTGCAGCGCTAGGGTGTTCAGTTAACGTCTGCATGGAGTCTGAATGTTCTCCCTCTGCTTGCGTGGCTTTCCGCCTACGCTCCAAAGACATGGTGGTAGGGTAATTGGCTCCTGTCTAAACTGGCCCTAGTATTTGTATGTATGTATGTGAGAAGGGAACTTAGATTGTAAGCTCCTTGAGGCAGAGGCATAACTAGAACCTTCAGGCCCCCCCCGGTGCAAGAAACCATGAAGGGCCCCCCTGGTCCCCGACCGGGGCCCTTCCCACTGATCCCAAGGCCCTTTACTCCCATCGTTTGAACCTTTTTTTACAGCCCCGCAGTGGGATCCTTCCTGCGATCTTGCCCCCCCCCCCGTGGTTGGCGGAATGCCAGAGCCCAGTTGCAAATGTGACCTTTGCGACCCTGTTAGTTCCACCAATAGCGTTGGTAGTTTGTTTTTTTTTTATTGGTTTTTTTATTATTATTTTTTACCATTTTATTTTAGTTTTTTACAATTTTATTCTTTATTATTTTTTACATATTGTTTAGGACCCCCTGTTGGGGGGCTTTGGTGAAATATCAGGGCTCTAAACAGACCCCTGATGTATCACTTTTGAGACAGAAAGGGACTGAGGACAGATTTATCAATCCCTTTCTCTGCAGCCTCAGCTGCACAGAATGAATGAACAGGAATAGCTCTGTACAGAGCTCCCCATTCATTCATTAGCTGAGGCATAGTAGTTTACTATGCCTCAGCTATGAAAAAAAAAAAAAACAGTGGCGATCACTAACTCTATTTATTAAGATAAGGAAGGGGCCGGTCAATGATACATTTCCCGGCTCTCCATCCTGATAGACCCCTCCAGCAGCGGGCAGGAGGTGGGAGCCCAGCAGTGCTGCGGGGGGGGGGTTAGTAAAACACACAGGGGCCCGAGATAGCAGGACAGGGATAGGGAGGTGGCGGGAGCAGCATGTAGAGGATTTGATGCCTTCCATTTCCCTCCTACAGCCGCTGAATGTCTGTTAAAGGGAGAGGAGGAGAAGCGGGCATTCAGCGGCTGAATGGAGAGATCGGTTCCTCTACATGACGCCAGCTTCGCATCCCTCCTATCCAAGCATACAGGGAGGTCACACCGGCCTACTGGAGAGGGGGGGGGGGGGCAGGTCGCAATGGCAACTCCTGCGACCCCTGTACGTACACCTCTGCCTTGAGGTCAGGAACTAAAATCACTATACCAGGGGTCTCAAACGGTTGGCCCTCCAGCTGTTGCAGAACTACAAGTCCCATCATGCCTCTGCCTGAGGGAGTCACAGGTGTAACTGTCAGCCTTGCAATGCCTCATGGGACTTGTAGTTTCGCAACAGCTGGAGGGCCCGCCAGTTTGAGACCCCTGGACTATACAATAGCACAGTGGCTAAGTGGTTAGCACTTCAGCCTTGCAGTACTAGGATCGTCAGTTTGAATCCCAACCATGGCACTACCTGCCTGGAGTTTGCATGTTCTTCCTGTGCCTGCGTGGGTTTCCTCCCACACTTCAGACATGCTGGTAGGTCAAATGGCCATAGTATGTGTATGCATAAATGTGAGTTAAGGGCCTTAGATTGCAAGCTTCTAAGGCAGAAACTGATTTGAATGTAAAATATATACAGTATATTTGTAAAGTGCTGCATAAATTGACAGTGCTATATACAGTGAGGGGAAAAAAGTATTTGATCCCCTGCTGATTTGTACGTTTGCCCACTGACAAAGAAATGATCAGTCTATAATTTTAATGGTCGGTTTATTTTAACAGTGAGAGACAGAAGAACAAAAAAAAAAAATCCAGAAAAACGCATTTCAAAAAAGTTATAAAATGATTTGCATTATAAATGAGTGAAATAAGTATTTGATCCCCTATCAAGCAGCAAGATTTCTGGCTCCCAGGCATGTTCTATACAGGTAACGAGCTGAGATTAGGAACACTCTCTTAAAGGGAGTGCTCCTAATCTCAGCTTGTTACCTGTATAAAAGACACCTGTCCACAGAAGCAATCAATCATTTAGATACCAATCTCTCCATCATGGCCAAGACCAAAGAGCTGTCCAAGGATGTCAGGGACAAGATTGTAGACCTACACAAGGCTGGAATGGGCTACAAGACCATAGCCAACAGCTGGTGCAATTATTCGTGAATGGATGAAACACAAAATAAACTGTCAATCTCCCTCGGTCTGGGGCTCCATGAAAGATCTCACCTCGTGGAGTTTTAATGATAATGAGAACGGTGAGGAATCATCCCAGAACTACACAGGAGAATCTTGTCAAGGCAGTTGGAACCATAGTCACCAAGAAAACAATTGGTAACACACTACACCGTGAAGGACTGAAATCCTGGAGGGCCTGCACGGTCCCCCTGTTAAAGAAAGCACATGTACAGGCCCCTCTGAAGGTTGCTAATGAACATCTGAATGATTCAGAGGAGAACTGGGAGAAAGTGTTGTGGTCAGAGGAGACCAAAATCGAGCATCAACTCAACCTGTTTGAAGGAGGAATGCTGCCTATGACCCCAAGGACACCATCTCCACCGTCAAACATGGAGGTGGAAACATTATGCTTTGGGGGTGTTTTTCTGCTAAGGGGACAGGACAACTTCACTGCATCAAAGGGACGATAGATGTGGCCATGTACCATTAAATATTGGGTGAGAACCTCCTTCCCTCAGCCAGGGAAAATGAAATTAGTCGTGGATGGGTATTGCAGCATGTCAATGACCCAAAACACACGGCCAAGGCAACAAAGAAGTGACTAAAGAAGAAGCGCATTAAGGTCCTGGAGTAGCCTAGCCAGTCTCCAGACCTTAATCCCATAGAAACAGAGGTGGAGGGAGCTGAAGGTTCGAGTCACCAAACGTCAGCCTCGAAACCTTAATCTGCAAAGAGGAGAGGGACAAAATCCCTCCTGAGATGTGTGCAAACCTGGTGGCCAACTACAAGAAACGTCTGACCTCTGTGATTGCCAACAAGGGTTTTGCCACCAAGTACTAAGTCATACTTTGCGAAGGGGTCAAATACTTATTTCACTCATTAAAATGCAAATCAATTTGTAAATTTTTTTGAAATGCGTTTTTCTGGATATTTTTGTTGTTATTTTGTCTCTCACTGTAAAAATAAACCTACCAATTAAAATTATTGACCCATCATTTCTTTGCCAGTGGGCAAACGTACAAAATCAGGGGATCAAATACTTTTTTCCCCCTACAGTACCTGTAATAAATAAATATAAGTACAAAATCTATGTTGGCTCTAATGCCCATCTAGATCCAGGCCCCTACTCAGGTCACTGGCTGTAGACCCTTTTCTATGACACCTTCACGCTCTTAGAGACCGTTGGTCAGGGGCGGACTGATAACTCATGGGGCCCCTGGGCAATAGGAGATTATGGGGCCCCCAGGCAATCAGAAATTATGGGGCCACACAGTATACACACACACACAGTATACAATCACACAGTATACACATACATGTACACACAGACAGATGTAAAAAAAAACACAGATTTATACATACTGTCCCTGGTTTTACTGAGGCTGGCAACCCTGATGGGGCCCCCTAGTGGCCCAGGGCCCTCGGGCAGTGCCCGAGTGGCTCAATGGTCAGTCCGCCCCTGCCGTTGGTTGTGTTCTGTTCATATGGTGGATCCCATGAGCATGTGAGCTCCTGTTTATTGTATAAATGACTGATCGGAATACCTGTGTATGTTTTACCTGTTCCCTTTTTTCTTCAATAAACAAATATCAAATAAAAAAAGAAATATATGTAGAGAACGTTGGCACTATATAAATATCCGATAACTCAATCTCACGCGATCAATTCCACTATACGGGTGTATCCACGGATACATAACAGACAAAACAAGATGGATACCAACGAAATGAAAGTAACTGACTTGGAAAGTCCCCAGGCCTTTAATAAAAAGGGCAAAAGATCAAAAAGGAGGAAGAGGTGCGTTAATCTATACATTAAAACAAGGATATAGTATATAGAGGGGTGGGGGGGAGACAGAAAGAGGGGATGAAGGGGTTAAGTTTGGCGCGCTAACGCAAACGCGGTGAAGGGGAAAGGAGAAGAGGGAGGGGGGGGGTGGTACGTATAGGAGAAGTCATGCACAGAATTAACTGTACTTACCCAGAGGGCAAACGAAGAATAATAATTTGTAGATTGTCGAGGGAATCATGCTGACAAAAGGCCTCGATGTCACTGTTATAAATGGTTTCTAGAGATCAGATGTTTTCCAGGGAGATCGCAGCAAATGAACGTCCCTCTGCCCCTCGCTGCGTGTCCTCACCCCCTCTAATACAACATTTACCCCTCGCTGTGTCTCCTCACCCCCCCCTCTAGTATAAGATTTACCCCTCTCTGCCCCTCTGCTCACAGCTCCTCTGCTCAGTGTGATGAAGACCTGTGTCTAAGGCTCTTTCACTTTCACTTTCCTGAAAGTTGGCAGATTACTGTATATGACAATATGCAGCCAACCGCCTCTGTGCAAGGCTGAGCCTCCAGGGGAGACGTGGCTGACGCGCAGGTGGACTACAAATCCCAGCAAGCCCTGGAGGGCCTGCTAATGTTTTTCTGCAGTAAAGCACATGCATTTCATTGCAATAATATACACCGATCAGCCATAACATTATGAGCACTGACAGGTAAAGTGAATAACATTGATTATCTTCTTACTATGGCATCTGAAAGTGGGTGGGATATATTAGGTAGCAAGTGAACATGTTGTCCTGGAAGTGTTGAAAGCAAGAGAAAATAGGCAAGTGTAATGCCGCGTACACACGGTCGGACTTTACGGCAGACTTTGCCCGGCGGACTTTTCGACGGACTTTCTGAATGAACAGACTTGCCTACACACAATCCACCAAAGTCTGTCGAATTGGTACGTGATGACGTAGGACCGGACTAAAACAAGGAAGTTCATAGCCAGTAGCCAATAGCTGCCCTAGCGTGGCTTTTTGTCCGTCGAACTAGCATACAGACGAGCGGACTTTTCGACCGGACTTGAGTTCGACGGATTGATTTAAAACATGTTTCAAATCTAAGTCCGTCCAACTTTTGAGCAAACAAAGTCTGCTGGAGCCCACACACGATCGAATTGTCCGACGAAATCCCGTCCGCCGGGCAAAGTCTACCGTAAAGTCCGCTCGTGTGTACGCGGCATTAGTCCGTCCAACTTTTGGGCAAAGTCTGCCGTAAAGTCCGCTCGTGTGTACGCGGCATTAGTCCGTCCAACTTTTGGGCAAAGTCTGCCGTAAAGTCCGCTCGTGTGTACGCGGCATTAGTCCGTCCAACTTTTGAGCAAAGTCCGCTGGAGCCCACACACAATCGAATTGTCCAACAAAATCCCGTCCGCCGGGCAAAGTCTGCCGTAAAGTCCGCTCGTGTGTACACGGCATAAGGATTTGAGTGACTTTGACAAGGGCCAAATTGCATACCTCCCAACTTTTTGAGATGGGAATGTGGGACACCTATCAGCATAAGTAGGCAGGCATAGGACACACCCCTTGCCACACCCCCTTAAAGGAGAATTGTGCTAGAAAACACTTTTTGATAGATAAAAAGTGCATTTTTTATACATCTATATAGATTAGGGTGACCAGACATCCCCGGTTTCCGGGGACAGTCCCCGGATCAAGTCTGTCCCAGGTTTTGTCCCCAGATGGGATTTGAACAGGGGCTGGGGCAATTTCAAAGACAGTCAGTGCAGAATAAAAAAAAAAATCTGAATTGCACACCCCCGCTCCACCGCACCTACTAGCTTAGGTGTATTTTTTCCATTATCTGTGCCCCTTTCTGATGATCATGTGCTGGTCGGAGCGGAGGGACCATTTCTTCAGTTTCGGGTGCATGCCCATTCAGCTCCGCTCGCATGTTCTTCTGCCTTGGCTCAAGTCCCGGCCAGCCTCCTGCCTGTTTATCTCCGATCGTGGGGCTGCCAGTGCATTCAAGGCTTCAACACAGGTGTGCTTTGGGGGTGTCTGGGAATAGACTACATTACACTTTGTCTGTCTGGAATAATGGATGGTATCATAACTCACAGGCAGCGGGCACTATATCATGGCTCTGGCTGGATCTGTCACAGTATGTTACATACCATGGCTGCTGGGTGCTGATTTTATTAACTTATTGTCCTCAATCTGGGGACTGTCCCCAAAACCGGGGATGTCTGCCTGTGAGTTATCATAACGCTGATGAGTTGCTGATCGCCTGATAGCAGATTTACTGCTACAGGGCGGTTGCGCTGCGCAGGATCACGTATATAAATGATCCTGCATTTCTGGGTATGGGAGCCAATCAGCGGCTCCGGCGGACTCGATGTCCCCCGGTATCCACTAATCTTTATGTTCAAAGGCAGAACTGTGGTCTGCCTATGTAAAAAAGGCAGATCACCGTTCTGTCAGTATGGAAGACACTGATCCTGTGTTCCTGCAAAGCAGGTACAGGGATCTATGCCTTTCCTTAGTAAAAGCACCTCCCCCCGCAGTGAAAAAAAACACTTGTTAGGTACGCATTTAACCCTTTGATTGCCCTAGATGTTATTCCCCGTCCCAGCCAGTGTCATTAGTACAGTGACAGTGCATACTTTTAGCACTGATCACTGTATTAGTGTCACCAGTTGCCACAAAGTGTCAGTTAGTGTCCGATGCAATATCGCAGTCCCGCTATGAGTCGCTGATCGCCGCCATTACTAGTAAAAAGAAAAATATGTCCCCAGATTTCATTTTAAAAATCTGGTCACCTTAATATAGATTAGACCAAAATAAGGGACAAATGAGGAGGAATGAGGGACAGAGGGACATTGCTCCAAATCAGGGACAGTCCCTCAAAATCAGGGACAGTTGGGAGCTATGCAAATTGTAATGGATAGATGACTGGGTCAGAGCAACTCCAAAACAGCGGCTCTTGTGGGATGTTCCTGGTCTGCAGTGCTCAGGACCTACCAAAAGTGGTCCAAGAAAGGAAAACCAGTGAATCGGTGACAGGGTCATGGGCAGCCAAGGCTCACTGATGCATGTGAGGAGCGAAGGCTGGCCCGTGTAGTCCAATCCTAAGAAGAGCTACAGTGGCTCAATTTGCTGAAAAAAAGTAAAGTGGAACTATAGGCAAAACTTTCATTTTTAATTTTAACTGTGAACATAGCAAGTGACAGATCTCGCTGCTGCGCAGCCCCTTCTGAGAGGATGTTATATCACGTCCACTCAGAAAGATGAAAGGCCCGTCTGGCCGTCAATCTGCTATAGGCCAGAGATGTCCAAGGATGTGAGGGACAGGATTATAGACCTACAAAAGGCTGGAATGGGCTACAAGACCATCGCCAAGCAGCTTGGTGAGAGGGTGACAATAGTTGGTGCGATTATTCGCAAATGGAAGAGACACAAAATAACGGTCAATCTCCCTCAGTGTGGGGCTCTATGAAGGATCTCACCTTGTGGAGTTTCAATGATCATGAGAACGTTGAGGACTCTGCCCAGAACTAGATGCACCAACCAACCAGCACCAACGCTACCCATCCAACCTGATGGAGATTGAGAGGTCCTGCAAAGAAGAATGGGAGAAACTACCCAAAAATAGGTGTGCCAAGCTTGTAGCATCATACTCAAAAAGACTTGAGGCTGCAATTGGTGCCAAAGGTGCTTCAACAAAGTATTGAGCAAAGACTGTTCATACTTACTGTATCTACATGGGATTTTTTTCCTTTTTTATTTTTAATAAATTTTCAAAGATTTGAAACAAACTTCTTTCACATTGTCACTATGGGGTAATGTTTGTAGAACTGTGAAGAAAATAATGAATTTAATACATTTTGGAATAAGGCTGTAACATAACAAAATGTGGAAAAAGCGAAGTGCTGTGAATACTTTCCTGGATGCAATATATCTCACACTACCTCTGATAAAGTTTTATAACTACTGTTATGCAGCTGTGAGCACTTTCTGGCAGGTGTACAGTTGGCACAGATGGTGAAAAGACAGGAAGCTAACCAGTGATTCTGAAAAATACAGTTACTGCTCACGGGTGTGAAATCAGGCCATACAGCCAGCTACTGGTAAAAGTAGAAATAAGCTCTAATTCAATGACATTTAATTTGATGAAGCACTGTCTATTATATACAATGAGGACGGAAAGTATTCAGACCCCCTTAAATTTTTCACTCTTTGTTATATTGCAGCCATTTGCTAAAATCATCTAAGTTAATTTTTTTTCCCTCATTAATGTACACACAGCACCCCATATTGACAGAAAAACACAGAATTGTTGATATTTTTGCAGATTTATTAAAAAAGAAAAACTTTTGATCTAATACAGCCATGAGTCTTTTTGGGAAAGATGCAACAAGTTTTTCACACCTGGATTTGGGGATCCTCTGCCATTCCTCCTTGCAGATCCTCTCCAGTTCTGTCAGTTTGGATGGTAAACGTTGGTGGACGGCCATTTTTAGGTCTCTCCAGAGATGCTCGATTGGGTTTAAGTCAGGGCTCTGGCTGGGCCATTCAAGAACAGTCACGGAGTTGTTGTGAAGTCACTCCTTCGTTATTTTAGTTGTGTGCTTAGGGCCATTGTCTTGTTGGAAGGTAAACCTTCAGCCCAGTCTGAGGTCCTGAGCACTCTGGAGAAGGTTTTCATCCAGGATATCCCTATACTTGACCGCATTCATCTTTCCCTCTATTGCAACCAGTCGTCCTGTCCCTGCAGCTGAAAAACACCCCCACAGCATGATGCTGCCACCACCATGCTTCACTGTTGGGACTGTATTGGACAGGTGATGAGCAGTGTCTGGTTTTCTCCACACATACCGCTTAAAATTAAGGCCAAAAAGTTCTATCTTACTCTCGTCAGACCAGAGAATCTTATTTCTCACCATCTTGGAGTCCTTCAGGTGTGTTTTTTAGCAAACTCCTTGCGGGCTTTCATGTATCTTGCACTGAGGAGAGGCTTCCGTCGGCCCACTCTGCCATAAAGCCCCGACTGGTGGAGGGCTGCAGTGATGGTTGACTTTCTACAACTTTCTCCCATCTCCCCACTGCATCTCTGGAGCTCAGCCACAGTGATCTTTGGGTTCTTCTTTACCTCTCTCACCAAGGCTCTTCTCCCCCGATAGCTCAGTTTGGCCGGAAGGCCAGCTCTAGGAAGGGTTCTGGTCCTCCCAAACGTCTTCCAATTAAGGATTATGAAGGTCACTGTGCTCTTAGAAACCTTAAGTGCAGCAGACATTTTTTTGTAACCTCGGCCAGATCTGTGCCTTGCCACAATTCTGTCTCTGAGCTCTTCAGGAAGTTCCTTTGACCTCATGATTCTCATTTGCTCTGACATGCACTGTGAGCTGTAAGGTCTTATATAGACAGGTGTGTGGCTTTCCTAATCAAGTCCAATCAGTATAATCAAACACAGCTGGACTCAGATGAAGATGTAGAACCATCTCAAGGATGATCAGAAGAAATGGACAGAACCTGAATTAAATATGAGTGTCACAACAAAGGGTCTGAATACTTAGGACCATGTGATATTTCAGTTTTTCTTTTTTAATAAATCTGCAAAAAATGTCAACAATTCTGTGTTTTTCTGTCAATATGGGGTGCTGTGTGTACATTAAGGGCTCTTTCACACTGGGGCGGTTTGCAGGCGCTATTGTGCTAATAATAGCGCCTGCAAACCGACCCGAAACAGCCGCTGCTGTCTCTCCAGTGTGAAAGCCCCGACTTCACACTGGAGCGGTGTGCTAGCAGGACGGGAAAAAAAGTCCTGCTAGCAGCATCGGAGGCGCTTTGCGGTGGTTTTTAACCCTTTCTCGACCGCTAGCGGGGGGGTAAACCCGTCCCGCTAGCAGCTGAATACCGACGGTAAAGCGCCGCTTACAATAGCGGCGTTTTACCGCCGACACCGCCCCCGCCCCAGTGTGAAAGGGCCCTTATGAGGGAAAAAAATGAACTTAAATGATTTTAGCAAATGGCTGCAATATAAGAAAGAGTGAAAAATTTAAGGGGGTCTGAATACTTTCCGTCCCCACTGTACATTTAACTTTTTTTTTTTTTTTTAATAAAATACTTATTTTCACCTTTTTTTATCCTTTGTAACAGTTCAATGTTGCTGATCTGCAGCCTCTTTGGAGCCACATCCTCTCTACGCGCACTCCAGTGATGGCTGCATGGCATTTCTCAGGGGGGATTCCTGATGATGACAACAGTGGACCACGCCTGTGCAATGTATGTTGAAACTGCCACCTGTAGCCTCCCTAAAAAGCCTGGTGACAACACTGGAGAGCATTTGAAAAGTGGGGACAGAGAGTTGTTGTCACCCTACAGCAGGAAGTGCAGTTAGATGAAATTTTAAAGTGGTTGTAAGCCCTAAAAGAAAAAAAAAAAAAAAAAAAAAAATCCTAAGACAAAGGCATAATGAGCTAGTATGCATAGCATACTAGCTCATTATGAATTACTTACCTGAGATCAAAGCCCCTTCAGTGGTCCTCGTTCACCGCTCCAGCGGCCAACATTGCTCTCAGGGGTTACTTCTGGGTATCGCATCTCCGGCGCTGTGATTGGCCAGAGCCGCGATGATGTCACTCCCGCGCATGCACGCGGGAGCCGCCGGTAACGGCTCGGTCTAACTGAAGCAACAGCACGTACGTGCCATTGTTCAGTTTGCTTAACCTATTCCCAACCAGCCGCCGCAGTTGTACTGCACGGGCAGGCGGATCGCCGTCATGTTACGCCGCTCCTTCTGGTGGCCACTAGGGGAGCCCGCAGCCGATGCGAGTGCCCGCTGGTTTCGATGACCGCCGGGCTCCCGCGATCGCTCGCTCCCTCTCTGAGGGGAGAAGTGACAGATTGTCTGTTCATACAAAGTTGTCCCCTCCCCCTTCAGTTAGAACACACACTAGGTAACACATTTAACCCCTTGAAGTTAGTGTTAACCCCTTCACTGCCAGTGACATTTTTACAGTAATCAATACATTTTTATAGCACTGATCGCTGTATTAATGCCAATGGTCCCAAAAATGTGTCAAAATTGTCTGATGTGTGCGCCATAAGGTTGCAGTCACGATAAAAAAACGCAGATCACCGCCATTACTAGTAAAAAAAATAAATAATAATAAAAATGCTATAAATCTATCCCCTATTTTGTAGACGCTATAACTTTTTCCCAAACCAATCAATATACGCTTATTACGATTTTTATTGCCAAAAATATGTAGAAGAATACATATCGGCCTAAACTGAGAAAACATTTGCTTTAAAAAAAAATGGGGATATTTATTATAGCAAAAAGTACAAAATATTGTGTGTTTTTTTTTTTTTTAATTGTCGTGAATGTTTGCTTTAAAGGTTGACTATAGCAGAAAAATATTGTATTCTGGTAACTGAATGTAGCTAATGCCAGTAATGATAGTATCCTGTATAGGAAATGCTTTTATTCTGGAGTGTTTTTTTAGTTTATATACTGTATGTAATACTTAATCTTGCCCATAGTTTTACTTTAATGCTCAGAAAAAAATAAAACCACACAGTTTCGGGTAAACGCACTTTATTCTACAAGCCAACAGTAATTAGTCACCTTAACGAGGGCCACGCCCCCTCACTACAATAAATTATGGCATTAAAAAAAAAAAAGTTGTGTGTGTGTTTGTATGTACCCAGCCGTACATACACACTTGTACAATTATGTATACACAATAGTGTTCCTTATTTGGGTTAGTACAGTAAGAGAACCTGTCTATATACATGTGATCTACACAGATACATCCGTACACCTATGACGTGGTGCGCTCACCGGAGTGAACAAGCGTGCATCTATACGCACACGTGTATACAAACAGGAAGGGATGGCACATCTCATGTCTGGGCGTGCTGCACCTTGGCGTACCTTATGTCAGTCTACTTACACTTATAAATAGTTTGGCTTCTCTAAGAGACGCCACATTATATACATACATATAGGTGTCTGAAAAAACAAACTATATACATAGACACACACATCTACTGCGAGGACTCAGTATAGTCTAATCATATACATCTGTAACAATATTGCATAAGGATACAATACCTTTGTGCAGGTACAGTGTATACAGATATACACACACAGAGGGCTGGCCTGTGTGCTTTGCTTCATGGCAGGACTGAGGAGGTGTCATCTCTAGGAACACATGGGAGGGTCTTTTTTTTTTTTTTTTTTTTTTTTTTTTTTTTTATAAAAGCCCAAATCTAAAGGTCTACTTATAGAAAATTTGCTGTGCAAACAACTCAAGCATTTGTACAGCCATCACTAAAAATCCCAGTATTTTGTCTAACATGCATTTCCGATGATCGTCAGCTCCATCTAGTGGCCGTAATGCAGCATTTTACTGATTTGCGGTATTTCAGGAATATACCATATTATGGCCACTAGATGGAGCAGATGATTGTATTTTGGCTAATATGTGTGTTTCCTATTTGTGAATGCTTAAGGCGTTTGTTCAGCAAATGTTTTATAAATAGACCCCTTGAATTCACCACGTTTCGGCATTTGTGGCGAGCTTCAATTGATTAGAATGGAGGTTTTGGCAAGCTTTGCAAGCTGTAATGCCTGTTATACATTCCAGGCAAGATCAAAATGAACGTAAAGCAGTGCAAAACATGCTGGATGTATTAGACCCTTCACTATTCATGCAGAGAAAATCCATTAGCAATGCAAAGCACTCAGAGAGCTTTAATAAGGCAACACAAATACCTGCTCTCTGCACCTGTATGCATGAGGCCTTTCAGTGAAGGAGTAATGCCATGGAAACGGGTATCAGGATCACACGTGACATAGGCCTTATGGCCTGTACATACGATCCGAAAATCAGATGAAAAACACCACTTTCGATGCGATCGTACGATAATCGGATCGTTAGTACAGAGCTTTCGAGAGGCGATCATGACAGTTCATCCGATATTATCCGATGGGACAAGCAAAATTTTGTTTTTTTCGTAGGATAACAAATCGTACGATTTCCGTTTAATCAGTACAGTTGACGTCCGAAAATACAATACAAAAACACCAAAACACGACATCACTTCCAATTTTGTATTCGGTTGTACGAGAATTTTCGTAACTTTAGTAAACGCTCCATTTTTGATATGCGACTAGCGCGCAAAAAAAAAAACAAAAAAAAAAACACCCATATCACACTGCTCTTATGAGATGCCCGGGGCTGCCATTCATTGTGAATGGCACCCCCACATATCTCAGCCTGCAGTGTGTTTGCAGGAACCACAAGGAAATCGCATGGTGAAAAAATAAATGTGGTTTCCCTGCGGCCGCATTTTTTAAAAAGGTGAATGCACCCTTTTCCCACAGGAAATGCGGGCACAGCAGCCCATTCATTGGCTGCTCACAATGGTGTGAATTGTAGCCTAAAAGGATAATTCACTTTTACAAAAAAAACTGCCTATGCAGGTAAGGGATGTTGTGCAGCTCTGACTAAAAATGAATAATACCCTTGCTATAGGTGTAGGCCATTTACATCTTATGAAGCCTGACTGGAATACTCCCAGGATGTTGCTAAGTGAGGCCTAGTCATCACTGCTCACCTCCACCATCACAGGAGTGAGCTTTTTCTTTGATTCAAACCCCCTCACATACTCTCTCTCCCCTGATTCAGTAGCTCTGAGCTCAGCATTTGAGAGCTCACTCCTGTGGTTTCGGCCATTAGTAGGTTGTTTGTTAGTTTTTTTAGGAGGGCAGTTTCTGTGGAGTGTTGAGGACAAAATCCAGACTGAAGGGGATCAAGAAGGCTAATATCAGCAAGGTGGCCACTCAGTCGGTTGTAGACCAGGAGTTTGGATAAAAAGGGGAGCAAGGCGATAGGGCGTAGGTTGTTAAGATTGGATGGGTCCAGTAAGGGCTTTTTAGGTATGGGACTGACTAGTGCATGCGCAAACTGTTGGCGCTATATACCGTATTTATCGGCGTATAACACGCACTTTTCCCCCCTGAAAATAGAGGGAAAATCAGGGGTGCGTGTCATACGCCGATAGCGCACCTCGGAGAAGGAGGGGGACGCGTGCCGCCGGAATCACCGAGCCGTCATGTCTTGTTTACTCGGCTCTGACGTCACACACACATCCCGCCTCCGCCACCGGCATTGGACCAGTGTTCTGTCAATCACAGAAGCTGGTCCAATGGCGATGGTGGGGGCAGGACGTGTGAGACTGCCGACTGAGGGCCGAGTACTGTAAACAGAAGATGACGGCTTGGTGATTCCGGCGGCGCTTGTCCCCCTCCTGATTTCCTGCACTGCATGAGAGATGGTGAGGCTGCAGATAGGCATCAGGATGCATTGGATGGGCGCAGATCAGGCTGCAGATGGGCACAGAGGCTGCAGATGGGCACACAGGCTGCATTAGATGGGTGCAGATCAGGCTGCAGATGGGCACAGAGGCTGCAGATGGGCATCAGGCTGCATTGAGGCTGCAGATGGGCACTAATCAGGCTGCATTGATTGGCACTGACCATTATTTTGCTTCAAAGTGGTTTATTTGAAAAAAAAAGTTTTTTTCCTGAAACTTCCCTCTTAAATTGGGGTGCGTGTTATGCCGCGTACACATGAGCGGACTTTCCGGCGGACCAGGTCCGACGGTCTTTCCGACAGACTTTCTGACTAGGTCCGACGGACTTTCCGAACCAACGGACTTGACCACACACGATAGGACTAAGTCCGTTCATAAGTCTGTTCGGTTTGAACGCGATGACGTAAATGGGACTAAAAAAGGAAGTTCAATAGCCAGTAGCCAAGAGCTTCCCTTGCGTCGTATTTGGTCCGTCGGACTAGCACACAGACGAACAGGTTTCCCAATTTTAGTCCGTCAGACAGATTTGAAACATTTTCTATTTCTTGGTCCGTCGGATTTTTATCCCGAAAAGCTATAGGACTAGCCCACACACTATCGGATTTACCTAGTCCTCCGGAAAGTCCGCTCGTGTGTACGCGGTATTATACGCCGATAAATACGGTAAATCCTGTATAATAATAAATATTCCAGTCAGGCTTCATAAGGTATATAAATGGCCTATACCTATAACACCTATAGAAGGACTTTATTCAACTTTAATCAGAGCTGCACAATTTTATATACAGATACCCCTTATCTGCATAGGCAGTTTTGTGGTAATGGCGAACTATCCCTTTAAAACGGAACTAAACTCATCGATTTCACGGTTTGCTTTAAACCAAACTGTCAATCCATCAAATGGCTGGTGTCATAACTGATCACATGTGCAGCACCATGGCAGTTTCAAATCAAACAGAGGTTAAGATGGCAGCTTCCTTGGCTAAAAAAGATAGGAGGGTTTAGTTCCGCTTTAAGGGTTAAAGCCTAGGAGCCCTTGCAGACGAGGCGGACTCCGCCAAGCCGATCGCCTGCTTAGCAAGGGAACTGTCTTCTGATCTCCACATAGCAGGCGGATGACAGGTCCGCGTCTGCTACGCTATGCAGAGCAGACACAGCCCTGCTGTTCTCTATGAGGCAGTTCAACGTCATTCAATCCGATCTGCTGGATGGATGGGCAAATGGATCCCCGTCCGTTTGTTTTTAGAGAACTGGATGCCGGTGGGTGTCAGCGGACATCCGCCGCTCCATAGAGAGCTATGGGTGTTCCGATAGGGTCCACCTGAAAAAGTGACAAGAGGACAGATCCGTCTGTCAGTGTGAAAGGGGCCTAAACCATACATTGATTAGATAGGAGTCTTCCAAAATCCAACTGTCATTTCTGGGCAATTGACAAATATATATATACACACAGATAATACTATAGGATCAGGTAAAATAACTCATCCAGCCTATTGAGCTGTCCCCTTTGTTTTCTGTAGGAACTAAGAGCTTAAAAAAAAAAAAAAAAAAAAAAAGGCATTTTGGTAAAATTTTCCAGAGATGTCAGACCTCCTGGGTTTCTGCCACTGCAAAACACCTACACCAGCCCGGTAATATTGCTATGTCTCTTTAAGATTTGACCATATGTGTGTACATCCACCAATTCACCTCAGAGACTTGTAGTGCTACTGCTAGAATTCATGAACATTTGAAGTGGACTGTTCATTACAATACAGAACACAGTTCCTCGCCTCCTTCAAGCTTATTCAATAGGACAATGCAGAGATCAGTAAGAATAAAGGAAGTGCGGTAACCCATAGCAACCAACAGGCTTTCAGATAATTGATAAATGTTTCTGCTTTGTGCCACCATTACACCATTATTGCTCTTGGTGCTGCCTTATTAAAGCGGAACTAAACCCATCGATTTAACAGTTTAAAAAAACAGTTACATTCCGGCATGTGCCGGGAATGGAACTATCCCATTTGCTTGTGATCTCAACTAAACTGTCAACCCATAAAATGGCTGCTGTCATAACTGATCACATGTGCAAGTTGAAGATCAAACAGAGGCCAAGATGGCAGCTTCCTTGTCTGAAATCGATAAGAGGGTTTAATTACGCTTTAAATAACCTCTCCTGGCCTTTATATATGGCGAGCCTCAGATGTCAGCGGTTCTTTGCGAATTATAAAGTTGTGTTTTTCTGAATACACAAAATGGCCCCTAGATTGTGTGTGGGTGATGGCTGCCAGGTTCTTATCATTCAACTCTAAGGGCTCCTTCAAATGTGTGGCCAGGGGGGCAGTAAAAGCAGGAGGCTGAGCTGCAGATTTGATGTTCCCCAACTGCCCACCTAAACAAAGACATGCAGATGCTCAGGGATGTAAACATGCCACGGAGCAAAGCAAAAGTGAAACCCTCTGTCGCATTCGGAGGGCAGTACTGCCACCGAGTATGACCTATTAAAATGAATGCGGACAACACTGCACATGGTTGAGTCGCAGTGGTTCAGCCTTTTTAGGGTTAAATCAAACAATGAGGAGGTGACATGTCGCATCCCAGCCACCTGCTAGCCACCTCTGAAAAGCGTTCCACGGAGGAGTGGCAGAAACTGAACGAAGGTAAATGCACAGCATGTAATATACCATATAAAATCATTACATGCATTTATACATGCATGTCATTGCCATGTGACTGAGGCCTAACACACACAGAGGGCAGTGCCTGCAGTAGATCCATTTTGTCTACATTGCACAATTTAGAAAAGCAAAAGGAGACAAAATGATCTTTAAAGCGAAACTCCAGTTTTGGTGAGAAAGAAAACCCTCCAGTTGAACTTTTACAGATTCTTATCTGCTGTGTGTGTTCCACAGATATCCAAACAGGCCATTCCCACACAAATGTCAAATACTTTCAAAAGGAGTGTGAGGGTCTGTCTTCACAATGATCAAATGATCCCTTCCAGGGTTGTAATACAAACATTAGCACCCCAGAATAACTATAGGCCAGCATGGAACTCAAAAGGTGAAACTACAAGTGCAATAAACCTTAGGACATTGTTGTGGACGCCTTATACCAGTGGTCTCCAAACTGCAGCCAGGAGGCCAGATGTGGTCCTTTGCCTGCCTTTATCTGGCCTTTGGGGCACTATTCCTCCAACTAAAACCAATGATGAGGCACTATTCCTCCCACTGAGACCAATGATGGGACACTACTCCTCTCACTCAGACCAATGATGGGACACTATTCCTCCCACTAATACCAATGATGAGGCACTATTCCTCCCACTGATACCAATGACGGGGCACTATTCTTCCCACTGATACCAATGACGGGACACTATTCCTCCCACTGATACCAATGACGGGACACTATTCCTCCCACTGATACCAATGACGGGACACTATTCCTCCCACTGATACCAATGATGGGACACTATTCCTCCCACTGATACTAATGATGGAACACTATTCCTCCCACTGATACCAATGACGGGGCACTATTCCTCCCACTGATACCAATGACGGGGCACTATTCCTCCCACTGATACCAATGACGGGACACTATTCCTCCCACTGATACCAATGATGAGGCACTATTCCTCCCACTGATACCAATGATGGGACACTATTCCTCCCACTGATACTAATGATGGAACACTATTCCTCCCACTGATACCAATGACGGGGCACTATTCCTCCCACTGATACCAATGACGGGGCACTATTCCTCCCACTGATACTAATGATGGGGCACTATTCCTCCCACTGATACCAATGACGGGGCACTATTCCTCCCACTGATACCAATGACGGGGCACTATTCCTCCCACTGATACCAATGACGGGGCACTATTCCTCCCACTGATACCAATGACGGGGCACTATTCCTCCCACTGATACCAATGACGGGACACTATTCCTCCCACTGATACCAATGACGGGACACTATTCCTCCCACTGATACCGATGAGGCACTATTCCTCCCACTGATACCAATGATGGGACACTATTCCTCCCACGTATACCAATGATGGGACACTATTCCTCCCACGTATACCAATGATGGAACACTATTCCTCCCACATATACCAATGATGGGGCACTATTCTTTCCACTGAAACCAATGATGGGGCACTATTCCTTCCACTGATACCGATGAGGCACTATTCCTCCCACGTATACCAATGATGGGACACTATTCTTTCCACTGAAACCAATGATAGGGCACTATTCCTTCCACTGATACTAATGATGGGGCACTATTCCTCCCACTAAAACCGATGATGGGGCACTATTCCTCTCACTAAAACCAATGATGGGGCATTATTCCTACCACTGATACCAAAGATGGGGCATTATTGCTCCCACTAAAAGCAATGATGGGACACTATTTCTCCCACTGATACCAATGATGGGACACTATTCCTCCAACTAAACCCAAAGATGGGGCACTATTCTTCCCACTGACACCAATGATGGGGCACTATTCCTCCCACTGACACCAATGATGGGGCACTATTCCTCCCACTGACACCAATGATGGGGCACTATTCCTCCCACTGACACCAATGATGGGGCACTATTCCTCCCACTGATACCATTGATGGGGCACTATTCCTCCCACTGATACCATTGATGGGGCACTATTCCTCCCACTGATACCATTGATCGGGCACTATTGCTCCCACTAAAACCAATGATAGGTCATTATTTACTCTCACTGACATTGGGGCATTTTCTACAAAGTCCCACCCCCCTAAAGGACAGTAAACTGGCCCTTTGTTTGGAATCTCCTGCCTCATAACATACAGTGGGACAACAGTAATGTAATCTTTGAGCTAAATACAGGGGCAGGTACTGATACTACAGGTACTGTAGTACCCCCATGAATTGGTACTAAAACCAATTCATAGGGGGGGGGGGGTAAAAGCAAACATGCCCCTGACATTGGTGGTTGGTAGGAAGAATGCCACCCTTACAGTGGTGGTCATATTGCCAACTTTAAACAAGTAAAAATTAATTGGTATCAAGCATCTGACTCTTTAATGTGACGTTGGTCCGAAACGATGAAGGCCCCATCAGATCGATTGTCAATCACCCACAGCTCAAGCAACCCCTAGAACCTTCTTTGAGAATGGCTTCCTTACAGGGTCGGTGCTGTTGTAACGGCAAAGAAGGGAAACTTCATTTTCTAATCTGTTTCAGAAAACAAAGTCTAGCTGCAGACTGGAAAGCCCATTTTTTAAATGACACAATGGTTTGAGCAGCTTAATTGTATGCTGTATTACTTTTACTAAAACTGGAGTTACCCTTTAAAAGATAATAGTTGTTTGATTCTACAAATATATTATAGATTTTATCAGATTGGTGATCATAAATATTACCAAGTGTTTCCTGAACACATCATAAGGAACCGCTGACATCACTAAGAGGCTTCACATTCACATATGGTGACCATGTTGTCTGGCAGGCCAATATTCTCGTGAATATTGTCCTGATTCAAAAGCCTGCCCCTGTCAATCACATCATAATATATTCCCGTACCCTCCATACACATTACTGTAGTATTTGCCATTTATATTTCGTGCGTGTTAAAGGCAGATACTACGCAGGCCCTATTTTCATCCCACTAATTAATCTCACCAAAGCTCATGGGACCAGTGCCAATGGCACGAGGCACTTTGTGAATGGATAGGCTGCACGGTAGCGTAGTCACTATGCTCTAGCCCACAAAGTGACTGCCTCAGCTTTGCGCTGGTGACAGGCGCTCCTTGAAGAGAACAAGGCTTAACTAAAACTGTAAATAGCTCATTGTACGGTTGACTATTCTGTATATAAGTTATATTTGCAATATAGGAGTTTTAAAAAAATGTAAACGGTTAATAAACATTTCAATAAAAACAGCACGTTAATGTTCTGGAAGATCACTCAGCAGCCATGTGTTGAAAAGCCAGACGCATCAAACAATATGCAAATGTAAAAGCCACCAGAACTCCAGAATACTCCTTTCACCATTTTATTGTGAAAATATCAAGTTATAGGGCTCATGACAAAATTTCAGGGGCCTTGCAGGGACCCTTATACCAGGGCAGGATAGTCACTACAGTGAAGTCTCTATGCTCTGCCTTCAGAAAGGGACCCTACGAGGCCCCAAAACGTTGGCATGAAGACTACGACATGATGTTTTTCGATAAAATGTTGAAAGGAACATTCTGAATATTCTACATTTACTTGATTTCTACATGGTGCCATTCATTATGTCATATCAAGCACCCGCCATCTTAAATAAGCCACTTTCTGAAGGTTAACCAGTCCACATAAGGAGTTGATCCTCTGTGCAGTGCTACCTTCCAAGTCTAGACTGTTAGCTCTTGAACATGTATCTTCACACTTGTGGCATCAGGCCATCTTGGTGGAGATTAAAGCTTCTGATCAGAATGCAGGATGATAGCCTCTGACAGCAGGTAGAGGGAGAGCTGAAACTCTTGGTTAAGAGTTAGAAATATGACGCTAAACAGAACTGGTTCGTGGCAAGTAGCTGATACAACACATGGCCTTTGGGTGACCATCATACACAATATTTACATGCTGTAATCACAGCTAATAACAGTTTATTATCCATTTAAATATTCATTTGTGGCTGGACCGCTTTAAGCTTCATAAAATGCATGCCAAGATTGGGAAAAAAAACTACCTCATTGAATCTGCAGAGCCAACTATAACCTACAAACTGCTGAGGAAAACCAGGTCAGATCCCCAAACAGACCTCCATTTAAAGGATCAGTTCACCCAAGGTGGATATTTTACTTCCAGGTGGAATAAATCTTAGGCTCCAATTGTGAGACCTCCTTGCCAGAGTTCTCTACTTTTCCTTTCCTTCTCTCCCATTACAAAGCCTCACTCCTCCACCTGCATCCTCTGCGATGTAAAATGTATGAACACAGGATGCATCAAGGAGCAGAGAAGAAGACCCTATGCAATGGATGTATTGGGAAATTCCGGAGAGCTTACACTTAACTCTCCAAGAGATATCAAAAAGTCACTTGTGTATCAATGCACCCGCGTCCACCCAACGATAAAATGTCAGATGGACTTCTAATAATAGTTAACAAAATCCCATATATATATCCTATACATGTGTGTTTTTTTTTCACATACAAAAGTGGGTGATTAGTTTTTTGGAAGGAAGACAGGAGGAATAATTATAAAAACTGGCTGTATAATTTATAAATATATAAAAGCTATCCCACATTCTCTGTCAAATAATTTGCTGCTCTTAGATTTGAGAATGAACCCAAATTTAGCTTTGCTGGCCTTGGCTTTTCCTGTTTCCTCAGCTTGTTTAGGCACAACTAGTAGTTAAAATGGACCAAAAGACAGAAAAAAAAGCTTTCTGGCCATCTCTGCATGCCAGCAGTGACTTAAGTTCCTCCGACAAAGAATATTGAAAGCTAAGCCCTTGGAATCCTACATGGAGCGTTGTCTGTCTGCTCTAATGCAACAGGCAACTGATGATTTGGGAACCCCTGCTTGTGATACAAAAAAGCTGTTCCCGGCAGGGCCAGAACAAGGGGTGGGCAGGAGGGACAGCTGCCCTGGGCACAGCGGAGCAAGGGGCCAGAGAATGGACACAGGGCAGAGCAGTAAACCCATTCTACAGCATGCATTAACAGTGGGGAAGGGGGTGCAGCTCCACATCCTTGCCCTGGGCGCTAGATGAACTTGTCCCGGTACTGGTTCCTGGACACAACCACTGCAAGCTTGTTTCTCACATACAGAATGCGTGATGTGAAATAAATCTCAGTGTGATGAGTTTTAGAAGATTTTTTTCTAGTTGCCATTTTTAGAGGTATTCCTCCATGTCTTCAGCCAATTAAATAATGTGGATAAAAAAAAACAGGGCAGTCTGCTCACACAATGGACCTGGGACTTTAGGAGAACTTTAGTGTTTACACTTCTTATCTAAGAAGCTAAAATACTGTACAAGTGTTGTCTTTTGTGTGCCGATCCTTGGCACGGGCATCCTTCACCCTCTATAACATAAGAGTAGATAGGTCCATCGCTCCCCCTGCCATCAGAACGTCTGTTGGGTGAAGCTTCTCCAACTGAAAAAACCATACCAGAAGTAAGAACTCAATATCAGAAGCTGTTATACAGTTATCTCTGCAGCTGAGCAAGATTTTGAAGATTTAGGTCATATCATGGTGGGGGCAGTATGTGTCCGTGGAATAGAAGGGCCTGAGCAACTTGAACTTTTCGAGAGCAGTAGGAGAACGTCGGTATATTGCTCTTAGTGAGATGAAAGTTGGATTGTTAAGAGGAGACCGGTGAAACAGACTCATTCCATTGGCTGCTGGAACTGATACAAAGAGGATGAAGTTCAGAAAACCAAATTTACAGATTTGTCTGCGCCCTCCTGCAATGTCTCCTAATTATGTTCCTCATTGTTTGTGAAGGTTCTTATCCAGATCATGGTACAACAAATAGTTAATCATAATCAGCTTAGCTTGTTCTGTAAATGTGAAGATGTTTCACTATTCATCCAATAGCTTCCTCAACTCAAGCTCATTCTGTAATGCTTACTAACTACTACCAGGTATCTTCCGCATTCTTGAAAATGTCTCCAACCAATTCAAAGCATTGAATTCATACTCCAACAATTAGGTCCTCAAAAACCTTAAAGCTAAACTCCGGGTTGAAGTAAAAGTAAACCCTTGCAGTGGTCTTGCCTTTGCAAAGGGTTAAATGCCTGCTTTATAGGGATAGGAATAAGGTGAAATGTTTACCTTTTTCCATGCTCTCCTTGGCTTCCTCCCTGCTGCACCAGTGTTCCTGCCATGTACATGAGAATGGCAATGGCCTGCCAACATATTTGGGAATGTCTGAAAGCAGAGGACCATGCCGGATGCTGGGGGAGGAACAAATAAGGCAAGGATTGCTGCTTATACATCATCCCCTAGACCAGTGGTCTCCAAACTGTGGCCTGGGGTCGGGATGTGGCCATTGGCTTGCTTTTATCTGGCCCTTGGGGTACTATTCCACCAACTGATACCATGGATGGGGTACTATTCCACCAACTGATACCATGGATGGGGTACTATTCCACCAACTGATACCATGGATGGGGCACTATTCCACCAACTGATACCATGGATGAGGCACGATTATTCCCATTTATACCAACAATGGGACACTATTCCTTCCATTCAAACCGATGACGGGGCATTGTTTATGCCCACTGATGATGGGGCATTTTTTGCTCCCTCTGGTCACAGTCTAGCCCCCAAAGTTTGAAGGACAGTAAACTGGCCCTTCGCTTACAATGTTTGGAGACCCCTGCCCTAGACCCTGCAGTGTGGAGGATATCCACAGCAAGGGTTACATTTTCCCCAGCCTGGAGTTCAGCTGTAATAAAACAAAAAATATAAAAAGAACTAACCAGTAATTTCAAAACAAGTGATGCAATCTGTCCTCTACAGTACCTCCTCTCCCATTCTTTAAGCTGGCCATACCCAGTTATTTCACTCGAATGTGCAAAGAAAGATGGTTCATCAGAACATTCCATCATTGAGTCAATTAATTTAGTTGGAAAGCCCTTAAAATGTTGTCCATACCTGGTGTTTGAATGTAATCCCAAAACTATTAAAGCAGATCTCCAGGTTTTCTGTAACTTTAAAATCTGGTCTAAACAAACTATTTCCTTCACTAGGTGCTGCACTGGCTCCAAGCATGTAGTATGCATGTAGCTTCAGTTACACACAGTACACAGTGCTGGGTGACTTCTTGTCTCACCCTCAGAACAATACAGAGTCAGTCTGAGGAGCACTCAGCCATTTACAGGTAGCTTTGTATTCTGTTAATGAATACAAAGCTTCCTCTGATTGGCTGAGGCAGAGAGGTGGGCTGATGACAACTTGCTCTCCGACTCAGCCAACCAGAGGAAGCTTTGTATTCATTCACAAAGCTACCTATGAATGGGTGAACTCCGCTCAGACTGACTCTGTAGTGTTCCAGGTGTGAGATGGAAAGTCTCTGTCTCACAGCAGGAACCCAGCACTATGTACGGTATGTAGCTAAAGCTACGTGCAGTACATACAGTGCTTAGAGCCAGTGGAGCACTTAGTCAAGGAAATATTTCTTTTGGACCAGCTTGGTTCAAACAAACTATTTAAAGTCACAGAAAATCTGGAGCTCAGCTTTAAAGAGGTTTCATTACAATATGTACAAAAATGAATGTAGATTTGATCCCTCTAACCATTAGAAAATCAAACAAATGTTCACAAAAGGAAAGTTCTACTGATGTATGGCCAGCTTTACCCAATGCTATGGATAAGCATTTTATACCCATTTCTGGATAACCATCGTCTGCACATAATCCCCCCTTAAAAGATCATACTCCCTCATGTCACATTTATGCAAAGGACATGTAACATGACTGTAGGTTTTTGCTATTTTCAATACAGTAAATCATACTGTAAGGTGGGAGAATAAATATATGTTCAAAGCCCATCTCCTGACTACGTTTTCTAGTTTTGGTCATCTGGAACCATTACACCCTCTGTCCGTTTTGGGAGAAACCTCCCCTATTGTGTCCAAACCCAAAGTATACGTTTTGGCTGGAGCTGGACTTTAAAGTGGAACTTCACTCTCTCAATCAACATGAATTACTTTTAATCCTTATGCTGCTAGCATTAGTAAATAGATAGGAATGTATATCATATTTACTTGTTTTATATATCTTTTACACTTATTCAGTTACTTCCTGTTTTTTGCCTAGGCAAATTATGTCATACATCCCAGGAGTCTTTAGGAAAGGAGGAGGGGTTTTGTCAGCCATGCACACCCTCCTGCTTGTATGCCCGAACACTAAGGGCAGATGGATTCCAGGAAGTAAATGCTACATGAATCATCTGCCTCTACTCAAGATGGCCATGGCCAGAAATTCTGGGGGGGGGGGGGTGTTTTTCAAAGTGATTTCTCAGCAAAATAAAGCATGGAGACATGGATGGATGGGGGAGTTTACTTTGAATATTAAAAATTAATTAAATAGCATTTTTTGCTGTGTGGTGTTTAGATGCAGTGTAGTTCCACTTGAAACTGCGTCCATATATCAAAACGTTCAACAGCTTTATATGTTATAGAAATATATTCCATAATTTGCACTGTGAAAACTTACTCTGTGAAAGCCACGTAGGTTGGGTGCCTAGAGCCAGGAAATGCGCAGCCATCATTTATGGGTTCAAATTCAGGGTTTCCCAGAAAATTAGAGCTGGAAAAACCTGGCCTTTAGCTAGAGTAAAAAAAATGAACACCACAGAGTTGGTAGTATGTGAGCTCTGGAGCTTTGACATCATCTTCACCTTTAACTTATGAAAAATTTGGAGTCTACCATGAATACTGATTTAGGACCATTGCAGGAGGGCAACTGCAAGTTAGCGAAGGGAACAGTATACTGAAATTAAGTGAAGGTGACGTTTTTTTTTTTCCAAATCAGTTTTCAAGTACTATACAACTGCATTTACCATTTTAGCCTTTCAAGAACAGTAGAAGCAGTCTTCTGTGTCTCACACTTTCTGCACCCCTATCCTGTTCTCCAGACTGTACCTCCTATTTTGGCCCTCATGTTCAGCTACTCCAAACTAGTCCGTACCTCTCGTCACCCTTCTGCCTCCACACTCTGCCCCCTTGCCTGTGTTACACAGATGGGGCTTCGGTAATTCCTTGTTGAGTTCCTCCCCCTCCTGCCACTGCCCTGTGCCTTCTTTCGCAGTGCCCGCGATGCCTCATGAAACTGTCTCTCCACATGAACTTCTTGGCACACACTTCACACTCGTACGGTTTTACGCCTGTGTGCGTTTTCATGTGTTCCGTAAGGTGGTGTTTCATCTTGAACTTCTTTCCGCAGACAGGGCAGTCGAAGGGGCGCAGGTTGAGGTGCATATTGACGTGGCGGTCACGCATGCTCTTGTGTGAGAAGGCTTTCCCGCAGTGGCACAGAAATATCTTTCCACCTTCCCCTTGGGTTGTCCCTGTGCCCCCTTGCCCAGCTGCTCCGTGCCCAGAAGGTAAGACCAGCAACTGGTTTCCTTGCATGTCCAGAGGCAGAAGTGGAGGACCCTGTGGGTAGCCTGAACTTCCAGCTGTTCCTTCCTCATAAGGCATGCCATCTGAAGGCTCACAGAAGTTCACTTGCTCTTCTGGAGCATTGAGAGTGCGAACGTCACTTATACTCAAGTGTTCTTCCTCTTCGTCCTCCTCGAGTTCTTCTTCATCTTCTTCCTCCTCGCCTTCACATGTTAACACCAGGCCTTGGTGGGGACGTTCCTTCTTCACATACACCCAATGCCTTTGTGGCACAATGCTGGGCCTTCGGTAACTGGAGCAACTTGCAACAGAAGCCTCTCCTCCTCCTTGGTCATCCTCGACTCCGGCTTCCTCTGCAGTTTCACTTGCTACATCGCTTCTTCTTCTACTCCTCTCTGCACAAGGTTCAGGAGGCGCCTCCCGCGGGCTAAAGTAGTTGCTGCTACTGGGAGACTGGTTCTCGCTGGCTCTTCCAGAATGAGGTCTCTGTGGTGTTGGGACATTACTACTGCTTCCAGATCCTTCTACGCTACCGGAGCCGTTGTTGGCTCGAGCCTCCTTCAAAAGCTCAGAGCACTTATCCACAACATGCCACATCTGGAGGACGCTGCCCACCGTCAGATAATTGACTATCTCATCGGCCAGCATGGTCAGGCGACCCGTGTAGGCAGCACACAACACGGCTTCAAAGGCCCCCGGATCTACTACATTAGGCAGAACAACACAGCTCATTCCCTTAAGCAGCACCTGGTCATGAAAGTACGGGGAAGAGGCAGCCAGTACTGCGCGGTGGGCACGAAAGACACGGCCTTGCGCATGAACCGAGACATCACAGAGCTTGCCTTCCATACGCTGCTGGTTGAGGCTTTCCAGGAGGGAGCTGGCCACATCAGGGAAGTCCACATGGATGAGGGGGCCAGTGGTTTCCATGATAGCGTAGGAAGAGTGGGGGGGGGGACCTGGAAAAGAAAGAAAAGTTTATTGCCACAGATACCAACATGTATACATATAAAGCCCAAGACAAGCTGCCTACCTCTCAGGCTAACCATCGTTAAAAGATACGGTAGCTGTCAGAAGAAATAGGCGATTGGTTTATCTAGCCCAGCCTTTCTCAACCTTTTCAACACAGAAAAACCCTTGAAATATCTTTCTGGTCTCAGGGAACCCCTGCTAAAAATTACTATTTCTACAATTCATGATACATTAGTGTGATGGTCAGTGGGAAGAATGCTCCTTAGGCCCCTTTCACACTTATACGACTTCAAAGTCGCACGATTTTACCGCGATTTGGGAGCAGTACTACTTTGTACGACTTTGCCACATTTTTGGCATTAACAAATGAAAACATACAGTAGTTGGTATGAATCATAAGGGGGAACTCCACGCCAAGTTTTAAATAAAAAAACTGGCGTGGGTTTCCCCCCAGGGGCATACCAGGCCCTTAGGTCTGGTATGGATTGTAAGGGGAACCACCTACGCCGAAAAATCGGCGTGGGGACCCCCCCAAAATCCATACCAGACCCTTATCCGAGCACGCAGCCCGGCCGGTCAGAAATGGGGGTGGGGACGAGCGAGCGCCCCCCCCTCCTGGACCGTACCAGGCCGCATGCCCTCAACAGGGGGGGGGGTGATTTGGGGCATGGGGGGGCCCTGCAAAGCATCTTGTCCCCATGTTGATGAGGACAAGGGCTTCTTCCCGACAACCCTGGCCGTTGGTTGTCGGGGTCTGCGGGCGGGGGGCTTATCAGAATCCGGGAGCCCCCTTTAATAAGGGGGCCCCCAGATCCCGGCCCCCCACCCTATGTGAATGAGTATGGGGTACATCGTACCCCTACCCATCCACCTAGGGAAAAAAGTGTCAATAAAAAACACAGTACACAGGTTTTTAAAGTAATTTATTAGGCAGCTCCGGGGTCCTCTTCCGACTTCGGGGGTCTCTCCGGCGTCTTCTCCCGGTGTCCGCATCTTCTGCCGGCTCCACCCCTATCTTCTGCCGCTCTTTTGCCAGCGGTGGCCCGGACTTCTGGATCGTCTTCTTCCCTCTTCTCTTCCAGAGATGTTGACACAACGCTCTCTCCAGCTGCAATGGTCTCTAAGCTCTCCGCAACGGACTTATATAGGCGGTGACCCCGCCCCCTTATGCCGTCACAGTCCCTGGGCATGCTGGGACTGTGACGTTTTAGGGGGCGTGGTCACCGGGTGATGACCACGTTCCCTTATTACGGCACAGTCCCAGCATGCCCCGGGACAGTGACCTCATAAGGGGGCGGGGTCACCGCCTATATAAGTCTATTGCGGAGCGCTCAGAGACCATTCCAGGTGGAGAGAGCGTTGTGTCAACATTGGAAGATAAGAAGAAGGCAGAAGTCTGGGCCACCGCTAGCAATTGAGCTGCAGAAGATAGTGGAGGAGCTGGCAGAAGATCAGGACACCAGGAGGAGACGCCGGAGAGACCCCCAAAGTTGGAAGAAGACCCCCGAAGTCGGAAGAGGACCCCCAAAGTCGGAAGAAGACCCCGGAGCTGCCTAATTACTTTAAAAACCTGTGTACTGTGTTTTTTATTGACACTTTTTTCCCTAGGTGAATGGGTAGGGGTACGATGTACCCCATACTCATTCACATAGGGTGGGGGGCCGGGATCTGGGGGCCCCCTTATTAAAGGGGGCTCCCGGATTCCGATAAGCTCCCTGCCCATAGACCCCGACAACCAATGGCCAGGGTTGTCGGGAAGAGGCCCTTGTCCTCATCAACATGGGGACAAGGTGCTTTGGGGTGGGGGGGCCCGCAGGATGCCCCCCATGCCCCAAAGCACCCACCCCCCATGTTGAGGGCATGCGGCCTGGTACGGTCCAGGAGGGGGGGGGTGCTCGCTCGTCCCCACCCCCATTCCTGACCGGCCGGGCTGCGTGCTCGGATAAGGGTCTGGTATGGATTTTGGGGGGACCCCACACCGATTTTTCGGCGTAGGGGGTTCCCCTTAGATCCATACCAGACCTAAGGGCCTGGTATGCCCCTGGGGGGGGGGGGACCCACGCCGTTTTTTCATTTAAAACTTGGCGCGGCGTTCCCCCTCAGAATTCATACCAGACAGCTGTCAGCACTGCCTGTCGCTCATCGCGAAAGGAAAAAAAAGTTTCCCTTTCCCGATCAGCGAGCCAGGCTTGTGCTTACAAAGTCGTACTGAAATCGTGTCTATATTATTCAGGCACGATTTGCATGCTACTTCAGGGTTTAACATTGAGGTCTATGGAGTACAACTCACATAGAAGTTGGACCAAAGTAGTGCAGGGACTACTTTCAAGTCGGCACGACTTAAAGTCGTGCCAATATGAATGGTAGTCATTGAAAATCATGGAGAATGTCCATGTCATACGATTTTGCAGTACAAAAGTCGTATAAGTGTGAAAGGGGCCTAACATTTGTGGTCATTGGAAAGAATTCCCCGCTTACAGATAGGTTCCTACTGACACCATTAACTATCTGAGAGGAGGAAATTGCTCAAGGAACCCCTAGCAACCCTGGTTGACAAACCCTGAGCAAGAGATTCCTTTAACCACTAGACCTCCGGAAGATTTACCCCTTTTCCCGACCATTTTTTACGATATGGCACTGCGTTACTTTAACTGACAATTGCATGGTCATGCAACGCTGTACCCAAATAAAATTTGTGTCATTTTTTCCACACAAATAGAGGGTTTGGTAGTATTTGGTCACCTCTGTGTTTTTTATTTTTTGCACTGTAAACAATTTAGACAAAAAACAATATTTTTTAAATTTCTGTTATAAAACACATCCAATAAAAAAAAATGTTAAAATCACATTTCTTCATAAAATTTAGGCCAATATGTATTCTGCTACATATTTTTAATAAAAAGAAAAATAAGTGTATATTAATTGGTTTGTGCAAAAGTTATAGCGTCTACAAACTATGGTATATATACACTGGAATTTGTATTTATTTATTTTTATATTAGTAATGGCGGAGAGCAGCGACTTATGGTGAGACTGCAATATTGCGGTGGACAATCAGACACTAACACTTCTGACACTGATGCCGCGTACACACAGTCGGAATTTCCATCAGAAAAAGTCAGATGGGAGCTTTTTATCGTTTATTCCGACCGTGTGTATGCCCCATCAGACTTTTACCGTCGAAAATTCACACGGACTTAGATAGAGAACATGTTCTATATTTTTCCGACGGAACAAATTACTAATCGGAAAAAGCGCTCGTCTGTATGCTGTTCCGACAAGATTAGCAGAAGGAGCCCAAAGGGTGGCGCACTGGCTATTGAATGTCCTTTTTCTAGTGCCGTCGTATGTGTTGTACATCACCGCATTTTGGACGGTCGGAATTTGGTGTGTGTATGCAAAATAGCTTGAGCGGAATTCCGTCGGAAAAACCTTCAGAGTTTATTCCGACGGCAAAACCGGTCGTGTGTACAGGGCATTAGTGCATATTTTTAGTACTGATCACTGTATTTGCATCACTGGTACCCACAGCCACTGTACTAATGACACTGGCTGGGAAGGAGTTAAACATCTAGGGTGATCAGAGGGTTAAATGTGTGCATAGCCAGTGTTTATGTGTACTTTGCTTTTACGCAGGGAAGTGATGGATTTTATTCCCTGCTTTGCAGGGACACAAATTCCATCCCTTCCCCAGTCAGAACAGAGCTCTGCCCCCTACCCGGAAGTGCAGAATCACATATATACAGTATCTCACAAGAGTGAGTACACCCCTCACATTTTTGTAAATATTTTATCTTTTCATGTGACAACACTGAAGAAATGACACTTTGCTACAATGTAAAGTAGTGAGTGTACAGCTTGTATAACAGTGTAAATTTGCTGTCCCCTCAAAATAACTCACACAGCCAATAATGTCTAAACCGCTGGCAACAAAAGTGAGTACACCCCTAAGTGAAAATGTCCAAATTGCACCCAATTAGCCATTTTCCCTCCCCGGTGTCATGTGACTCCTTAGTGTTACAAGGTCTCAGGTGTGAATGGGGAGCAGGTGTGTTGAATTTGGTGTTATCGCTCTCACTCTCTCATATTGCTCACTGGAAGTTCAACATGGCACCTCATGGCAAAGAACTCTCTGAGAATCTGAAAAAAAGAATTGTTGCTCTACATAAAGATAGCCTAGGATATAAGAAGATTGCTAAGACCCTGAAACTGAGCTGCAGCACGGTGGCCAAGATCATACAGCGGTTTAACAGGAAAGGTTCCACTCAGAACAGGCCTCACCATGGTCGACCAAAGAAGTTGAGTGCACGTGCTCAGCGTCATATCCAGAGGTTGTCTTTGGGAAATAGACGTATAAGTGCTGCCAGCATCGCTGCAGCGGTTGAAGGGGTGGGGGGGGGTCAGCCTGTCAGTGCTCAGACCATATGCCGCACACTGCATCAAATTGGTCTGCATGGCTGTTGTCCCAGAAGGAAGCCTCTTCTAAAGATGATGCACAAGAAAGCCCGCAAACAGTTTGCTGAAGACAAGCAGACTAAAGACATGGATTACTGGAACCATGTTCTGTGGTCTGATGAGACCAAGATAAACTTATTTGGTTCAGATGGTGTGAAGCGTGTGTGGCGACAACCAGGTGAGGAGTATAAAGACAAGTGTGTCTTGTCTACAGTCAGGCATGGTGGTGGGAGTGTCATGAGTGCTGCCGGCACTGGGGAGCTACAGTTCATTGAGGGAACCATGAATGCCAACATGTACTGTGACATACTGAAGCAGAGCATGATCCCCTCCCTTCGGAGACTGGGCCACAGGGCAGTATTCCAACATGATAACGACCCCAAACACAACTCCAAGATGACCACTGCCTTGCTAAAGAAGCTGAGGGTAAAGGTGATGGACTGGCCAAGCATGTCTCCAGACCTAAACCCTATTGAGCATCTGTGGGACATCCTCAAATGGAAGGTGGAGGAGCGCAAGGTCTCCAACATCCACCAGCTCCGTGATGTCATCATGGAGGAGTGGAAGAGGACTCCAGTGGCAACCTGTGAAGCTCTGGTGAACTCCATGCCCAAGAGGGTTAAGGCAGTGCTGGAAAATAATGGTGGCCACACAAAATATTGACACTTTGGGCCCAATTTGGACATTTTCACTTAGGGGTGTACTCACTTTTGTTGCCAGCGGTTTAGACATTAATGGCTGTCAGTTGAGTTATTTTGAGGGGACAGCAAATTTACACTGTTATACAAGCTGTACACTCACTACTTTACATTGTAGAAAAGTGTCATTTCTTCAGTGTTGTCACATAAAATGATAGAATAAAATATTTACAAAAATGTGAGGGGTGTACTCACTTTTGTGAGATACTGTATATACATGATTCTGCGCAGCACGGCCGCCCTGCAGCAGTAAATCTGCTATGGGGCGGTCGGCAAGTGGTAATTTGCAGGAATATCCTTTTACTTCCTGTTTTGGCTATGGGATAGAAAGTAAGGGCAAATCTCCCAAATGGGGCACATGTGGCATAAATAAATAATTACCCTCCCTTACTGTATCCAAAAATGGAAAAAAAAATGTTTTACCTACAGTTCTACTTCAAAGAATGCTTCAAATGCAAGTCAAGTGCAGAAAAAACAAGGTCACCTATATGAGCCCTCGGTAAGAAAATGCAAAGAGCGATGAAATGTACCAGAGATCCATAGAAACCAATCACAACCTCCTGGATGATATGGCCATAGTAAACTAGAATCTGATTGGCTGTTAGGGGTTACGCCCCCTTTAGCCTGCTGAATAAACCTGGATGTGTACATTTGATGCCATTATTTACACACCGCCAACAAATCTCTCAGCACTTTGCAGAGTACACAGACCGTCTCTGCCTCAGCACAGCAAATACACGCTCCATCTACATAGGTAACAAGATATAAGCGCTGCCTGCGTTTGTTTACATTTCAAACCATAGGAATACAGAAAAGAGTGCCAGACCAAAACATGGAAGAAAAGTATAAGCCCGGGTTCACACTATTGTGATGCGGGAACCAGCGCGATTCCAGTTACACGTGTGCAATTAGTTTCGTTCCGAATTAGTTTTCGACTAAATTCGACAAATTCGTTAATTTGGAAAAATTTACATTAACGAAAACCCGTTTAACTAATTTTTCGTAAATTCGAAAATTCAAAAGAACGAAAATAAGAAAACCTGAAAATTCTAAATAATAACTAAATGAATAATAACTAATACTAAGACCCCTTTCACACTGGGGCGGTTTGCAGGCGCTATTGCGCTAAAAACAGCGCCTGCAAACCGACCTGAAACAGCCGCTGACTTGTCTCCAATGTGAAAGCCCCGAGGGCTTTCACATTGGGGCGGTGCGCTAGCAGGACGGGAAAAAAAATCCTGCTAGAAGCTAGGGCTGGGAGATTTTCTTAAAAAAAAAAAAAATCTTCGATTCTCTTAAAAAAAAAAAAAAACGTGATTCACGATTCGAATCGAGTTTTTTTTGGAAACCGCGCCGGTCCTGAGGCGCTTCGGGCATGAACTTTTAGGCGAGGCCGCGGCTTCGGCCTAGTCCGCGGCGTCCGGCCTCGTGGACTAGGCCGAAGCAGCAGCCTCACCTAAAAACTCCTTGCCCACAGCTCTTCAGACCCGGCGGCGCTGCGGGCATGAGTTTTTAGGCGAGGCCGCGGCTTCGGCCTAGTCCACGCCGTCCGGCCTTAGCCGCGGACTAGGCCGAAGCCGCGGCCTCGCCTAAAAACTCATGCCCGCAGCGCCTCAGGACCGGCGCGGTGAAAAAAAAAAATCTAAAAAAAAAAAATCGATTTGCTTACATTTTGAATCGATTTGACCTCTCAACTCGATTCAAGATTTAGATCGATTTTTTTCCCCAGCCCTACTAGAAGCATCTTTGGAGCGGTGTGTATACCTCTCCTTCACCGCTCTTGCCCATTGAAATCAATGGGGCAGCATGGCTATACCGCCGGCAAAGCGCCTCTGCAGAGGCGCTTTGCGGTGGTTTTTACCCCTTTAACGGCCGCTAGCGGGGGTAAAACTGCCCCACTAGCGGCCGAATACCGCCGCTAAAACGTCTGTAAAGCGCCGCTAATAATAGCTATAATAGCGGTGGGGGAGCCCCCCTCCTGCCGCATATGAAAACGGTGTTCAAACCACACATGTGAGGCATCACTGCAATCGGTAGAGCGAGAGCAATAATTCTAGCCTGAGACCTCCTCTGTAACTCAAAACATGCAACCTGTAGAATTTTTTAAATGTCGCCTATGGAGATTTTTAAAGGTAAGTTTGTTGCCATTCCACGAGCGGGCGCAATTTGGAAGCATGACATGTTGGGTATCAATTTACTCAGCGTAACATTATCTTTCACAATATTAAAAAAAAAAATTGGGCTAACTTTACTGTTGTCTTATTTTTTTAATTCAAAAAAGTGTATTTTTTCCGAAAAAAGTGCGCTTTTAAGACCGCTGCACAAATACGGTGCGACAGAAAGTATTGCCACGACCGCCATTTTATTCTCTAAGGTGTTAGAAAAAAAAATGTATAATGTTTGGGGGTTCTAAGTAATTTTTTAGCAAAAATAAAAAATGTTTTTAACTTGTAAACAACACATCTAAAAAAGAGGCTCTGTCCTTAAGTGGTTAAAAAAAAAAAAAAGGAAACAGTGCAATGCACCAACCTCAACACATCACTAGGAATGGGCTCGGGCGTGTTCAGGATTACACCAGGAAGACGACACCGCACACGAGCAGCTGTGAGGCAATACAACCACTGGTGTGGACCAGCCCTAAGTAATTGCTTCCACCAGCTATTCCATCCACTGAGCAGGTTTTATATTTATAGGTTGTTATTATGGGTCACTGCACCTAACATTGTATTATTAATGAAGCCTGTATGTGCAGCTCTGCGTATATGGAAATGCATCCATTTTATTTCCTTTACTCATTTATAATGTGCAGGCTGGTGAGCAGTAGACAACGCCCCTATTCAGTGCCTTGAAAAAGTATTCATACCCCTTGAAATTTTCCACATTTTGTCAGATTACAACCAAAAACGTAAATGTATTTTATTGGGATTTTATGTGATAGACCAACACAAAGTGGCACATCATTGTGAAGTGGCAGGAAAATGTTAAATTGTTTTCCAGATTTTTTTCCAAATAAATATGTGAAAAGTGTGGTGTACATTTGTATTCAGCCCCCTTTACTCTGATACCCCTAACTAGGGCTGGGGAAAAAAATCAATTTAAATCTTGAATCGAGTTGAGAGGTCAAATCGATTCAAAATTTAAGCAAATCGATTTTTTTAGATATTTTTTTTTTTTCACCGCGCTGGTCCCGAGGCGCTGCGGGTATGAGTTTTTAGGTGTGGCCGCGGCTTTGGCCTAGTCCGCGAGGCTGGACGACGCGGACTAGGCCGAAGCCGCGGCCTCGCCTAAAAGCTCATGCCCTCAGCGCCTTGGGACCGGCACGGTTTCCAAAGGAAAAAAAAAAAAAAAAAAAAAAAACTCGATTCAAATAGTGAATCGAGTTTTTTTTATGAGAATCGAAGATTTTTTTTTTTTTAGAAAATCTCCCAGCCCTACCCCTAACTAAAATCTAGTGGAACCAATTGCCTTCAGAAGTCACATAATTAGTAAATAGAGTCCACCTGTGTGTCATTTAATCTCAGTGTAAATACAGCTGTTCTGTGAAGCTCTCAGAGGTTTGTTAGAGAACCTTAGTGAACAAACAGCATCATGAAAGCCAAGGAACACACCAGACAGGTCAGGGATAAAATTGTGGAGATTTTTAAAGCAGGGTTGGAATATAAAAAAATATCCCAAGTTTTGAACATCTCTCGGAGCTCTGTTTAATCCATCATCCAAAAATGGAAAGAGTATGGGCACAACTGCAAACCTACCAAGACATGGCCGTCCACCTAAACTGACAGGCTGGGCAAGGAGAGCGATAATCAGAGAAGCAGCCAAGAGGCCCATGGTAACTCTGGAGGAGCTGCAGAGATCCACAGCTCAGGTGGGAGAATCTGTCCACAGGACAACTATTAGTCGTGCACTCCACAAATCTGACCTTTATGGAAGAGTGGCAAGAAGAAAGACATTGTTGAAAGAAAGCCATAAGAAGTCCTGTTTGCAGTTTGCGAGAAGCCATGCGGGGGACACAGCAAACATGTGGAAGAAGGTGCTCTGGTCAGATGAGACCAAAATTGAACTTTTTGTCCTAAAAGCAAAACACTATGTGTGACGGAAAACTAACACTGCACATCACCCTGAATACACCACCCCCACCGTGAAACATGGTGGTGACAGCATCATGTGGAGATGCTTTTCTTCAGCAGGGACAGGGAAACTGGTCACAGTTGATGGGAAGATGGATGGAGCCAAATACAGGGCAATCTTAGAAGAAAACCTGTAATGATTCAATTGATTGTGTGGGGTCCAGCGGACTTTGTTTTCTCAAAAGTTGGACGGACTTAGATTTGAAACTTGTTTTAAATCTATCTGTTGAACTCGAGTCCGGTCGAAAAGTCCGCTTGTCTGTATGCTAGTTCGACGGACAAAAAGCCACGCTAGGGCAGCTATTGGCTACTGGCTATGAACTTCCTTGTTTTAGTCCGGTCTTACGTCATCACGTATGAATTCAACGGACTTTGGTGGATTGTGTGTAGGCAAGTCCGTTCATTCAGAAAGTCTGCCGTAAAGTCCGCTTGTGTGTACGTGGCATTAGAGTCTGCAAAAGACTTGAGACTGGGGCGGAGGTTCACCTTCCAGTAGGACAACGACCCTAAACATACAGCCAGAGCTACAATGGAATGGTTTAGATCAAAGCATATTCATGTGTTAGAATGGCCCAGTCACAGTCCAGACCTAAATCCAATAGAGAATCTGTGGCAAGACTTGAAAATTGCTGTTCACAGACGCTCTCCATCCAATCTGACAGAGCTTGAACTATTTTGCAAAGAAGAATGGGCAAAAATGTCCCTCTCTAGATGTGTAAAGCTGGTAGAGACATCCCCAAAAAGACTTGCAGCTGTAATTGCAGTGAAAGGTGGTTCTACAAAGTATTGACTCCGGGGGGCGCTATACAAATGCACTCCACACTTTTCACATATTTGTAAAAAATTTCGAAAAACATTTATCATTTTCCTTCCACTTCACAATTATGAGCCACTTTGTGTTGGTCTATCACATAAAATCCCAATAAAATACATTTACATTTTTGGATGTAATGTGACAAAATGTGGAAAATGTCAAGGGGTATCAATACTTTTTCAAGGCACTGTGTAATCTCAAATCTGTCCTGGGTTTGCTGGCCGGTGCTGCAGTATTACTTATATAAGGATCCATAATATACAATAATTTCACAGTGCAGTGGGTAGTTATGCACAATATATATATTCTCAATTTAATATATTCCATCCATTCTGTAGGCTGTGCACAATGTACTATTTTATACACATGCAGACACCTACACTACAGCATATTCCACTTGGAGTTTTATCCTGGCTTTCCAGGTCTCCTCATATCAAAAAGTGATGTGCACGAGCACAATGGCTCAAGAGGCTGTCTCTCTCCTCATTGGACAGGTTGATAGCAGCAGGCGCCAATCAAATGCAGTGACACAGGAGTGGGTGGGGCCCAAGTCCTGCTGTCTGTTCCAATGGACGCAGCAGAGGGACTCGGGAGCACACCCGCATGGGCGCCCCCAGGGAAAGCGGCTTTTCTGTGGGAAACCTGATGAAGAGAAGGGGCTTTGAGCGTCAGAGGGGCACCCCCTGTAGAAGAGGATTGTGGGCTGCTCTGGGCAAAACTATTACACAGATCAGGTAAATATAGCATGACTGTTATTTTTATATAAAAAAAAAAAAAAAAACCCCACTTTAAGCTGGCCACACACACAATAGTAGAATTTCATTTTGAAAATACTCATTTTTAGAATGCTCATTTGATTTTCAAATTAGTGGGGTCAAACTGACGTTCATTTTTGACCGCAGTGATGAGAAAATTCAAAGGAGCAAGATGGAAAGTTTTTTATTGAACGAACACATTCCTAACAGTAAATGCGATTTTTTTATTTTGGAAAGTCCATTTGCTCCAAAATCAAATGTTAAAGTGGAACTTTAGAAAAAAAAAAAAAAAAAAAAATATATATTACAGTGATCTGTAAACGCTGTGTCCTTTAGATGCAGTTGATCACAAATTAGACCTCTTTCACACTGGGTCGTTTTCCAGGCGCTATTACGCTAAAAATAACGCCTGCAAACCGACCTGAAACAGCCGCTGCTGTGTCTCCAGTGTGAAAGCCCCGAGGGCTTTCACACTGGCGCGGTACGCTAGCAGGACGGTAAAAAAAAAAAAAAAAAAAAAAAAAGGAGCGTATACCGCTCCTCCACCGCTCCTGCCCATTAAAATCAATGGGGTACCGCGGCTATACCGCCGGCAAAGCGCCTCTGCAGAGGCGCTTTGCGGTGGTTTTTAACCCTTTCTTGGCCACTAGCGGGGGTAAAACCGACCCGCTAGCGGCCGAATAGCGCCACAAATCCAACGGTAAAGCGCCGCTAAAAATAGCGGCACTTTACCGCCGACGCACCTCCCGCCCCAGTGTGAAAGGGGCCTTAGGGTAAAGAGCCAATCACAGCTGATCACAATGTAAACAAGATTTGCCAGTTATCGGCAATCCTCCCTCACACTGAGAGCACGTGACAATCAGGACACTGATCATCAGTGTCTCCGATGATCAGTGCAGCCCCAACAGTGACCATCAGTGCTGCCAATCAGTGAAGGAGAAAAAATTACTTATTTACAAAATGTTATAACATAAAACAGACACCAAGCAAAACTTTTTTTCTCAAAATTTTCGGCCTTTTTTTCGTCTATAAGGGATGCACCGAATGGGTTTTTTGGTGCTGAAACCGATACCAAAAATAAATCTTGCTTGATCCGGAAAACTGAAATAGCACCGATACTGAAAGTGACTGTTTTTAAAAATATTTTTATACAGGAGATGGTCAGACACTGAGGACATGGTACAGGAGATGGTCAGAGACTGAGGACAAGGTACAGGAGATGGTCAGAGACTGAGGACAAGGTACAGGAGATGGTCAGAGACTGAGGACAAGGTACAGGAGATGGTCAGAGACTGAGGACAAGGTACAGGAGATGGTCAGAGACTGAGGACAAGGTACAGGAGATGGTCAGAGACTGAGGACAAGGTACAGGAGATGGTCAGAGACTGAGGACAAGGTACAGGAGATGGTCAGAGACTGAGGACATGGTACAGGAGATGGTCAGAGACTGAGGACATGGTACAGGAGATGGTCAGAGACTGCGGACATGGTACAGGAGATGGTCAGAGACTGCGGACATGGTACAGGAGATGGTCAGAGACTGGGGACAAGGTACAGGAGATGGTCAGAGACTGAGGACATGGTACAGGAGATGGTCAGAGACTGGGGACAAGGTACAGGAGATGGTCAGAGACTGGGGACATGGTACAGGAGATGGTCAGTGACTGAGGACATGGTACAGGAGATGGTCAGAGACTGGGGACAAGGTACAGGAGATGGTCAGAGACTGAGGACATGGTACAGGAGGTGGTCAGAGACTGGGGACATGGTACAGGAGATGGTCAGAGACTGAGGACATGGTACAGGAGATGGTCAGAGACTGAGAACATGGTACAGGAGATGGTCAGAGACTGAGGACATGGTACAGGATATTGTCAGTGACTGAGGACATGGTACAGGAGATGGTCAGAGACTGGGGACATGGTACAGGAGATGGTCAGAGAATGGGGACATGGTACAGGAGATGGTCAGAGACTGAGGACCTGGTACAGGAGATGGTCAGAGACTGAGGACATGGTACAGGAGGTGGTCAGAGACTGGGGACATGGTACAGGAGATGGTCAGTGACTGAGGACCTGGTACAGGAGATGGTCAGAGACTGAGGACCTGGTACAGGAGATGGTCAGAGACTGAGGACATGGTACAGGAGATGGTCAGAGACTGAGGACATGGTACAGGAGATGGTCAGAGACTGAGGACATGGTACAGGAGATGGTCAGAGACTGAGGACATGGTACAGGAGATGGTCAGAGACTGCGGACATGATACAAGAGATCAATGCAGCCTCACCAGTGCCCGTCACGCAGCCCGCGTTTGCCCCTCAGATGCAGCCCACATGTGCCCATAAGATGCAGCCTCACCTGTGCCCATCATGCAGCTTGCCAGTTCCCGAATCAGAGCGGCGATCTCCGTGTGTCACGGAGCTGCATTTGAATTGCCCGGGTCGCAGTAACGATGTCCCGCCTCCTGTAATCACGTCACACTGATTCAATGTCCCACCATTGGATCAGTGTGCCGTCTGTCACAGGAGGCGGGACATCGTTACTGCGGTCTGTGTAGTTAAGCTCCGTGACACAACAGAGATCGCGGCAAGGAGGGAGAAGAGAAGAGAGGAGAGGACTGCAGCACGCCGCGCCAGAAGGAAACTCCCGTAATGGGCAGCACCAGGGACGGGGCCCCGCCCCCATTTTCAGCCGATATGTTTCGGCGCATCACATATATATATATATTTTTATATTTCGGCATTTTAACTAATATTATGAATTTATATGAATAAGAGTTTATTTTTGGCCATCTTGCGGTGTGCTTTCACACTGAGCAGTTTTTGGAGCACTTTTGAGTTAAAAAAAGCCCAAAAAAAACGCATCGCTTTAAAGTGTTATTGAACCCAGGACCCTGCATTCACTATATCTGATCTCCCACAGTACACAGAACATGGAAATGCAATTATTTTAGTAAATATAAACTGCTAAATACCTTTTCTCATCAGCATTACAGGCATACCCCACTTTTAGGTACACAATGGAGTTTATTTACTAAATCTAGAAAGTGCAAAATCAGGCTCACTTCTGCATAGAAACCAATCAGCTTCCAGGTTTTATTACCAAAGCTTAACTGAACAAGCTGAGGTTAGAAGCTCATTGGTTTCTATGCAGAAGTGAGCCTAATTTTGCACTTTCCAGCTTTAGTAAATAAACCCCATTGTGTACTTAAAAGTGGGGTATGCCTGTATATAGCAGTCTTGTGACTTCTATCAGTGTCTGGTTAAAGCTTGAAGAAGTTTTCATTCTCCTCTAACCATCCTATGAGGCTGCAGGAACCCTGACCCTCTCTCTGGACAGTGCTGATTGGCCCTGTGCTGCTGTACATGTACTCTCCGGAAAAAAAAAACTCTAGTAATACACACACCAAACTGAGCATGTGCAGTTTGTCCCCTAGCCTCTGTTCTTGCAGGAGATGGATTGGGGACTCTATAAGAAGGGGAGGACTAGAGAAGACAGGGTCAAACAGCCTTTTTTACACAGTGCGGAGGATTAACCCCTTAGTTTCCAAAGTGAGTATAACAAGCATGATTTACTGCATATACAGACTAATTGTGGGTTTAGTATCACTTTAAAACCTATGTATGTCTTCACACTGGTCTGTTGCGGTGTTAAAAATCCTGCTTGCCGCATTTTTGTTGCTTATTTGGTCAGTTAAAAATAAAAAATTGCCCCAAAAACGCACCTCCCCATTGAAAACGCATCAAAAACGCACCCATGTTGCGTTTTTGAATCACATGACCTGTGAAAATTGCAAAATCGCACGTGTTTTTCTGGGGCCATTATTGTCGCCCTTTTTTTCGGCAAAACACAGATAACCCGCTTTTCTGCCGATAATTTTTGGCAACCGATATTTCGGAGCATCCCTAAGCGTATCGTTTTCAGGCAGAAAGTCGCGCGATTTTTGCCGCGGTAAGGTCAGCAATGTAAAAAGCAGAAAAACTCCCAAATTGAGTTACAAAAAAAAAAAAAGCTCCAGAACTTTTTTGAGCTTCAGGCATTTGGCTTCAGGCGTTGGAGTGGAGATGTGAACCATCTCCATAGAGAATAATTGATTTTTTTTTTTCTCCTCCGGCGTTTTTGGAGCTTCAAGCTACAAAACGCTGAGGTGTGAATGGGGCCTTGGATAAAACAATTTACCACTGGCAGGGGGGCTTACAATGATCAGCTTTTATTTATTCATGTAAAACATTTATCCCAAAAGGTAAAAAAAATTAAATAAAAAAAACAAACCTGTTTGCTGTGAAAATATTAGCTGGAGTTTGGCTTCAATGTCTTAGTGTATTTAACCCCTTCCCGCCCAAGGACATCATATGACATCCTGGACTGTGAGTGGAGATATCTGGATGATCGGTGCAGCTGCAGATATTTTTTTTTTTTCAGCCAGCGAAATAAAAAATGTAAGAGGGAAAGTGTAAAAAAATAAACACCTTTTTTAAAGCGCCCCATCCCTCCGTGCTCGCAGGCAGAAGCGAACGCATATGTAAACGGTGTTCAAATCACACATGTGAGGTATCGATGTGATCGTTAGAGCGATAATACTAGTACTAAGTCTTATCTAACGCAAAACTGGTTAACCTGTCAACATTTTTAAAACATCACCTATGGAGATTTTTAAGTCCCCTAGCTTGTCGCCATTCAAAGGAGCATGCGCTATATTAAAGCGTGACATGTTTGGTATCTATTTACTCGGCGTAACATCATCTTTCACATTATACAAAAAACATTGGGCTAACTTTACTATTTTTTTTTTTTTTATTATTATTATTTTCAAAAGTGTATTTTTTCCAAAAAAAAAAAAATTGCGTTTGAAAGACTGCTGCGCAAATACAGTTTGACATAAAATATTGCAACAATCTCCATGTTATTCTCTAGGATCTCTGCTAAAATAAATAATAAAAATTATATATATCTCCTGTTTCCCTGAAAATAAGACCTAGTGTGATTGTTGTTGATGGCTGCAATATAAGTCCTACCCGCCCCCCCCCCCCCAAAATAAGCCCTAGTTAAAGTCCTTGTAGGTCTTATTTTCGGGGAAACAGGGTAGGGCTTATATTGCAGCCATTACTGACAATCACGTTAGATCTTATTTTCGGGGAAACAGGGGTGTGTGTGTATATATATATAGTTTGGGGGCTCTGAGTAGTTTTCTAGCAAAACAAATTTAGATTTTTTACATGTAGGAGAGGCTTGGGCTGGAAGTGGGTAAAGCGTGACATGTTAGGTGTCTATTTACTCGGCGTAAAAAAAATTGGGCTAGAAAAAAAAAAAATTTAGGACAGTGAGGGCAAATCTCGGCACCCCAGATGTTTTGGAACTACATTTCCCATGATGCTCAAGCACTCTACAGTGTCGTTGAGCATTGTGGGAAATGTAGTTCCAAAACATCTGGGGTGCCAAGGTTCTCCATTACTGGACTAGGAGAAGTAACCACTTCCTGCCCCGGTCTATTCTGGTACTTCTCTCCTCCTACATGTAAAAAAAAAAATCATCTTTTTTTTTTTTTTTTTTTTTGCTAGAAAATTACTTAACCCCAAAATATATATATATATATATATATATATATACATACATACATGTACATACATATATATGTGTGTGTGTGTGTGTGTGTGTATATATATATAAATATTTGGGGTTAAGTTATGTTCTAGCAAAAAAAAAAAAGGATGATTTTTTTACATGTAGGAGGAGAGAAGTACCAGAATAGACCGGGGCAGGAAGTGGTTACTTCTCCTAGTCCAGTGATGGAGAACCTTGGCACCCCAGATGTTTTTGAACTACATTTCCCACGATGCTCAACTACACTGCAGAGTGCACGAGCATCATGGGAAATGTAGTCCCAAAACATCTGGGGAGCCAAGGTTCACCATCACTTTGCTAGTCCATCCAACACTCCCCTACCCCACAGACTGACAATGCTGCTGTGCCTCCTGTGCTCTTTCCTCCAGAGTGGGGGCACTCTAATACAGGGACGTGTGTTAATGGCCAGATCACCAGGTGTAAAAACAGTGCGGGGGGGGGGGGGAGCCTGAAAAAAAGAAAACGAATGCAGCCGCCACATCTAATGATTGGTAAGCTGCAATAGACATGTTCGGCGTTGGGTTTAGTACCAGGAGGTGGCGCACGTGATATTTATTCATATAGAATGTATAACCACCCGCTGTTCTGGATATAGCGGCGCGCTGATGTGCACAATGTAATGTAATAGATATAAATCACACACCCTGATCAATAATCATCTGATTGCTGGGAAGAATCATGCAGCTGGCTGATATGAGAGTGTAATGTATACAGAAGAATATATATATATATATATATATACACACACACACAGTAGTATATAGACACAGAGTAATCTGCATAGCACATCAGGCTGCCCTCTCCTGTACTGCACACAATGTAGAGCCCATAGAGGCGGTGCAGGGATTGTACACACAGGGGACACACACACAATGCTCTCAGGTCGGTGATCGGTCTCACCCCTCTCGCTGCATTCTAATCTCAGCACACACAGCAGTTTATCTCACCCCAGGATTGTCTCTGGCTGCCTCTTTAACACCCTCTGTGTCTCAGGCCTCCTCAGGCTCCGCCCCCTCCCTTAAGGGCGCCCAGCCACCCCCGCCCACAGCCGAGCGAGCCCCGCTACGCCGACAGAAACCCTTTCGCCTTTAAGGATGCGGTCACCGGCGCAGCCGCCGCCGATTGGCCGGCCGAGCGCCGGAGACCCCGCCTCTTTTGTTTCAGGCCACCGCGTCCGCTGGGCCCGCGCGGCCGCTGCGGTTGGTCGGGAGGGCTGTCCGTCAAGAGAACAGCTGGAAAAGGGAGGCGCTGATTGGCCCGTGGGTTAAATAGAGGGGCTTTGTGCGGCTGCGGAGGCACACAATGTATAGGCGAAGATTTATGTGTGTTGGGGAGGGGAGGAGGCTGGAGGCTGATTGGTGGATGGCTGCACTAGGCATGGACCAGGACATGGTGTGCATCTGATGGGAATGCACAGGGAAAAAAAAACTAATCGTGGCAGCCAATCAGCTTCTAACTTCAACTTGTTCAATTAAGCTTTGACAATAAAACCTGGAAGCTGATTGGTTACTCTGTTCTACAGTCTGTGTGCTCCAGTTTTAGTAAATCTCCCCCATAGACACTCATTATTTCATACAATAGTGAGAATCCTGGAGCAGAGACCTCTCACTTTACTGCTCTGCTGTGAATGTATTTTATATTACAGGGGGGTGCAGGATGGGAGGAGCTACACTTAGCGGATCTTCCCACATGCTCAGTCATGTGACCGGCCGGCTTGGAAACTCACCTGGTTTACTGCGGATTTGCCGTTCTGTGCCGTAGTTACCCCGTTCAGCGGACCTGTGTGCAAGAACAGAAGTTGGGCGCCATTCGCGGGCAAAATCGCGGGACGCGTGTCACCCTAAAGTGGCCTTAAGGGGGGCTGAATACAAATGTACCCCACACTTTTCACTTATTTATTTATAAAACAATTTTGAAAACAATTTATAATTTTCCTTCCACTTCACAATTATGTGCCACTTTGTGTTGGTCTATCACATAAAATCCCAATAAAATACATTTACGTTTTTGGTTGTAACATGACAAAATGTGTAAAGCTTACAGGGGTATGAATACTTTTTCCAGGCCCTGTGAACTATTTGTCAAAATTCTTACCTTGGGCCTTGCAGTTTACAAATTTCAATGCTGCCGACTCCTGCTCTTTCAGTGCTGCTTCCCTGAATTTCTGGTCTTCATAGGAAAAAGTTAAAGTGGCAACATATTGCAGCTTAAGAATTCCCAAATGTCATGGCTGCATTAGTACCTAGTACTTGTGCATTAGCCCCTGTACATGTACATCCCCAAACACTTACCTGGTGTCCTACTCACAACCTCCAGCATACCTCCCAACTTTTTGAGATAGGAATGAGGGACACCTATCAGCAAAAGTATGCAGGCATAGGACACACCCCTTGCCACGCCCTCTTAAAGGAGAATTGTACAAAAAAAAAACAAGATTAGTTAAACCCACAAGTGTTTTTTTTTACCACTACTATTCCTTTATATTGGCTTTTGGAATTTACAAATGCAGCAATTTAGAAATCAGATGGAAGGTTTAGCACTGAGAAACACTTTTTGAAAGATAAAAAGTGCATTTTATCCACTTCCCGCCCGGCCTATAGCAGAATGACAGCCGGGCGGGGGTTCAGTTATCCTGACTGGGCGTCATATGACATCCTGGAGGATAACAGCCGCCGCGTGGCGATCGGTGGAGCGGTGCATCAGTCTGACACACCGTTACACTGATCTCGGTAAAGAGCCTACGACGGAGGCTCTTTACCACGTGATCAGCCGTGTCCAATCACAGGTGATCATGATGTAAACAGGAAGAGCCATTGATCGGCTTTTCCTCACTCCCGTCTGACAGACACGAATAGAGGAGAGCCGATCGGCGGCTCTCCTAACAGGAGGGGGGTCTGTGCTGATTGTTTATCAGCGCAGCCCCCCCCCCTCGGATGCCCACCCAGGACCACCAGGGAAGCCGCCAGGACCACCAGGGAAGCACATAACATGTGGATGGCCAGGTACATCCCCCATGGCCATCCACATGTGCAAATGAATGCCCAATCTATGCCAATCAGTGCCCACAAATGGGCACTGACTGGCACCTTTATGGAACAAATGAATTCAGTGGTGCCCAGCAATGCCACCCATCAGTGTCCATCAGTGCACACTTATTAGTGCCCATCAGTGCCCATCCATGCCACCTATCAGTGTCACCCGTAAGTACCCATCAGTGCCACCCATGAATACCCAATCAGTGCCGCCTACGAGTGCCCATCAGTGCCACATACCAGTGCCGCCTATCAGTACCCATCAGTGCCACCCATGAATACCCAATCAGTGCCGCCTACGATTGCCCATCAGTGCTGCCTATGAGTGCCCATCAGTGCTGCCTATGAGTGCCCATCAGTGCTGCCTATGAGTGCCCATCAGTGCCGCATACCAGTGGCGTCTATCAGTACCCATCAGTGCCACCTGATTGGTGCCACCTCATCGGTGCCCATCAGTGCCGCCTTATCAGTGCCCGTCCTTGAAGAAGAAAACATACTTATTTACAAAAATTTTTAACAGACACAAAGAAAAACTATTTTTTTTTCAAAATTTTTCGTCTTTTTTTATTTGTTGCGCAAAAAATAAAAATCCCAGAGGTGATCAAATACCACCAAAAGAAAGCTCTATTTGTGGGAACAAAATGATAAAAAAAATTGTTTGGGTACAGTGTTGTATGACCGCGCAATTGTCATTCAAATTGCGACAGCGCTGAAAGCTGAAAATTGGCCTGGGCGGGAAGGTGTCTAAGTGCCTGGTATTGAAGTGGTTAAATACATCTATATAGATCAGACCAAAATGAGGGACAAATGAGGAGGAATGAGGGACAGAGGGACATTGCTCCAAATCAGGGACAGTCCCTCGAAATCAGGGACAGTTGGGAGCTATGCCTCCAGGTCCTCCTTAATTTGTGCCAATCCCCAAACTTCCTGGTTACAGAGGGGAGGTGAGAATAGGCTAAGTCATTGGCTCCTGCAGCTATCAGAAGCTGTGAGGAGGGTGTAGGTGTGTGGCTTGCTGGGCACTGTGTGTCAATGGACGCACACAGTCCTAACTGGGAGAACACAAACATGGGTGTCTTCTTTAGAAGCAGCTACCTAAAAGAGGCACCTGCAAACAGGACAGAGGGGGCCAGCGGCTGTGGCAGGCCAGCTACCAAAAATACAAACATTTAAGGAAGCATACAATACACAAGGGGACCTAGTTATGAAAAATGTTGCATAGAAATTTGCCCTGTGAAAGGGTGTGTAGATTCATTCTGTGAGAATGGGACCAAAAAAAAAAATGTTATTAGACTATTACCTGTGCTGGTTGGATGTTTTTCATTGATTTAAAATGAAAAATACCACATGTGGCCTCTAGATGGCACTAAGTGTCATAGAAAATTCCTATGATACTCGTAGTCATCTAGTGGTCAAATGTGGTATTTTTCATTTTAAATCAATGAAAAACATTCAACCAGCACAGGTAATAGCCTAATAACGTTAATTTGTTTGCCCCCTCTGCACAGAATGAATGCACATGCACCAGCACTGGGCAAATCATTATGAGAATTTTTTTTAAATATCTAAATGCATTGTGTATAGCCTGGACTTCTTGAAATGAAATACAAAAAAAAAAAAAAAATAGACTTTAGTATCACTTTAACTCTGCTGCCTGCTCCATCCTTTGTTGCACCCCCATTCTCAGACCAGCTGTTTTCCAGATGTTCCCAGGTCTGGTGACTGGATGTTCTAACAGAAAAGTGAAGACATTTTGACACCCAGCATGTTGGCTCCACATTATGATTGGCTCACGGCAGGCAGTATAGGAGGAGTAGGGATTAGTCTGATCCCTCCCCCTCCCTGGAGCAGGGGCCCAGTTACAACTGTGACCCCAGTACCTATATAAATGGCACTATATAAATCCTGAATAATAATAATAAACTGGCAGATGACTAGCATACAGAAGATGTGGAATGTTTGCACAGAGCCAAGATTTCAGAAGGTAAAATCATAACGCTCATCTGTATACTTTGGCAATGGATGGTGCAAGCTGCTCCAGACCTAGAATGGTTCAACCTGGAGGACCGGTTTTCACAGATACACTATTATTATGAATTTATTTATAATTACCATGTGTCAGACCTATGAATCATATTTTTGTCCCAGTTTCCAAAAGCTGGAGGACCTCATTCATACTTGTGGCCAGGCTAGGTGGTAGAAAAAAAAAGTCATAGTTTAAACAAAAAAAAGAGAAGCACACATTAGTATGTAAATCAGTGCTACAATCTACCAGCTGTATGATGGGTATACATCAAATGGTGGCTGCTAGGGATGAAATCAGTCCATCAAAAAAGAGGGGTTTATAAGATAGTCCCAAAGATATAATCAGAGGTCACAAATGTCCACATAAAAAGTACTAAAACAACTTCTCCTGGTGGTAGGCTGCTTCAATGGTGGGCTGGGGACCCGATAGCTGTGAAGGCAAAAAGCAAGGAGAAGGGAAAGAGAAGAGCCAGGCCACCTCTGGTGTAGTAACGTTTTATTTATGGCTAAATAAACAAGCATAACATACACTCACATTGTGTAAAATAAAGCTGGCTCTTCAGGATGACACTGTCAGTGTGTCTGTCTCTGCTGTTGACAAAGATCAGGGAAATTCCAGCTGGCTCGCTCGGTGACGGGGCAGTGGAGAGCTGTCAAATCCTGGTGCAGCCTGCTGTGAAAATCAGCCAATAGCAATGCGTTTCTGAGGCAAGGCCACGCCTCCTTCATCAGCCTGCCTCAGTGTGATGACAGATTGGCCCCTCCCTTACACATTGCGCCACAGGGTCAAGTGGCTTCCTCAGGGGGATATACCTCTGAGCGGTATATCCCCCTGAGGAAGCTACGTGACCCTGTGGCATAACACGTAGGGGAGGGGCCAGTCTGCCATCACACTGAGGCATGCATTGTGAGCATACCATGGTAATAATGTCTATCTTATACCCGCGCTGTGAGGACTCAATGCTTTTTACAATTTGGCGCACTTTAATGTAGAAAAATGTAAAATAATGCATTTGGGTGGCAAAAATATGAATGCAATCTATACACTGGGGGGAGAAACTCCGGGGGAATCTAGGATGGAAAAGGACCTGGGGGTCCTAGTAGATGATCGGCTCAGCAATGGCATGCAATGCCAAGCTGTTGCTAACAAAGCAAACAGAATATTGGCATGCACATAGGTGTGCGCAGCCTATTGCATTAGGGTGTGCACCCCAAAGCTAAAACACATTTGTGTGTGTGCATGTGTATATACTGTATACTGACAGTGTCAGTAGAGCAATGGACGTTGTCAGCAGGGCAGTGGACAGTGTCAGTAGTTTTTATTTTTATTATTTTATTATTTTTTACAATTTTATTTCTTTAAATATTTTCTTTTACAAATTTTTTAGGAGCCCCGTTAGGGGGCTTTGCATCACATGGGGTGATTAGGGTGTGCCCAGGCACACCTGGCACACCCTGTGCGCACGCCTATGGGCATGCATTAAAAAAGGGATTAACTCCAGCGATAATTCTCCCGCTCTAAAATAAATATATATGTGGCGCTACCTCATCTAGAATAAGATAACTAGTGAAAAAAGTAGATAATCAATAATAATGATCAAAATAAAAAATCTTCACAGTAGCATAAAAAAAAACAGGTATATAGCAATAGCATAAATAAATGTGCAAAGAAGATGATGATTAATGACGTGACCTCACTAATAAAAGTGCATAGGTGCATATACCAAACAAAAAAATATAATAGTGATGAATAATCAGGTCAGTAGCAATGGCGTAACTAAATGTGCAAATCAATAATTAATGACGTGACCTCACTAATAAAAGTGCATGGTGCATAAATATGAATACATAATAATATAACTATAAAATCAGAAAAAATATTCCAAAAGATACCTCCATCCAGTGAAACTCTAGCATAAAGGGCAATGACATAGATTAAATATAAGCATAGGCATGCGCACAGGGTGTGCCAGGTGTGCCTGAGCACACCCTATTTGCCTTGTGTGCTGCATATTCCCCCCTGTTTAGACCACTGATATTTCATTCCCCCACAAAAAATGTTACACAAGCCCAAAAATTTTGGGAAAAGAAAATTAACAAAGTTACACTGTCCACTGCCCTACTGACACCATCAGTACATATACACATGCATATGTATTTGAGCTTTGGGGTGCACACCCTAATGCAAGAGGCTGCGCACACCTATGAATATAAGGAATGTGTAAACTCCCAATGGTGATACCATACAATGTGTATATATTCTCCCGCTCTACAAGACTCTGGTCCGGCCTCACATGGAGTATGCTGTCCAGTTCTGGGCACCAGTCCTCAGGAAGGATGTAATGGAAATGGAGCGAGTACAAAGAAGGGCAACAAAGCTAATAAAAGATCTGGAGGATATTAGTTACGAGGAAAGGTTGTAAGTACTGAACTTATTCTCTCTGGAGAAGAGACGCTTAAGAGGGGATATGATTTCAATTTACAAACACTGTACTGGTGACCCCACAATAGGGATAAAACTTTTCTGCGTAAAGGAATTTAACAAGACTCGTGGCCACTTATTAAAATTAGAAGAAAAGAGGTTTAACCCTAAACTACGTAGAGGGTTCTTTATTGTAAGAGCGGCCAGGATGTGGAATTCCCTTCCACAAGTGGTGGTCTCAGCGGGGGGCATCGATAGTTTCCAAAAACTATTAGATAAGCACCTGAACGACACAACATACAGGGATATACAATGTAATACTGACACATATTCACACACATAGGTTGGACTTGATGGACTAGTGTCTTTTTTCAACCTCACCTACTATGTAACTATGTAATAGTTAGTGGGGTCAAATCAACGTCTGTGATGATGAGAAAATTTGAAGGAGCAAGACAGAAATGGTTTTTTTGAACAAAGTCAATTCTAACGGTGAATGTGGTTTTTGTTCAGGAAGTATAATACATGTTGTAATGAACTCTGTTTAAAATACCAGGTCTGGATGAAACTTTAAGGGCTTACGAAATTAGTCAACATAATGATGGCAAGAAAGCATTCTCTGACCAATGAAAATCTAACTGTGAATGGCCAGCTTTACTGATCTCCTAAACTAGATAGGCAGATCTCTCTGCCGCCATGTGTGTGTTGTCTCCTCCTTGATATACTGATGAGAAAGATTGGCCACATGAGCTTTTATGCTTTTTTTGTTAAAAGAGAATTCCTCAACAGGATTTATGCAGGAGGTTTTATACTTGCAGCACCCTCCTAGTTATGTTGCCGGGAAGCTAGGCAAACTTAGTTCTCAGGCTCCTCTGTAGTCAGTAGAGAAGTTGACGTTTGCTTTTGGCTGTTCTGGGTCTCTGTCTTCCAGAGGGTCCTGCAACATAGAGGGTTGTGTAGGGCAAAGCTCAGCCTGAATATTTGTTGTGCTGCAAAAAATCCCTGGGGAGGTGTGCCCAGAAGGTGGCTGGAGAGGCAGATAAATATTCTGAGATTTAGAAGAGCAGGGTCTTTCCTCTTTTCCCAGTTGGAGGGAATTCACCCATCTGGATGGGGTTGGCTACCCTAACCTGCAGAAGCTATCCTGAGCCCAGCATTCATTCACTGAGCTCCCAACTGTGGCAGAGCTGGGGGCTATTTTTTTTTTTAGGATCCCTTTTTGGAGCTAGTCAAGGAATTCCTCACCTAGTAACATGGTCTGAGAACTCAGTGAAGAATGTACAGTGGATACTGGAAAGAGGCATCAGGTTATTCTGTGAAATTGTGACTTGTGAGTACTGATCTAATCCCAGGATTTCGTGACTGTTTGCTGTATTCTCCTGGGTGGAGATGAACCTACAGAACTCCTGCCTGGGATAGCTTCCAAAGAAGGAACTTAGTAACTTTATCTGTACCTGAGCCTGCATACCAATTAAACACAGAGACTGAGCAAAGTGAAGTGTCCTCATACCAACAAGCAGGGAATCTGGAGTATCCCCTCCCCCATCCCAAGTTCTTCAAAAAAATTATAAAATGCAAAAAAAAGACAAGCCCTAGACTGATTATTGAGCCAGAACAAGTTGAAATGTTGCTGCGTGCCTGGCTGCTTCTGCACTAGTTTTGGGAAAGGACCAGTTAAATTCACAAATTGGTAAGCTGCAGTATTATAAATGTTTGCTTTTGGGTTTAATACCCCTTTAACCTCCCTGGCGGTATGATTCTTTCTGATTTTAGGTGCTGAAAGCGGTACAATTATTTTGCATGGAAATTTGGCGTTTTATATTGTAGGCCTGTAATTCTTAACAATAACACACTTAAATCTGTCAAAACAAGAGTCTAGTAGATATCCCGGGTATGATAAAGTTTGAAACACAAAAACAAAAATTATAATATAATAAAAAAAAAATAATAATTAAAAAAAATAAAAATAAATAGTAATAAAATAAATTTCCACACAATTCACTATCGCTCAATTCTGCAAGTGTTCTAATTTACTATCGCTGTTTTCTAGCTGGTCTAAAGCCATTTTTGACGTAAAGGGACACTTTTTGGTTGCTATGGACAATCTCCAGTTTCCAGGCAGAAAGAACAGTATATGCAATATAAAACTGCATGCAGGGCATGGGCCAAAGCACTGGGGACAAATGGGATGTGAAATGATTTCATACAGTACTGTAATCTGTAAGATTACAGTACTGTATGTGTTATGCTTTTTACATTTTTTTAATTTGCCGCCAGGCTCCGCCCCCGTGCGTCGCGACACTCGCAGGGAACAGAGCCTGGCACAGAGAGGCTTCGGAACAGGACACAACCCGTGGACACTGCGGGGGACATCGCAGGATCCCAGGGACAAGGTAAGTAAGGAGGCACCAGGATCCTGCGATGCAATCCCGAGTGTGGCTCGGGGTTACCGCTAATGGTCCTGAATTTTAACCCCGAGCCACACTCGGTAAAACCGCCAGGGAGGCTACTGGACTCAAGTGTTATGGATAATACAAAAAATCCTATTCTCTTTCTCATCCATTAAGAAACATAGGAAGGCTTTTACCTTTGGGACGTCCAAAAGCAGGCAAACTGAGGTGTGGGCAACACAACAAATGCTAACAGGCCCAAAAAAAACAGAACCTGGGAACTGCCCGCAAGCTCAAAGAGGCACCTGAAGGTCCTTACAACCAAAACCAACATCAAATGAGACCTCAAAGTCCACCTGATAGAACTTAGAAAGCATGGGAACAGAAGACTAGATGGCAGCCTTACAAATCATGGAAGCAGTTGCTTGATGCTGTAGAGTTTGCTTTGACAGGAAATACTTATGACCCATAAGCTTGGATGATGGTCTACCTGAGACACCTAGAGATGGTGTAACAAGAAGCTGGAGCACCCTTACGGTTTCAGTCATGGATTACAAAATGGGGACCAGTCTTTCTAAAAGAAGCAGTACCTGAGAGATAGAGTCGCACAGCCCAAACCCACATCCAGACAAAAGGCAGAAACTACGATAGGCAAGAAAGAAGTCCTTGGCCTCAACACCACTTTGTCCCTATGCAAAAACAGAAAGGGTTTCTTGTAGGACAAACCCACCAGTTTAGACACTTGCCTAGTAGAGGTGATGGTTACAATGACCTTGTGAATAAAGGTGGGAGAGAAATATCTAATAGGTTCTAACAATGGTTTCTGAAGCAAGGAGAGAAACAGATTCAGATTCCGTGGAATTGCAGAGGGAACTGCAAGGGAGACTCTCTGAAACAAGACATAATGGGCAAAAACCTGGCCCTTGATAGTGCCAAAGAGCCAAATGCTGGTCCAGGTCCAGCTGCAGTAGGGAGAGAACAAATTGTATGGAGACACTCCTAGGGTGAAAGGCCCAATATTCACAACAAATGAAGTATACCTTCCATGTCCAATGATAGATCAGCTTTCCTAGTTTTAAACACTGCAAGAATCATGGATTCAGAAATGCCCCATTTTTTAAAACCTGTGCTTCAACAGCCATGCTAAGTTTAGCTTTTCCAGAAAAAAGCCTTTGCAGTCAAGAAACCCCAGTAGATATTAAAAATCTGTTAAGCTTTGTAAAATCATCATTCATTTTAATATTTTACCTGTAGGCCATTTGGTTCCCCACTAATAAACTCCTAGTTAGCAACCCCCATGTCCTCACTTGTTGTTAGGATGTGTAAACTGATGGATGCCCACTCCCTGCACTGCAAGACTGAAAACCAACGATTTTCATGTCCTAGCAAGGAAACAGGACATAGGAGTTGCTAGCTAGGAAATTATTGGCCAGGCTTCTGAGGGGACCCGAATTGCCTATACTGTAGATAAATAGATCATTTTCAAAGTGGCACAGATTTTGAATATCTACTGGGGCCCACTGACTGCATAGGCTTTTTTCTGGAAAAGGTGAACTTAGTCTTTAAAGCCAGTGACCATAAAGCAGGATGGGCAATTATCGGTCCTTGAAACAAAAGATTCTGACCATCTAGAGTAGTTCATGGAGGGTCTACCAAATCCACCTAGACTAGTCTAAGGCAATGATATCTAAGATTTACGTTCAGAACACCCGCCATCTTGATCCTGTGAAGCAGATGATGAAGGAGCTTCAGAAGAGAAAAGGCATAGATCAAGGTGTGCTGATCTCACAGATCTACCAGAGCTTCCACTAGAGGATCCATGTACCCATAGGCAAACCTGTCCAGTTTGGATTTAAACCTGGAGGCCAGGCAGTCAACATCCACTGCTTCCTACCTGTGACACAGGTCCTGGAATACCTCTAGGTGTAGAGACCACTCCCTCAAATCCAGGCAGGGGAAGGGAAAGTCAGAGCCAATGGAAAGACTCAGAAGAGGACTTGCTGTGTTGCAGAGCCTCATGGGAGATGTAGTTTTAAAGGGGTGCTGCACCATCCTAGTTTATGGAGACTAATGGCTACTGGATTTCACATCCCACAAATTCTTGCTGTTAGAGGAGGGGAGTTTCACCGGTTTCCTGGGCAAACAGAGAGCAGTCGGGGCAGCCCGGGAGAAGGGTGATGAAAATAAACCTGATGTCAGGGTCTGTCCATCTCATCTGAGAGACACTGGGTTCTTAAACTAGTTGAAGCCAAGCTGACAGGACCTGCTGCGGGACATGCCACCGATGCACGGGAGAAAGAGTCCTGCATAGAGGGGTCTTGCTGCTGGTGCCAAAGTGCCTACATCAGAGGGAGAATGGACCTGCTGCTGAGGCTGCCAGAGACTTCATGTGTGTGATCCACCATGTAGAGCCTGAGTCTCCAGGACCTGATGGCTGGATCTGCTAACTGCCAAGCGTGAGGAACTGGAATTGTTGCCTGCCAGGAGTTGCAAGAGGAGACACAGTTTTAACCTCTTGCTATGTTCAGTTCACATACACTGCTCCTTACTTAGTAGCCCTGCAGCTATACATCACTTACTCTTAAATTAACAGACCAGTGCGCGCCAACGACAGAAGGTCCCCACCGCAAGCCAGCAAATGCTAACCTTAAGGCGCCGGGTGCTACCATCTTATAGCGGTAACTCCGCTTAGGAACACTTATGGATACCCACTTTTAGGGTATCTCTACAGAGTGCACTCACGAACACGATTATTGGGTTATTTTGCTCAATAATAGTTATTGTTTATACTTATATTGACACAAGTCAGGTTCTTTCTCCTGTGTTAGGCCAGAATTCTGCAATCTTGAATTGTATATTGCTTAACGACAAGTTTTGCATTGTTTACCTGCTTTGACATATTACGTAATAGAGAAAAGGAGAATGTGTATTTTCTTTATAGCACCCATCCAGGACCCAACCTTGGTGTCCTGTACAGTATATAATCAGCAGTAATAATATATTTTAATTCTAAAAGTGAAAAATAAATGATAATGACATGATTTTGCACAAAGGAACCACTGGGTGTCCCCAGAAATCAGATATATAATGTGATGCTATTAAAGGAGACTGAAGGCTGAGCAAAACTGGTTTGGGGACTTTTTCTCCTCTGTATTTTTTCCCCATCATCTGTAGTTCTGCCTATGACTCAGCCCCTTGCAAGCAAAGCTGTTGACTCAAGGATTCTGTACAACAATATTACATTTTTTTCTTATTGTTGACAAAAATGTCAACTTGCACATATATATGAATCTCTATAACTTTATTGAAGTTTATTCTGGAAAGTTTCATAAAAAAGGTGAAAGTTAAACAACAAAAGGATATAAAGTCACAATAATCAACTGGCTACAGAAAACAAGCCAAGACACTAATAGGTTGACCTACAAAAAGAAATGCATTAACATTTGCCCAATGAAAGTGCATGTTCTGTGCGAATAGGGCAAAAAACAAATGTACAAAGGCTATATCCTGTGCTATTCAAATGTAAAATCATTCATGTAACCACTATACCAGGCATTTTTCTTCCTGCCCAGGCCAATTTTCAGCTTTCAGTGTTGTCGCACTTTGAATGACAATTGCGTGGTCATGCAATGCTATACCCATAAGAAATGCTATAATTTTTTCACATAAGTAGAGCTTTCTTTTGGTGGTATTTAATCACCACTGGGTTTTTTATTTTTTGCTAAATAACCAAAAAAAAAACCCTGAAAGTTTTCAAAAAAAGAAAACTTATTTTTCTTCCTTTCCTCTTATAAAAGTCTGCAAATAAATAATCTTTCCTTTATAAATTATAAGTATGTAGTAAGAGGCATGGCGAGTTTTGTGAAGTTGTAATTTTTTTGTCACAATTTCTTGGAAAATGAATAAATAAAAAAATGTTTTAATTTTTTTTTTAATTTTTTTTTTTACATACTGTCACCAGTGCAGTACAGCATTATCATATAACTGGTGTTGTGGTGATTAGGGGCACTAACTGGTGACATTACGTAAAAACACAAAAAATGTAATTATTTTTCACTTTTTCATATTTTTTTCAGTTTTTTTTCTTTTTCATTACATTTTTTTTTCTTTTTTTTTTACATTTATTTTTAACACACTGTGACCAGAGCAATACAGTGTTAAGAAAGTAACACTGTACTACTCTGGGGAAGTGATCAGGATTTTTTTTACACCTTATGACCGCTTATATCAGTGAATTTCATTGGTATAAGCAACCATTTTTACTGAATGAAACTGATTCATTCAGTGTCTTTTGTTGTGATTAGCTGTGATTGCCACGTGGTATAGATGGGCTGTGATTGGTCCAGTCTGTACCATGTGATTACTGTGATCAATCACAGCTAGCAACACAATTGTATACAATGGATGGCATCAAAAGAAGCCATCCATTGTTTACAACTGTCACGTGACCGGCTGTGATTGGTCACAGCGATAACATGACACTGGCAGCGGACCGGTGCAGTGATCAGTCATCGACTCTGTCCGGTGAACACAGTCGTCGACAGATCGGGCTGCTGCTGCACGCAGCGCCTTTGGAGAGGACATCATATGACGTCCAGTACGAAGGAGGAAAGTCCCACTCGGCCATCAATTTGCTATGGGCGGGAAGGTGTTAAAATTGGAAACTCTACATTTGGCCACTAGATGAAGCTAATCAAATACATTTCCTATAATACTTAGCTCCATCTAATGGCCAAAGGTTACATAGCTACATAGCTAGCAAGGTTGAACAAAGACACCAGTCCATCCAGTTCCACCTGAGTGAGCGCCCTCAATTGTCCCCATCCCCGTACACTGTGTCCCATCAATCTATGCAGCGATCCACACACACCCACACCGGTCCCCACCCCCAAGGGGTCCACAATCCAAGGTCACCAACTCACACCCATACACCAGGGCCAATTTTAGGACATGGTGGTATTAACCATTTTAAATCAACGATTTACATTCAAAGAACAAAGGCCTAATTAGTATTTTTTTTTCCACATTCCCACTGAAACAATTTACATCCATTTTCACAGGGTGAATGGCTATGCAAATTATTTTTAAATCAAACCAAGTAGCACCAAGTGCACAAGCTGAAACTGTAAAAAATAAATGCAAAAAAATGTGCATTTTAACAATGGCGCCTGGTGGGGATGAGAACATATAAAAACAAACAGCTGCCCCCTTTTAATGGAATGAATCACTGGAACTGTGCAAAATTACAAAATAAAGAATAAGGCGCTATACATGTTCATATAAAAAACTGTCACAAAGAAAACACTGCATCAAAGTCAAATCTGCACATTAATGAGAAAATAAACAAGCATAAAGTCCATAAGTGAATAAATCCTAACACCGAAACGGAATGTTCTGAGATAAAACTTCTAGATCTTCCACCACAAGTGTTCAGTATGAAGATGGCCGATCACCAGAACTGTTTGACCCCTTTTTACAGGATGGTCAAGAAACACTTTGGGAACCCCAAATTGGTTCCACTAATGGCAAGAATCCACTCCAATGGCCACTCAGGAAGGAGCTAGAATGTAAAAAATGACTCCACAGGAGACACGGATGAAAGTCTCATAGTGTAGTAATTTTTAATAGAATAAAAACAGCAGTAATAATAACAGTTACACTCACATGCGATAGTGCCTGGCACTAGGTGTAAACTGCGTGTGTGTGTCAGCTGATCCCTGGGGGTAGCGTGCGTTCCACGTCTCACTCCGAAGGTGCAAAGCCTGGTAATATTGGCTGGGGTAACTATCAAGGTGCTGCAAGAAATAGTGGGGTACACTGTTGACTTTTTTTTTTTTTGCTATATTTCGTAAGGTTCAATTTGGGGCACACAGAACATGCCCCAGTTGAAGTCCTTTGGGATGAAACGCGTCGGCCTTTGCTTTCTGCTTCTCACATTGCCCTAATTTTTACTCTGTGATCACAGTTTTTCTTCCCATCGATGTATGCCGGTTTTTAGAAATAAAAAAACTATTTTTTGACCTACACAATATGGAGGCCTTTTTTCTTTGCATAACTTTCCGGATGCAAATTCCTTTGTGGTCCAGTCAGTCCTTCCACGCCTAAGGTCCAGTCCTGGTGTTCTCTTTTTGTCATTTTTGAATAATTGATTTTTGCACCATTCACTTATATATTGATATATGTGCTCATTTTTTAGCACTACATTATTTACCATTACCTTCAGTAACTTCGGTACCCAATATTTTTCACATGCAATGCTTTAAAAGCCCCTACAGATCATGAGAACTTCACTCTCTCAATCAGTATTAGCTATTATGAATCCTTATGCTGCTAGCATTAGTAAATAGATAGAAAAGTATATCATATTTACTTGTTTTAAACTTTTTTTTCTTCACATTTTTCAGTTACTTCCTGGATTCCAGGCCTAGGCCAAAATGATATCATACATCCTAGGAGTCTTCAGGATGGGAGGAGGGGTTTTCTCAGCTAAGCACACCTTAATGCTTGTGTTTTATCAGAAAGCCACTACCCATCAGAAAGTGTAACCGAAGTGACGTTCCGTTGCGGCCATCTTGGTACACCCGCACTCGTCCACAGTAAGCCTACAGTCAGAAGGCGGCAAGCGGACATCTTTTTATACCCACCAGAGTTTTGCATTTCACACTTATTTTTACCAGTAAACTCAGCGTATATAATGAAATACAGTATTTTGAAATCTGTGACACTGTTTTGGTGTTCTGTCAGATTAGCAAACCTGTGAGATCAGCAGGCTTGCCGATGATTTTAAAATTCACTATATAAGTTCAGTTTACTGGTAAAAATAAGTGAGAAATGCAAGACTTCGGTGGGTGTAAAAACATGTCCGCTTGCCGCCTTCTGACTGTAGGCTTACTGCATGAGAGTGTGGGTGTACTAAGATGGCCACAATGGAACGTAACTTCCGTTGCATTTTCTGATGGGTAGCAGCTTTCTGACAGGACACCTGCATGCCTGAGCCAAGGGCAGATGGATTCCAGGAAGTAAATGCTACATGAATCGTCTGCCCTTACTTAAGATGGCCACAGACAGAAATGCTAGGGGAATGCTTTTTAGAAATGAATTTCTCTACAAAATAAAGCATGGAGACATGGATGGATGGGTGTGCTTGCTTTGAATATTAGAAATTAATGAAAAATGAAAAATGAAGTAGCGTTTTTTGGCTAGTGGTTCTCAGATGCAGTTCTGCTTTAACCATGAGAATAATGAGCCTAGAATTATTGCTCTCACTTCAGCATGGGTGGTGATATGCAACGTGTAGAACAAACTAAGCACTCCACACTTCATAACTGAATAACACTATATTACCAAAAGTATTGGGACACCTGCCTTTACACCCATATGAAGTTTAATGGCATCCCAGTCTTAGTCCATCCCCTAATATTTCCCCAAAGCCCCCACCTAGTACTGTTAAAAAAAATTAAAAAGTAAAAAAAAAACAGAAATAAGGCATAATTTACACAGCGACAACAAGGGGCATATTTCTGTCCCTGGCAGTCACTGGTGTTTGCATACAGAAGCAGACTGTCCAAATCAGTGACAGGCTGACAGGCACCATGACTGTATGCAATCCTGAGCAGTTACAATGATTTTCACTATTTCCCAAAAATGCACAGTTTTAAATGTACAAATATTTGTTATTTAGTAGCTCAACACAATTTTATCTTTTAGATATAGTAGGGATCGTGTAAGTTGTGTTTGTGTGTAATAATAATGATTTAAGTGTATTTTTATGCAAATATATAAAATATTGTTTTGGTAGACATTTGTGCAACTATCACAGCATCTACAACACTATAATTTTACCCACCCTGTAACTTTAGAAAATGTATAGTTTTGGGGGGATCTTTTATAAACTCTGAATGCTGTAAGTGAAAAATGATAACAAAATAAAAATGGCAAAAATGATCCAGTCACTTGAGTTTAAAAGTAAAGTACAGGGCCTGGCAACAAAAGGGTTAAAGGAAGCTGCTTGACTGCAGTGTGCAAATCCATGTTAATAAAAGCTAAGTTAGACTTCTGATCTATGCTCCCGATGACTTCACTCTGACGAAACCCGTAGGGCGGGACATAGAGCGTCATCGCGTCACTTCCGGTTTCCGGTGAATGGAACGCATGGTGTCCCAGAAATATTGATTGTTTGATGCCTTTCCTTACTTCATGTAAGTATGTTTTTAGCTATTTATAAATACAAATTATACAGATTTACGCTATGAGGTTTGCCTCTGTCCACCTACTACTGCAAGAGCATTCCATTGATGTAAGGATCCCATACTCCGAAGAGGAAGAGGAGATACATATACCACATAAAGGGCCTGCAATACTTTACTATGGTGCCTTCTAGCCCCATTAGGGGTCAAGCTTTTTAGTGAATGGGTTTTGGAGGGGGAGCACAAACTTCATCACTTGTTCGCCACCAGCTGTACAACGCACTAGTATAAGAGCACCAGTCACATGATTTGAGGACTTTTATATCTACTTATGAATTTTTATTTTTACTCATGTGATATTTGTATTTTTTAATGATTCCTTTTCACCCTGATTAGTCACCCCCTCCCAACATTTATTCTCTCATGTGCCTATTCTTCTTCCCCTGTCCCTGGCCAAGACAAAACCTGTTACCCACTGCACCCACCTGCTCAGTGCCCACCATTTCTGCACTCCTCTCCTCTATATACTGCTCATCCTTATACACTTTGCACTCCATTTCCTGCATCACACTGCCTGTCATCATATCCTCAGCCCATCTGTCCTGTACATACTGGTCCTTCAATGACATCAAGCATTCCTGTCCTGCACATAATGTCCACTATCATAATCTCTGCACCCCTCTACTGCACATACAGAGCTTTTTTATAACCTCTGCATTCCTCTACTGTACATATTGGCTCCGTGTATACCCTCCACACCCCTTCCTTGCACATAATGCCTATGGTAATACCTTCTGCACTCCTTTCCTGCAAATGCTGCCCTCTGTTATGCTTTCTGCACTCCTCTCCTGCTATTTAGTCTGCCATCATACTTTCCACACCCCTCTTCTGCACATACTGGCCGTTCTCATGCCCTCTGCACTCTGCGCTCCTCTCTTGCACATACTGGCTGATGTCATACCCTTCACATTCCTCTCCTACGTAGACTTCCCTCCCTCATGCCCTCCACATTCCTCTCCTACGTAGAATGCCCTCCCTCATGCCCTCCACATTCCTCTCCTACGTAGACTGCCCTCCCTCATAACCTATACATTCCTCTCCTACGAAGACTGCCCTCCCTCATGCCCTCCACATTCCTCTCCTACAGGGCTGTCTTAATGAGTGGGCGCACCTGGGCACTGCCCAGGTGCCCCAGCTGCATGGGGGGCCCCTGCACTTTCCCCAAAGCAGCTGGTCCTGGAGCCCATGCTGTCCCAAAATTGGGGGCCCCATGATGGCACTGAGAGTGATGGATACACAGGGGAGGCAGGCTGGCAGCAGTGCACCGTGCTGTGCAGAACGATACCTATTATTTCACAGCCAGCAGGGAGGGGCAGGGCCAGAGCACCAGTGATGCTCTGACCCCGCCCCATGCAGCTTGAATGCTCGGGACTCGGAGGCTGCGGGGTAGGAACTGGAGTGGGAGCTGCTGAGTCGGCAACACTGAGAGCCCACCTGCGGAAGTAGCATTGTGGATGGTGTCATGGTGAGCCCAGCTGTCCAAAACTGTTTGCACAGAATGGCTTGGAATGCCCGGAGGGATGCTCCCTCCTCCGCCCCTCCTTCTGCCTGTTTGATTGGTATAGGAGAGTCCAGTGCTGGAGGTGGGCACATAGCCAAACGTTTACATGCACTGTATCTCCACTGGAAAAGGGGGTACTACATGGATGGAATAATGGTGCTGGGGGATATCAAGGGTGTATGGGGGAAAACAATGCTGAGGGGGGGATCAGGGGTGTATAGGGGGTAGCAATGCTTGGGGTATCTTGGGTGGCTATAGTGCCAGAGGTATCAGGGATGTAGAGAGGCCACAGTGTAGGGGGTATCAGGGATGTAGTGGGGTCACAATACAAGAGGTATCTTATGGTATATGGTAACAGTGCTGGGGGGAATATCTAGGGTGTAGAGGGGTCAGAGTGCTGGGGGGATATCTAGGGTGTAGAGGGGTCAGAGTGCTGGGGAATGGAAGGGATGGACTGTACCTAAATGAGGAGGGTGCAGATCAGCTGGGAATGAAGATGGCCAAAAAGTTAGAGGTAGAGATAGTCAGCGCGGAACATAGGGTAGTATTGGGGGCATTAGTGGTAGGTTGGTAGGTTGACCAAAGCACATAAACCCAGGGTAAGTATAGTAGCAAGTCCTTGTTGCAATCTCGGAACACCCAATAAGAGGATAATATGCGACCGGTCTAAACTACGTGGCATGTTCACCAATGCCAGGAGCCTGGCAGACAAGATGGGTGAACTAGAGATACTGTTGTATGAGGAGGATTTGGATTTTGTGGGAATTTCAGAGACCCGGTTCAACAGCTCTCATGATTGGCTGGCAACCATTCAGGGGTATACCCTTTATCGCGAGGATAGAGAGGGTAAAAAAGGGGGAGGGGTATGCCTATATATCAAGAACAATGTACAAGTGAATGTGAGAGATGACATCACTAGGGGGGCTAGGGAGGAGGTGGAATCCTTATGGGTAGAGCTCCAAAGGGTCGAATCTAAGGGGAAAATAATACTAGGAGTATGCTATAGGACCTGAGGGAGGAAGGGGAGACAGATCTCCTATCACAATTTGGATTAGCAGCAAGGATGGGAAGTGTTATCATAATGGGGGATTTTAATTATCCAGACATAGACTGGGCAGAGGACACATTCGTCTAAGGATCGCCAGTTCCTAAATGTCTCGCAGGACAATTTTATGGGTCAGATGGTAGATGCACCAACTAGAAATAAAGCGTTACTGGATCTACTGATTACCAACAATACAGACCTGATCACGAATGTGGAAATACGGGGCAATTTAGGTAACAGCAATCACAAGTCAATTGGCTTCAGTATAAATCACACAAATAGGAAACATAAGTGGAATACAAAGACACTGAATTTAAAAAAAGCCAACTTCCCTAAACTACAAACCTTGCTAGAAGGCATAAATTGGGATAAAATCTTAGGAACAAAGAACACAGAGGAGAAATGGGTTTGCTTTAAGAGCAAATTAAATAAGGGCATTAGCCAATGCATCCCATTGGGTAATAAATTTAAAAGAGCGAACAAAAGTCTTGGATGGCTTTACTCCAATGTAAAAATGCATAAAAAGCAAAGGAGAAGGCCTTCAAAAAATAAAAGGTTGAGGGATCATCATCAGCATTCAGACTCGATAAAGTATGCAACAAGACATGTAAGGGTGCAATAAGGACAGCTAAGATAGAACATGAAAGACATATAGCGAGGAGAGCAAAAAAAATCCCAAGAAATTCTTTAAGTATGTTAACAGTAAAAAAGGGAGGACAGACCATATTGGCCCCATAAAGAATGAGGAAGGACATCTGGTTACAAAGGATGGGGAGATGGTGAAAGTATTGAATTTATTCTTCTCCTCAGTCTTCACGAGTGAATCAAGGGGCTTCAGTACCCAAAACTGCAGTGTTTATCCTCATGACACATCACAGGAAGCACCTCCATGGTTAACAGAGGACAGAATTAAAATTAGACTTGGGAAACTTAACATTAATAAATCCAGATGTCTTGCACCCGAGGGTACATAGGGAACTCAGTCAGGTAATTGCCAGACCATTGTTCCTAATTTTTACTGACAGTCTACTGACTGGAATAGTACCAGCTGATTGGAGAAAAGCCAATGTAGCACCAATATTTAAAAAGGGCCCAAAATATATCCCTGGAAATTACAGACCAGTTAGCCTAACATCAATAGTATGTAAACTCTTGGAGGGGATGATAAGGGACTATATACAAGATTTCAGTAATGAGAACTATATCATTAGCAGTAATCAGCATGGATTCATGAAGAATCGTTCTTGCCAAACCAATCTATTAACCTTCTATGAGGAGGGGAGTTGCCATCTAGATAAAGGAATGCCCGTAGACGTGGTGTATCTGGATTTTTCAAAAGCATTTCATACAGTTCCCCATAAACGTTTACTGTACAAAATAAGGTCCGTTGGCATGGACCATAGGGTGAGTACATGGATTGAAAACTGGCTGCAAGGGCGAGTTCAGAGGGTGGTGATAAAAGGGGAGTACTCGGAATCAGGTCAGGACTCAGGGTGGTGGGGGCCCCTGGGCTTGAGTCACTTTTAATCACTGTTTAATTGGACAAGACAAAACAGCCAAATGGCTACTCACAAAAGTAGATAATATATAAGCGTATAAGTGGAGGATACTGTACTGGTATTCGTCCTGGGTCCACGATTAATAAAAGCAATAAAAATGGATACGCCGGCGTATAACACACACCCCAAGTTTAGGAGGGAATTTTAAGGAAGAAAACTTTTAGGAGGGAAGTTTAAGGAAAAAACCTTACATTTAAATGCCCATCAATGCAGCCTTATCAGTGTCCATCTGTAGCCTTGTCAGTGTCATTGCAGCCTTGTCAGTATCAGTGTAGCCTTGCTCCAGTGTCATTGCTGCCTTTCAGTTTAAAAATGGCACCGCCGAGATACAGAGCCAGCTTTTGGCTGCTCTTTTTGGCCCGCGGGGCCCCCTATTGGCTGGGGCCCATGGGCTTGAGCCCCGTCAAGCCCAATGGAAAGTCCGGCCCTGCTCGGAATGGTCAGGGGTGGGTAGTGGGGTCCCCCAGGGTTCTGTGCTGGGACCAATCCTGTTTAATTTGTTCATAAATGACCTGGAGGATGGGGTAAACAGTTCAGTCTCTGTATTTGCGGACGATACTCAGCTAAGCAGGGCAATAACTTCTCCGCAGGATGTGGAAACCTTGCAAATAGGTCTGAACAAATTAATGGGGTGGGCAACTACATGGTAAATGAGGTTCAATGTAGAAAAGTGTAAAATAATGCATTTAGGTGGCAAAAATATGAATGCAATCTATACACTGGGGGGAGAACCTCTGGGGGAATCTAGGATGGAAAAGGACCTGGGGGTCCTATTAGATGATAGGCTCAGCAATGGCATGCAATGCCAAGCTGCTGCTAACAAAGCAAACAGAATATTGGCATTAAAAAGGGAATTCATTCCAGAGATAAAACGATAATTCTCCCGCTCTACAAGACTCTGGTCTGGCCGCAACTAGAGTATGCTGTCCAGTTCTGGGCACCAGTCCTCAGGAAGGATGTACTGGAAATGGAGCGAGTACAAAGAAGGGCAACAAAGCTAATAGAGGGTCTGGAGGATATTAGTTCTGAGGAAAGGTTGCGAGCACGGAACTTATTCTCTCTGGAGAAGAGACGCTTGAGAGGGGATATGATTTCAATATACAAATACCATACTGGAGACCCCACAATAGGGATAAAACTTTTTCGTGAAAGGGAGTTTAACAAGACTCGTGGCCACGCATTAGAATTAGAAGAAAAGAGGTTTAACCTTAAACTACGTAGAGGGTTCTTTACTGTAAGAGCGGCAAGGATGTGGAATTCCCTTCCACAGGCGGTGGTCTCAGCGGGGGGGGGGGGGGGGCATCGATAGTTTCAAGAAACTATTGGATAAGCACCTGAACGACTGCAACATACAGGGATATATATTGTAATACTGACATATAATCACACACATAGGCTGGACTTGATGGACTTGTGTCTTTTTTCGACCTCACCTACTATGTAACTATGTATGTAACTATGATATCTGGGATGTAGAGGGGTCAGAATGCTGGGGGGATATATGGGGTGTAGGGGGGTCAGAGTGCTGGGGGGATATCTGGGAAGTAGAGGGGTCAGAGTGCTGGGGGGATATCTGGGATGTAGAGGGGTCAGAGTGCTGGGGGGATATCTGGGGTGTAGGGGGGTCAGAGTGCTGGGGGGATACCTGGGGTGTAGAGAGGTCAGAGTGTTGGGGGGATATCTGGGATGTAGAGGGGTCAGAGTGCTGGGGGGATATCTGGGGTGTAGAGGGGCCATAGTGCTGGGGAGGCATCAATCTAGCAGATATATTATATGCACAGGACAGCTTTGTTACTTTATGTATGTAGTATTTCCCCACTGTTTCTTTGGTGTACAGAATGATTGTTCATGTAGTTAATGCTGAGCTCCACCCAAAAGGGAATACTCCGCTTGTCTGCCTTCTACCTACTTGATGTCTGTTTACCTGTGCTGCCTCCATTGTAAGGGCCCCAGAGCATTACTTTGCCCAGGAGCCCATGATGCTATTAAGATGGCCCTGCTCTCCTACGTAGACTGCCCTCCCTCATGCCCCCCATATCCCTCTCCTGCGTAGACTGCCCTCCCTCATACCCTCCACAGTCCTCTCTTACGTAGACTGCCCTCCCTCATACCCTCCACATTCCTCTCTTACGTAGACTGCCCTCCCTCATACCCTCCACATTCCTCTCTTACGTAGACTGTCCTCCCTCATACCCTCCACATTCTTCTCTTACGTAGACTGCCCTCCCTCATGCCCTCCACATTCCTCTCCTACGTAGACTGCCCTCCCTCATACCCTCCACATTCCTCTCTTACGTAGACTGCCCTCCCTCATACCCTCCACATTCTTCTCTTACGTAGACTGCCCTCCCTCATGCCCTCCACATTCCTCTCTTACGTAGACTGCCCTCCCTCATACGCTCCACATTCCTCTCTTACGTAGACTGCCCTCCCTCATACCCTCCACATTCCTCTCTTACGTAGACTGCCCTCCCTCATGCCCTCCACATTCCTCTCCTACGTAGACTGCCCTCCCTCATACTCTCCACATTCCTCTCCTGCACATACACTACTGTGAAAATGATTTAGGCAGCTGTGAAAAAATGCTGTAAGTGAAGAATGCTTTCAGAAATAGAAGTGTTAATAGTTTATTTTTATCAATTAACAAAATGGAAAGTAAATGAACTGAAGAGAAATCCAAATCAAATCAATATATGGTGTGCCCCCTTTAATTTTAAACCAGCATCAATTCTTCTAGGTACACTTACACACAGTTTTTGAAGGAACTCGGCAGGTAGGTAGGTTGTTCCAAACATCTTGGAGAACTAAGCACAGTTCTTCTGTGGATGTTGGTTGCCTCAAATCATTCTGTCTCTTCATGTAATCCCAGACAGACTCCATGATGTTGAGGTCAGGACTCTGTGGGGGCCAAAGCACCAATTCCATGACTCCTTGATCTTCTGTACACCGAAAATAGTTGTTAATGACATTGGCTGTATGTTTGGGAATGTTGTCCTGCTGCAGAATACATTTGGGGGCAATCACACTCCTCCCTGATGGTATGATGGATAGAAAGTATCTGCCTGTATTTCTCAGCATTGAGGACACTTCTAGCCAGACTTCTGTGGACAGTAGATTGGTGTACCTGGGTCCTACTGGTTTCCACCAGTTCTGTGCTGATGGCACTGCTGGACATCTTCCGAAGGGAATTAAGCATGACGTGTCTTTCATCTGCTGTATTAAGTTATCTTCGCTGGCCACTGCATCTACAGTCCCCAACGCTGCCCGTTTGTTTGTGCTTCTTCAAAGGAGCTTAAACAGCACATCTGGAAAGCTCAGTCTGCTTTGAAATCTTTGCCTGAGAGAGACCTTGGTGATGCAGTATAACTACCTTGTTTCATGATGCTGTGCTCAGTCTTGCTATGGTGTATGACCTGTGCCATGAAGCTGTCTTCCACAACCCTCACCTTAGTAGCAGAGTTTGGCTGTTCCTCACCCAGTTTTAACCCTCCTGCACAGCTGTTTCTGTTTCAGACTGCTTTTCATTCTACATATGAAATTGATGATCATTAGCACCTGCTTGGTATAATTGGTTAATCATACTCCTGACTTAAATCCTACAAAATTCCTGCCTTTGGGCAAGTGTAAGAATTGATGCTGCTCACTTTGCAATTTTATAAATTGATAAAAATAAGCATTTCATATATATATTTTTAAAAGCATTCTTACTTTACAGCATTTCTTCACAGCTGCCTAAAACTTGTGCACAGTACTGTACTACCCACCATAATACCTTCCGCACTCCTCTACTGCTTGCCATCATATCCTTTGAGCTCCTTTCCTGCATAACCTGCTTGTCATTAAATGCCTTACAATCCCCTCCTGCACACAGTGCCCACCATCATATCCTCCACCCTCCTCTCTTTCACATACTGCACACCATCATGCCCTCTGCTCCTGCTCATACTGCCTGTCATCATATCCTGTGCACTCCCCTCCTACACACACTGCCCTAATATCTTCTGACCTCCTCTCCTGGATATACTGCACATCATCATGCTCTCTGCACTCATCTCCTGCACATACTGCCTGCCATCACATCCTCTGCCCTCTTCTCCTGCATACTGCCTGCCATCACATGCTCCGCCCTCTTCTACTGCATACTGCCTGCTATCACATGCTCCGCCCTCTTCTCCTGCAAACTGCCTGCCATCACATCCTCCACCCTCTTCTTCTGCATACTGCCTGCCATCACATGCTCCGCCCTCTTCTCCTGCATACTGCCTGCCATCACATCCTCCGCCCTCTTCTCCTGCATACTGCCTGCCATCACATCCTCCACCCTGTTCTCCTGCATACTGCCTGCCATCACATGCTCCGCCCTCTTCTACTGCATACTGCCTGCCATCACATCCTCCGCCCTCTTCTACTGCATACTGCCTGCCATTACATGCTCCGCCCTCTTCTCCTGCATACTGCCTGCCATCACATGCTCCGCCCTCTTCTTCTGCATACTGCCTGCCATCACATCCTCCGCCCTCTTCTCCTGCATACTGCCTGCCATCACATCCTCCACCCTCTTCTGCATACTGCCTGCCATCACATGCTCCGCCCTCTTCTCCTGCATACTGCCTGCCATCACATGCTCCGCCCTCTTCTCCTGCATACTGCCTGCTACCACATGCTCTGCCCTCTTCTCCTGCATATTGCCTGCCATCACATCCTCCGCCCTCTTCTCCTGCATACTGCCTGCCATCACATCCTCTGCCCTCTTCTCCTACATACTGCCTGCCATCACATCCCCCACCCTCTTCTCCTGCATACTGCCTGCCATCACATGCTTTGTCCTCTTCTCCTGCATACTGCCTGCCATCATATGCTCCGCCCTCTTCTCCTGCATACTACCTGCCATCACATGCTCCGCCCTCTTCTCCTGCATACTGCCTGCCATTACATGCTCCGCCCTCTTCTCCTGCATACTGCCTGCCATCACATGCTCCGCCCTTTTCTCCTACATACTGCCTTCCATCACATCCTCCGCCCTCTTCTCCTGCATACTGTCTGCCATCACATCCTCTGCCCTCTTCTCCTGCATACTGCCTGCCATCACATCCCCCACCCTCTTCTCCTGCATACTGCCTGCCATCACATGCTCTGCCCTCTTCTCCTGCATACTGCCTGCCATCACATGCTCTGCCCTCTTCTCCTGCATACTGCCTGCCATCATAACCTCTGCACTCCTCTCCTACACACACTGCCCGGCATAATATCTTTTGACCTCCTCTCCTGGATATACTGCACACCATCATACCCTCTGCACTCCTCTCTTGTATATACTGCCTGCCATCATAACCTATATATATTTTACTATTAAAAAAAAAAAAAAAACATAACACCACTGCATGGAATAAAATTCCTTTATTACTATCACTGTGTAAAACAGGGGTCTCCAACCTGTGGCCCTGGGGCCACATGCGACCCTTTGCTTGCCTTTATTCGGCCCTTGGGGCACTATTCACCCCACTGATTTGAGACACTATTCTGCCCTCTGGCACCAAAAATTGGGCATAATTCCTGCCACTAAGTGCCATTTCTTCCACTGACACCAACAGTTGGGTGATATTCCTTCCCCTAATACAAAAGATTGGGCACTGTTTACCCCCACTATTGCAGCTGGCCACAGTCCGGCCCCTCTACAGTCTGAAGGACAGTAAACTGGCCCTTTGTTTATGAAGTTTGGAGACCCCTGGTGTTTAACCACTTCAATACTGGGCACTTTCACCCCCCCCCCCCTTCTTGCCCAGGCCAATTTTCAGCTTTCAGTGCTGTCACAATTTGAATGACAATTGAGCGGTCATACAACACTGTACTCATATGAAATTTTTATCATTTTTTTGAGACAGATAGAGCTTTCTTTTGGTAGTATTTGATCACCACTGGCTTTTTTATTTTTTGCTAAACAAATTAAAAAAGACCGAACATTTTTTAAAAAAATACGTTTTTGTTACAAAAATTTGTAAATAAGTAATTTTTCTCCTTCACTTTGAAAGCACTGCCCATCCATTCCAATGGGCAGGACATTTTGGGAGCGCTAAATACAGCGCTCCCAACTGGTCCCAAAGATGCTGCTTGCAGGACCTTTTGGAACATCCCACAAGCGCAACGCTCTAGTATGAAAAGACACACTGGGATGAATGGGAGGTGGTTTTCAGGAGCTTTGCAGAGGTTATTTCTAGTGCTAAAGAGGCTGAAAACCGCCACAGTGTAAAAGGGGTCCAACATGTACCAGCATATCTGGTTTGTTTAATGACTGAAAAAAAAAAAAGTTGAAAAAGGCCTGCACAAATGTAACGAGACATGTTCAACCTTAGACCATTTCAATAACAGGAAAATCCCTCTGCAGTTTCTTCTGTAGTTAAAGCGGAACTCCCGGAATTATTTGCATTCCATATCTCATACCTCTGTGGAATCTGGAAGTCCATGTGGTAGTCGGCTATAGTACGATCTTCCAGGACCTGCTTAGGTTTTGTGTGATTGGCGTCCCCTCTGTCCACAAGGGTTCCCTGGCTTGGCGCCATTCATTGGGCATCTTGTATTGTTTGTTTTTTTTCCCAATAAACAAGGTGTTCTCTGATTGAATGAGGTGAATATTGTTATGTCACAGCCCCTCCTCTCCACTTTGTCCAATCAGAGAACGTCTTGTATTCATAGTTGAATAAAGACGCTAGTCCATCCAGTTCAACCTGAGTGTGTATATATGTCTCTACCACTTCTCATATCCCTGTATGTTGTGTTCCATAAAATGCCCATCTAAAAGTTTTTTTTTTTTAAATTAGATTCACATCCCACTAAAACCGCTGTATGTGGAAGGGAGTCCGCTCTAACAGTAAAGAACCACTTATGCGGTTTAAAGAGCAGTTCCGTCAGCAGCTACACATATTGTAGCTGCTAACTCTTAATATTAGGACACTTACCTGTCCTGGAGTCCAGCAATGTCGGCACCCCAGCCGATGTTTCCGTCGGTTCTCAGGTGCTGCTGTGCCATTTGTAGTAAGGGAACCTGGCAGTAAAGCTTTTCGACTTCACAGCCGGTTCCCTATGGCGCATGTGCAAAGCTCTTTCTGAATGGCGCGGCAACGGGGGAAGGAGGTGGGGGCCGAACTTCCGAGGGATCTTACTACTGGGAGGCCCCTCAGAAGTAGGGACCGGTACCTGTCAAAAACAGTGACGGGTACCTGCCAAATGGGGGGTGGGGGGGAGGCTGATAAGTGGAGCTTCCACTTTTGGGTGGAACTCCGCTTTAAGGTTAGACTGCTTTTAGTCCAACTTCAATGAATGGATGCATGTTTTCTTCAGTGACCTGAGACTGAATAGTTTCCTCCCTATGCTAGAATCACCATTAGCCACTTACAGACCGCCCGCCGCAGTTTTACGTCGGTACTTTGAAGAGGAGTATCATTGTAATGGCAGCAGCTAGCTGTCATAACCCCGGTATCTTCTTCAGCGGGCGGTCCGCTTTCAGATAAAAGTGGTCTCTGAGGTGGATTCGCCGCGAGATCACTTTTATTGGCGGCGAGAGAGGGGGCCCCCCTCCCGCTGCACTTCGGTGCCTTCCGCTGCTTACCGGAGCCGTCGGCGGAGGCGATCGGGTCCTTCTCCTGGCTAGACATGGAGACGAGTGAGGGGAAATTGGCCCCCAACCGTCTCCATATCATTGCAGGGCGCAAGTGACATCAAAACGTCACTTCCGCTCATAGCTCTTAAAGGGCCATTTTTAAATTTTTTTATTACATTTTAGTGTAAATATGAGATCTGAGGTCTTTTTGACCCCAGATCTCATATTTAAGAGGTCCTGTCATGCTTTTTTTCTATTACAAGGGATGTTTACCTTCCTTGCAATAGGAATAAAAGTTTTTTTTATTAAAGAACAGTGTAAAAATAAAAAATAAAAGGTAAAATATATAAGAAAAAATTTTTTAAACGCGCCCCGTCCCGCCGAGCTCACGTGCAAAAGCAAACGCATACGTGAGTAGCGCCCGCATATGAAAACAGTGGTCAAACCACACATGTGAGGTATCACTGCGATCAGTAGAGTGAGAGCAATAATTCTAGCCCTAGACCTCATCTGTAACTCAAAACATGTAACCTGTAGAATTTTTTAAACGTCGCCTATGGAGATTTTTAAGGGGAAAAGTTTGTCGCCATTCCACGTGCGGGCGCATTTTTGAAGTGTGATATGTTGGGTATCAATTTAGTCGGCGTAACATTATCTTTCACAATATAAAAAAAATTGGGCTAACTTTACTGTTGTCTTATTTTTTAATTCAAAAAACTGTATTTTTTCCAAAAAAAGTGCGCTTGTAAGACCCCTGCGCAAATACGGTGTGACAAAAAGTATTGCAACGACCGCCATTTTATTCTCTAGGGTGTTAGAAAAAAATGTATATAATGTTTGGGGGTTCTAAGTAATTTTCTAGCAAAAAAAATTGTTTTTAACTTGTAAACAACAAATCTCAGAAAGAGGCTCGGTCCTTAAGTGGTTAAGATATTTATATATCGCTATCATCATCTTCTCTTCAGCGTCTCTTCTCCAGGGAGGATATGTTTATTGTTTGTAATCGTTCCACATAACTGAGGTCCTCCAGTCCCCATATTAGTTTTGTTGCTCTTCTCCGAACTCTCTCCAGTTCCTGCACATCCCTCCTGAAGACTGTTGACCAGAACTGGATGGCATACTCAAGAAGCTGATCCAGAGTTTTTGTATGCAGTAAATTAATAAAAAAAAACAAGGCCTTCTATAAATGGTGGCAGTGCCTAATTAGCAACCCCCTATGGTCAATGTGAAGAGATTAAGCCACTTGCCCAGAACAGAAGAATAACCCAGAAGATTGCGGCTATCACTATAGTAGCACAGACTGACTACTGATTCTTGCTGGAGGCTGCCCCCGGACACACACAAACACTGTCATGTGAATGTAGCCCTACTCAGGTATGGTCCATTGTTGTCATCTTAGGGAACACCCCCTGAGAAATGCCTCCCAGTCATCACTGGAGCGTAATTAGATAGAAAATGCCTGCAAAGAGGCTGCTGGAGATCAGCAGCACTGACGTATAAGAAAAGATGAAAAAAGAGCTGAAAGCAATATTTTATGTAAAAACATGTCAAATGTTTATGATGCAAAGTGTTTCAGCATACTAAATTTCATTAATTAAAGGGGTTGTAAAAGTAGAAGTTTTTTATTTTATTTTAATGCATTTATGCATTCTATGCATTAAGATAAAAAGCCTTCTGTGTGCAACAGCCTCCCTCATACTTACCTGAGGTCCCTCTCTGTCCAGCGATGTCCATGAGTGTCTCAGCCATCTGAAATTCTCCCTCTTGATTGGCTGAGACACGGCAGTGGCGCCATTGGCTATTGCTGCTGTCAATCAAGGTCAGCTAGCCAATCAGGGGAGAGAGGGGGTGGGGCCAGGGCTCTGTGTCTGAACGGACACAGGGAGCAGTGACTCAGCTCGGGCACCCCCATAACAAGCTGCTTGCTGTGGGCCAGGGCACTGAACAGGAGGGAGGGGCCAGGATCACTAAAGAGGGACCAGAGAAGAGGAGGATTCGGGCTGCTCTGTGCAAATCCACTGCAACAGAGAAAGTATAACATGTTTGTTATTTTTATAGTAAAAAAAAAACAAGACTTTACAATCACTTTAATTTAGGACTTACTTCTATTTTAACCTTAAGCAGCTCAGCAATAGAGGGATTTGTTTTATTTGTGGCCTAGTTTCACGCCTGTGATGAGGACCCACTATGATACATGACTGGCCCAAAGATGCCATGAGGATCCACTATGGCACATGACCGGCCTGAAGATTTCTAGATCTAGACAAAGGCAGAAAAAGCCTCTAAACGGGAATGACGTTGTAAGAGAAATTATACTTTAAATGTCAGTTATGAAAGACGCCATTTTGTTTATCATGGCCTAGAAATAAACTATAGATAATATGGAGTCAGCAATATATATATATATTCAGCAATATAAAATGCTTAGAGCTGCAGTTTTGCATATATCCTGTATTTTTGTGTTGACTTGGGAAGTTTTCAAGTCAGTATCCTGTAACCATTGTTAGATGAAGATAACAGTCTGTAACAGACACTTCCACCTTTCCTGTTACGTCCAGAATAAAGTTGAAAATACATGAGACTGGGCATGTTTTAAGACAGGAAAGGGGGGTGTCCAGGGCTTATAAAAAGACATGTACAACAGTATTTTCCCTAGAAATGACGATGACAGCATGAAGATGTAATGCTATTCATTTCTCTTGCATATGCAATAAATATTACCTTGATGCCCAAGGACAGTCTGAGATGGTGAATTATTTCCCTAACAATTTGGTCCTTCGAGGAGCCGGGAGTCCCCCGAGAAGCACTGGCCAACAGTGACCGATGACCGTACGGCAAAACTGTAAGTCCTCCATCTTAAATTAGATGTTAAAAAGAGGCCGGTCCGCTGAACTAGTGCCTCCCGGGCAGCGACTTACCGGATCAGCACAAGAGACCGCTCTCGGGACAAGGTAAGATTTTTATTTTTATTTTATTATTAACCTTTTGTGTTAGACTTGATTTGATGAATAAGGGATTTGAATATATACATACAATATAGAGATTGATTGAATGTTTATCTGTTTCTGTCCTATCTGCTTTACTCTTGTTGAGGGGAAATAAGTGGTCACGTATTCCCCGTATAGATCCGTCTGTGGCCATCCTGCATGGGCAGACCTAGTGACTAGCCCGCGTTTTGGGAAGACGCGCTCAGGGCGACCTGGCGGCAGTCGAGCACTGCGGGTGTTCTCTCATGTGTGTTCTTGTTTGTTTCTTCTGGTTAATTGTCATTTGATATAGGGGTATGGTCCCATACTAATATTCGGGTGCAAATAAAGGAAATTTGTCGATTGGATCTTAGATCCAGACAGCCTTGTAAACTGCAGAAAATCCCTTGGGGACACATAAATACTCCTAGATCAAAACCTAAAGAAGCCCCCGTTGATACAAGGGTGTGGCCTGATAGATTTCTAGGCATATAAATACCCTTGGATCAAAAATACTTCCAGATAAAGAACCCCCCGTTGATACAAGGGTGTGGCCTGATAGATTTCTAGGCATATAAATACCCTTGGATCAAAAATACTTCCAGATAAAGAACCCCCCCCCCCCGATACAAGGGTGTGGCCTGATAGATTTCCAGGTAACAAACAGAGGACATTTGGCGGACCGCAGTGTTCATGCCAGCCTCATATGTTGTATTAATCCTGAGCAGGCACATAAATACCCTTGGATCAAGGACTGAAATATTAAATGTTTTGATAGGATGAAAGAACAGTCGGGAGAATTCAGTCTCCTCGTAATTCTGTAAATGCTCTCTACAAGTTAGTGAAGTTTTAAGTAACAATGAAAGAACAGTCGGGAGAATTCAGTCTCCTCGTAATTCTGTAATTCTCTAAGACACCAGTGTTTTAGCAATACACAAGATCAGTAATCTAGAAGTGATATATCATGACTAGAAAGTCTGTGAGTGATTGCAAGTGATAAGATACTGTGTGCGTGTGTTGTGTCATTGTGAGAAGACATTAACAAAAAAAGAGCTCCGTGTGCACGATAAACAAAGTAGGTATGATCCATGGAAAATCTGTTGGTATGAATGAAGATGTTAAGTATATGTGTAGTCTAGACAAAGAGAATGTGACATTTCTTAAAATGTGGAAAACAAAGTATGATTTTGATGCGTTTTTAAATAAGGATTATTGTGTAATACTGTGTAGAAAGCTTAAAAATTATGCCGGCACAAAAATAAGAAAACAGAAGAAATTAGGCCTTCCCCAGGCAAAGAAATGGCTTGAGGAGGCTAACCATAGGTTAAATTCAGAAAACCATAAAAAGACTATGTTTTTGAACAAAGAGGAGGACAATAATATGACCGTCCTCTGACGTTTAGTTCAGCAAGTATTGACTGAACAAAACGTAACAAACCAAATGCAACCTGACTCTCCACTGTTTGTTTTTCCCCCGTGGTCACCTGGGTCACCCACAGATGCAACCGATTCTCCTATGGCTGCAGCTAAACCCCCTCTCAAGATGACTCTTGCTGTCCAGAGGAGTCCACAAGGGACGCCCCTTACAGCAACTGTTACAAAATTTTTCGGGGACCTGGTGAACCAATTGATATCCCCCTCAGCAGGGGAACAAACAGAATGTGGAGAGGAAGAATTTCCACTAATTGAAGTTCCCCAACCCTAGGGCAGGACAAAATGTAGGAGGTAATGATGTGTATGTCATTGAGAAGGAGAACAGAAGGATGGGAAACACCTGAACAAGGCCCCGCATTTAGGACTATGAAAAAAAAAAAAAAAAAGAGAGGGGAGTGTTTCCTGTGAGGTAAAAGAGGTCACTTGGCAAAAGAATGTAGGTCAAACAGAGAGGAAGAAGCATGACTAGATGTTGGTATGTCTGCAGAGAGAGAGATACAGAAGAAAATGATGAGAAAGAATCTGAAATTTTGGATGTGTGCGCTGTTGAAACTTGTTTGCATGCTAAAGTCAAGTCAGAAATAACCTTGGTTGTGAAGGGTAGATGGCTAACATTTCTCTGTGATACTGGGGCTTGTAGGACCCTAATACAGCCGCTGGATATGAAAAAGGTAAAGAAAAAGGTGTAGTATATGTAAAATCTGCAAAATGGGTTGATGCACCAGGAGGTCATGTCTGAAGGTCTTACTGTGGAAGATCCACAGACAGGTAAAAAGGATCAGTGTAAAATTGTCATTATGACTAAATGTCCTGTTAATTTGTTGGGTAGAGACATGTTGCACGCTCTTGATATTTCTGTCGTACCAGTGGAGGGAGGTCTCAGAGCCCATCGGCTGTGTGAAAAACAAATCACAGCCGTGTATAATGAGCCCTGATACTGGTACAGCCTGAAATTTGCAAACTGAGGGATTAAATATACCCAAAACCCTGGCAGAAATAATTGATGAAGAGTCTGTGAGGAAAAGGTATAAGGTCCAGGCAAACCTCTATTGCACCATGTACTACAGAAAGACCTCTGGGCCTGATAAGTTCTATGAGAAACAGTTAATGAGTCTCACTAACACTGAAATTCTATTAAAATGTCTGTACTGTGATAAGGAAGGAAATAGCGTGGCTACTTGTCTCCTACCATAGCCTATTCTGCAAATATACAGGCAGGATACTGTACCTCATGTTTCAGTCACCCGGAACCCCAAGGTATCATGGCATGAGCTAGGAGAACTTATCACGAACTGGGTCTAACTGACAGATGAGAAACTAAAATCCAGAGGGATTCAGAGGTATAGGAGGCATAAGGGAGAGAAAGATGGGTGGAGACTCGTGCAGGATTTACAGGCAGTCAATGGGGCCGTATTACCGAGGGCCCCGGTGGTCCCAGACATGCATATCCTCCTGAACAAGCTCTACCCAGAGAACGAGGTATTTTCTGTTATCGATAACAGTAATCCTTCTTTCCCATTCCCTTACACAGACAGTCAGTTCTGGGTTACATTTATGTACACGGAAAAAAAAAGAGGTACACATACACTAGGTTATCCCAGGGATATTGTGAAAGTCCAACTACCTTCTCACAAAGAATGTCCAATAATTTGTCTCGGTTTGTACCTCCCAGTGTGTGTTAAATTCTCTTGTATGTGGATGACATTCTGGTAGTAATGTATGTAAAATTACCATGGTTCTAATGCATTTCCTCGCAGACCAAGGTCAAAAGGTCAGCAAAGACTAATTACAACTGTGGAAAGAAAAGGTGAAATGCCTGGGTTACATTTTATCTCAAGAAGGTTATTATTATTATTATTATTCAGGATTTATATAGCGCCAACAGTTTACGCAGCGCTTTACAATATAAAAGGGAGACAATACAGTTATAATATAATACAATACAATACAATAGGATTAAGAGGGCCCTGCTCAGAAGAGCTTACAATCTAATAGGGTGGGGCAGGTGGTACAAAAGGTTGTAACTGTGGGGAATGAGCTGGTGGAAGTGGTAGGAGATTAGTTGGAGACGTGATAGGCTTTCCTGAAGAGATGAGTTTTCAGGGATTGCCTGAAGGTAGCAAGAGTAGGGGCTAGCCGGATAGATGGAGGTAGCGAGTTCCAGAGGATGGGAGAGGCTCTGGAGAAATCCTGGAGACGAGCATGGGAGGAGGAGATGAGAGAGCTTGAAAGCAGGAGGTCTTGAGAAGAGCGGAGAGGACGATTTGGGTGATATTTGGAGACAAGATTAGTGATGTAGCTTGGGGCAGAGTTGTGAATGGCTTTGTATGTTGTGGTTAGAATTTTGAATTTAATTCGCTGGGTGATTGGGAGCCAGTGTAGGGATTGAAGTAGAGGGTTGGCAGACACTGAGCGGTTGGTAAGGTGGATAAGTCTGGCAGCAGCATTCATGATAGACTGAAGAGGGGATAGCCTATGGAGCGGTAGGCCAATGAGAAGGGAGTTGCAATAGTCAAGGCGAGAGATAACAAGGGAGTGAATGAGGAGCTTGGTGGTTTCATTTGTTAAAAAAGGGCGAATTTTAGAGATGTTACGGAGGTGAATTCTACAAACTTTTGACAATGATTGGATTTGAGGCTGAAATGACAAGTCGGAGTCTAGGATTACACCTAGTACCCTGGCGTGAGGGGAGGGACTGATGGTTGCATTGTTGATTTTGATGGAAAAGTCATGGAGGGGGGCACGGGCGGGGGGGAATATTAATAGCTCAGTTTTAGAGAGATTTAGTTTAAGGAAGTGGTGCGACATCCATGCTGATATGTCAGTTAGTAAGTTAGTAATGCGAGAGGAGACTGAAGGAGTGAGGTGAGGAGTAGACAGATAGATTTGGGTGTCATCAGCGTATAAGTGGTATTGGAAGCCGTGGGCAGTTATTAGGTGACCAAGGGAGGTGGTGTAGATAGAGAAGAGAAGGGGTCCAAGAACCGAGCCTTGGGGGACCCCCACAGAAAGGGGCAATGGAGAGGAGGAGACAGAGTTGTAGGTGACACTGAAGGAGCGCTGTGATAAATAGCCAGAGAACCAGGATAGAGCAGAATCTCGGAGGCCAAGGGAATGTAGTTTATTGAGAAGGAGCGGGTGGTCAACAGTATCAAAGGCCGCAGAGAGGTCAAGTAGTAGGAGTATGGAGTACTGGCTGTTGGTTTTAGCAGTTAGTAAATCGTTAGTGAGTTTTAGTAAGGTAGTTTCCGTGGAGTGCTGCGAGCGAAAGCCAGACTGTAAGGGGTCAAGAAGGTTATTTTCATTGAGGTAGGAGCTAAGACGGTTGTAGACTAAGCGTTCTAGAAGTTTAGAGGTGAATGGGAGTAATGAGATGGGTCTTAAGTTGTTCAGGTCGGTAGGGTCCAGTGAGGGCTTTTTAAGAATGGGAGTGATCTGTGCATGTTTTAGAGGGGAGGGGAAAATGCCACTAGAAAGGGAGAGATTGAAGATGTGGGTGAGGGAGCATAGGATGGAAGAAGAGGGTGACCGTAGTAGTTGTGAGGGAACAGGATCCAAGGGACAATTGGTTAGGTGGGCATTCGAGAAAATTTTTGTAACCTCTTCCGTAGTAGCCAATTCAAAAGAGGAGAGGGTTGAATGTGCTGCTGGGCAAGGTATGATGGGTGGGGAAGATGTACGCACAGTGGAGATGTCCTCACGAATTGCATTGATCTTGTCTTTAAAGTGATTGGCAATCTCTTGGGCAGTGAGTGAGTTAGTGGGTAGAGGGGGTGGTGGACGAAGCAGAGAGTTAAAGGTTGAGAAGAGCCGACGGGGACTGGATGACAAGGAATTAATAAGAGAGACAAAGTAGGCTTGTTTGGCAGCATGGAGGCATGAATTGTATTTTAGAAGGGCAGATTTATATAGGGTGAAATCTTGCAGGCATTTGGTTTTACGCCACAGTCGTTCAAGAGCACGGCAATGTCTCTTGAGATTTCTAGTGTTATCAGTTTGCCAGGGTTGTAACGGTCGGGGCCTAATTCTGCGTGTGGTTAGGGGAGCAAGTGCATCTAGTGATGATGAGAGTGAACTGTTGTAGACAGAAGTGGCCAGGTCAGGACAGGACAGGGGAGAGATTATGTCATATAGGTTGTCAGTAGCAGAATAGAGAAGAGAAGGGTTAAAGTGGCGAAGGTTTCTACAAGTAATTGTTTATAGAAGGTAGACTTTTGCATGAGATCCGAAAAGAGGCCATCCTTCAAGTCCCCAAATCACATACCAAAAATAAATGATGTCATTTCTTGGCATGGCAAATGTCTGTAGAGCATGGATAGCAAATTATGCTATGGAGGTGGCGCCTCTTTCTGATCTCATCTATGGTTCACTAATGGCTGCAAAAGATTCCATTCAGTGGAATGTGCAAGCAGAGGATGCATTTACGAAGGTAAAGCACCTCATTGTGGGTTCTCACGGATGTTCCCTTTCTAGATGCTGACATTACCTTTTGTGTTGATGGGTCTTGTAAAAAGGACGATAAAGGGGTACATCAAACGGCATACACTATAGTAACGCATGACCAGGTCATTGAAGCCAGACCCCTTCCCAGTTCCTACTCTACACAACAAGCTGAAATTATTGCCCTATTCAGGGCCTGTAGTCTAGGGGAAGGGAAGAAAATAAATATTTATACAGACAGCCAATACGCTTTTTCTACTATACACATATTTGCCCAGCAATGGAAAAATAGGGGTATGATTACGTCCACAGGTAAACCAATCTCACATAGAGATCTTATCCTGGCCCTTCTAGAAAATGTACAGAAACCAACACAAGTGGCTATTTGTAAATGTACAGCACACAGAAAGGGAACAGATCCAATTACTCTAGGAAATGCACTAACAGACAAAGACCGCAAGGGAAGCTACTACAGGACCGCAAAAAACACACATATACTATACAGGTCCCCAAGAAAATGGTGAGGTACGGAAAGCTATTGATAAAACATGGTTATCAGAAATGCAGAAAAAATCACCGGCAGGTGAAAAACAAAAGTGGTTATCTAAAGGGGCAACCCTGGTCAATGGTATATACACAAGTACAGAAGGTAAACCCATCTTACCTACATCACTATTTAGATATGCTGCGTTATTGAGCCATGGGCAAGCCCATATCTCAAAAGGAGGGATGGTGCAGGTGATCAATAAGGTGTTCACAACATATGGGTTTACAATGACTCTAGAGATTTTTGCCTCACATGTCCGCTTTGTACCAGATACCATGCTCAAGGTGCCCTAAGACCCTTAAGAGGTCATTTCCCACAACCCTCTTATCCCTTTCACACGATATGCATGGATTTTATGATTATTGTTGTTTATAAAGTGGGCGGAAGCTTTTCCTATGACACACCCAAATGGGCAGTCAGTAGCCAAAGTACTTATTAAAGAGGTGATTCCATTTCATGGGATCCCCTCTGTGATTTACAGTGACAATGGCTCCCATTTTGTAAACCGAACAATACAACAAATTGGTAAATGGTACAATATTGACAAAAAAAAAAAAAACACTGTGTCTAACACCCACAATCTGTGGGCACAGTGGAGACACAATGGTACCTTAAAGAGTAAACTAAGAAAATTGTTGGAGGAAACAGGGAAAAATAAATGGGTTTAGTGTTTGCCAATGGCATTGTTGAGTATAAGAATTACCCCTACTGCTAAAGGACTAACACCGTATGAAATGTTGTATGGTAAACCTTATTATATTCCACAACTAGCCACCGTTCCTCTCCCTAAAGAGGAAATAGACTTGACTTGTATAATAAGAATGTTTTCATAAAATATTACTGGGTCAGAATGTGTAAATGAGAAAAAGAGCTACTCTAAGACTAAAATGCAAAGTATACCCCCATCAGTACAAGCATTACCAGGAAATGTTACTTGTTTCTCTAACAATGACAGTAATGGTACAAATGTTGGCACCCTGTCCCCTGAATATTGTGTAATTACAACCCGTACTATGGACATTAAGTATGAACTAAAATGGTTTCAGGAACAAAAACAGCAATTGGCTGATGTTTGGTGTTTGTGTGGAGATAAGAGACTAAGGCCCAGACTGCCACCTAGATAGAAGGGTAGTTGTGCCCTTACCCGATTGCTACTTCCCTTTTATATAGTTCCTATGAGTGATGAATCAATGAAACTACCAGGTAAATACTTTTTTAAACGAATTAAGCGAGAAACACCACAAGGATCATTTGACCATCGAGTGTATATAGACGAAATAGGTGTTCCACGAGGAGTTCCAGATGGAATTAAAGCGCAGAATCAAATAACAGCAGGACTCACCTCACTCTTCATATGGGTCCAGCCCAACAAGAACGTCGACTGGATAAACTACATCTACTACAACCAGCAGAGGTTTGTGAATTACACCAGAGATGCTATCAAAGGCATAGCAGCACAATTGGACGCCACCTCTTTGACAGCGTGGCAGAATCGTATAGCCTTGGGTATGTTGCTGGCAGAAAGGGGCGGGGTATGCAAAATGTTCGGCACCTTCTGCTGCACTTTTATTCCAAAAAAATACGGCACCTGATGGAAGTATCACCAAGGCCTTACAAGGCCTACAAATGCTATCCGAAGAATTAGCTGAGAACTCTGGTGTAGAGAACCCCCTGACGAGACTCTTTGAAAAATGGTTTGGTAAATAGGGTGATCTTGCAAAAAGTTTGCTTATCTCTATTGTCATGGCAGCCACAGTTCTTACATTGTGTGGATGTTGCTGCATTCCCTGTATTAGGGGAATTCTTCAAAGACTGATTGACACACCTTTAATAAAAACTATGCTCCTCCAGACGACACGGAACTATACTCGGAACCTGATGATGAATTTACAACTCTTGCTAAGGACTCATCTGTCTAAATGATAATACCTGGTAAAAATAAAATAACCTGGATATTTGAAGTATTGACATTATTAGTATAAAAGGGGGGAGATGTAAGAGAAATTATACTTTAAATGTCAGTTATGAAAGACGCCATTTTGTTTATCATGGCCTAGAAATAAACTATAGATAATATGGAGTCAGCAATATATATATATTCAGCAATATAAAATGCTTAGAGCTGCAGTTTTGCATATTTCCTGTATTTTTGTGTTGACTTGGGGAGTTTTCAAGTCAGTATCCTGTAACCATTGTTAGATGAAGATAACAGTCTGTAACAGACACTTCCACCTTTCCTGTTACGTCCAGAATAAAGTTGAAAATACATGAGACTGGGCATGTTTTAAGACAGGAAAGGGGGGTGTCCAGGGCTTATAAAAAGACATGTACCACAGTATTTTCCCTAGAAATGACGATGACAGCATGAAGATGTAATGCTATTCATTTCTCTTGAATATGCAATAAATATTACCTTGATGCCCGAGGACGGTCTGAGATGGTGAATTATTTCCCTAACAGACGGCAACTATGGGGAGACCCTGGAGCTCAGTGCTGGGTTTTATTGTAGTGGGGACTTCTCTATAATACACCATGTAACAATGGAGTAACTATCAAAGTGGTTAAAATCCTAGAGAAGGAGCCCCTTAATTTACTGCCCTGTTATAATCTCACTGAGTACAAAGTGTGTTAGGATGATCATGTGACTGGATGTTATACAACCAAACACAGAGGTCAAGTGAAGAAACCTTGCCACCCAGCATGATGGCTCCCAATTATGATGAGCTCACAGCAGAGTAGGAAGTAAAATAGGAATAAGAATTGGTTTAACCACCCCCTCACTGAAACAAGAGCCCAGTCAAAACTATGAGCCCAGTACCTACACGGCTGGTGTGAAAAGCAAATGGGCAAATTACCAGCACACGGCTCAAAGATGTGGTGTCTTTGCCCAGAACTGAGATTTCAGGAGATTAAATTGTTAGCGCTCTCAGCAGTCCAGGTATAGCACCTACAGCACTGATCTTAGGTTACTCACTGTACCTGACATGGCACACATTGCGATTAGTACTTGCTCTTTTGCTACAGTAGTATAATGGTGGTCTTGTGATGCTTGATGATTGAGGAGACATGTGATGATGATTGAGGAGACACGTGATGATGATTGAGGAGACACATGATGATGATTGAGGAGACACGTGATGATGATTGAGGAGACACGTGATGATGATTGAGGAGACACGTGATGATGATTGAGGACACACGTGCTCTGTTATAGAACTGTTACTGTAGATGATACTACTTGTATAGACTGCTCAGATTATTTTAAAACATCACTAGATTTTTTTTTCTTTCTGTACAGAAATACATTCATTATCGTGGCAATTGCTCCTTCGATATACAATAGTGACAAGTAGACGAAATATACGACCTTTGAGGAAGTCCAGAGGGACGCAACGTGTCAGGTGGGAGGAGCCTACATGACATCATCACACAGGAAGTACCTGGGGCGCCATCTTGTCTCCTTAGAAATCTGTGTAATTGAATGCCTTTGATCTCCTATCATATTGTGAGTGCATTTTTAACTTGTTGAATACATTTTTTTTCATGGTTTTACACTATGGAGTTTTCTCTTTACCTATGGAATGGTCTGCATTGGAGTCATGTATAGAGAGAGGTGGGAGCCATCATAACTCTTGTTTGATGGATTGCTGAAGAGTCTGAAAAGTGTCCAAAGGGTTAAGTATCTATATCAAAAAGCACTGTTTGACCTCCTATTGTAGTGGGGTCCATCTCAAAAGACGAGAGTACATCTGTTTCAACACAGTGCTGGTGTTTGACAAACATATAGCAGGCACGGTGAAAGACAGTCACAGTTTTCATCTTCTACATAAAACACAGTTTTTGGGAAATATTTTGTTTTAAAGGGCTGTTTTTTGATAAATGTTCCTTTATTTAGATATTGAAAGATTATACTGATTCACTTATCACTTGTATATGTTTCCAAAAAATGTGACACCTTATTTTTTTAGGTTTGGTTTAGTCATAAGTTTGTTATACATTGCTTAAAGGGAGCGCTGTACAATACGTGTTGGTTCAACATTCATAAGTAACAGATTTGTATGTCATACAATCATACCGTATTGAGTTTTACCAGCAACTGCTTGTTTTTGTTTTTTTTAGCTATTTTTGTTAAGGTGACCCCACTCAAGGATGGTGGTGGTGGTGGTGGGGGTGGTGTTCTTTTTTGAGGTTAAATGTTGATTTCTGTTTGTGAACCATGTCAAGCTCTCAATAAAAGTTATTTGATTACAAATATATATCACTCATTGGTATACTTAGGAAATGGATGATGCATGCTACGCCAGTCCTGAAATACTTCAGCCTGGAGGACCAGTTATCCCAGACACACTAATAATATGAATTTATTTATAGTTGCAAAGTGACTAACCTATGAAGAATGGTTTTGTACCAGTTTCTTAACCTGGAAACCTGGAGACTTAACATCTAAACTAGACATTCTGATCTCTGTGCTGTAGTGATAATTGAGGATGAAAAGGAGATCCTTGTTGTGTCTGCCCCTTCAACATATTGAGGAGGAGGAGTTGCATGAGCTTCTTATTTTTCTGTAATTAAAGGAGAACCAATCATAACAGAACTTATGCAGGATGTTTTATACTTCATGTTGTAAGATTGTAAGCTCTAATGAGCGGGGCCCTCTGATTCCTACTGTATTATTGTGATTGTACTGTCTGCCCTCATGTTGTAAACCGCTGTGTAAACTGTCGGCGCTATATAAATTCTGTATAATAATAACAATGTTGGATCACACTATATGATCCAAAATTTGTGAACACATGACCTACAGTGCCTTGCAAAAGTATTCAACCCCCTTGGCTTTTTACCTATTTTGTTACATTACAGCCTTTAGTTCAATGTTTTTTTAATCTGAAATATATGTGATGGATCAGAACACAATAGTCTAAGTTGGTGAAGTAAAATTAGAAAAATATATACATAAAACTATTTTTCAGAAATAAAAAAACTGATAATTGGCATGTGCGTATGTATTCACCCCCTTTGTTATGAAGCCCATAAAAAGCTCTGGTGCAACCAATTACCTTCAGAAGTTACATAATTAGTGAAATGATGTCCACCTGTGTGCAATCTAAGTGTCACATGATCTGTCATTACATATACACACCTTTTTGAAAGGCCCCAGAGGCTGCAATACCTAAGCAAGAGGCACCACTAACCAAACACTGCCATGAAGACCAAGGAACTTAGGTTAGGTTAGGTTATAAAAAATATCCAAAACTTTGATGATCCATAGGAGCACCATCAAATCTATCATAACCAAATGGAAAGAACATGGCACAACAGCAAACCTGCCAAGAGACGGCCGCACACCAAAACTCATGGACTGGGCAAGCAGGGCATTAATCAGAGAGACAGCACAGAGACCTAAGGTAACTCTGGAGGAGTTGCAGAGTTCCACAGCAGAGACTGGAGTATCTGTACATAGGATGACAATAAGCCGTACGCTCCATAGAGTTGGGCTTTATAGCAGAGTGGTCAGAAGAAAGCCATTACTTTCAGCAAAAAACAAAATGGCACGTTTTGAGTTTGTGAAAAGGCATGTGGGAGACTCCCAAAATGTATGAAGGAAGAACACCATCCCCACAGTGAAACATGGTGGTGGCAGCATCATGCTTTGGGGATGTTTTTCAGCAGTTGGGACTGGGAAACTGGTCAGAGTTGAGGGAAAGATGGATGGTGCTAAATACAGGGATATTCTTGAGCAAAACCTGTACCACTCTGTGTGATTTGAGGCTAGGACGGAGGTTCACCTTCCAGCAGGACAATGACCCCAAACACACTGCTAAAGCAACACTTGAGTGGTTTAAGGGGAAACATGTAAATATGTTGGAATGACCTAGTCAAAGCCCAGACCTCAATCCAATAGAAAATCTGTGGTCAGACTTAAAGATTGCTGTTCACAAGCGCAAACCATCCAACTTGAAGGAGCTGGAGCAGTTTTGCAAGGAAGAATGGGCAAAAATCCCAATGGTAAGATGTGGCAAGATCATAGAGACTTATCCAAAGTGACTTGGAGCTACGATAGCCGAAAAAGGTGGCTCTACAAAGTATTGACTTTAGGGGGGTGAATAGTTATGTACATTGACTTTTTCTGTTATTTTGTCCTATTTGTTGTCTGCTTCACAATAAAAAAAAAAAAACATCTTCAAAGTTATCAACGTCCAGACAATGGGGCAACATTTGCATTTGGTGATCTAGAGCCAGACAGGAACGAGACAAGGATGTCCTGATTGATGTGAAAGGTAGAAACTACCTTATGTAAAAAGGAAGTCCAGGGCCTCGACATCACTTTGTCCCTATGCTAGAATAAACTAGAAAAAGATCCTTGCAGGATAAAGCCACCAATGTCAGGAGTGAGAGAAATACTGTCTCTGGAAACACAATATAAGGGGCAGAAATCAACCCTTGATAGAGCTCAACCACTGGTCCAGGCCCAGCTGTGGGAAGGATGACACTGACAGCAGGATGATCCAACCCTGCAGAGAAAACAAATTTACCCCACATTCCAGGATGTTGATCAGATGACAAGACACCTCCAACAACCAAGTCCCCTACAGAAACCCTGGACTCCATCTGCACCCAGGATCTTTCAAAGGAAGTGAGGAAAGACCTTCCTCAAATTGCAGAGCCAGATTCCTGATCCACCATGTCAGGGACAACCTGGTACTCCAAGCCAAAGGAATTAGTCTGTCCAGGGACTTCATTGATTTGTCCCACAACAACAGAATATTGTGTTGTAGAGGTCTGGAATGTAACTGGGCAAACAAAACTGCTTTGAAGGAGGCTACCGTTAGACTCATGCAAAAGTGGAGAGTCAGATGACTTCTGAACTGGAGATATAAAATTTGAGATTAGACAGTCTGAAGTAATTCTTGTGGAAGAAACACTCTGGCCTGAGCTGTTTCAAGGACTAGACCTAGATACTCCAATTGATGGGTCTTCTACAGCAATATTTTCTGATGGTTCCGGATCAACCAAACTGCTGCAATGTCTGGACAGTCAAAGCCATGTTGCTCAACATTCAAAAATGGTGATGCGACGAGAGCGAACAGGGCTAACAACTAGGGCCAGCTCTTAGGTGAACACATGAAGTGCAGGAGAGAGAGGCCAGACTGAAAGGGCCACAAAATGGTAGAGTAGGGGCCCCACAGCAAAGTGTAGGAAACATTGATGCACTGAAATGATGGGGACATGCAGGTACAAGTCCTTGATGTCCACAGAGGCCAGAAAGTCTCCTTGATGAAGGAAGGCAATGTGCTTCAAGATGGAGTGGTTGCTCTATTTGAGCTTGGGAACGGTGAACAAGTTGGAGTAAAATCCTTGAAGCCATTCTGCCACAGGAACTAGAACAAGGAAACCTTGGCCTATAAGACCCGAGAGGGCTCAGTGGACATCTGCTTATCTGTTTGATGACAGAGGAAAGTTGGAGGTGAAAAACTGAAGATGTGACAGAGAGCAAAAAACTCCAGTTTGCACTCCTGGGATAAAACCTACTGCCCCAAATGTCTGAAGTTCAAGCTGTTCAAATGTGTCTGCAAAGAGCAAACAACCTTTCCTCTACTCTGGAAATTGGGGACACACCTTCATGCAGTGGAAGGTTTTTCTGAGGATTTGCCAGACTTTGGGTGCTAGACCATTTAGGTGGACTGGGAGCCAAAATTTGAGAGGGGGGTCTTAAAGTGGAATGCACAGGATTCGATAAACAAAAAAGATCTTAACATGTAAAGAGGCAGAAGACTTTGCAGTCTGATAATTAGGATTCTCCCACTGAGGAAGATGGGTACTCTTGCACCAGTAGGATCCATAACAGTATCAAGAGTAGATCCGAAGAATGCAAATACTGCTTACAAAAAGGTTCTGCAGTCCAAAACTTTAATCAAAATGCCCTGCGAATATGTACAGACAATAGACCCATGCGAGAGTGAAGCCAGGAAACCTCCACCAGATGTCCCAACTAAAATTTAAGGCTACACCCCATTTGCACCACACAGTCTATTATCAAGGATAAACTGCAACAGCGGTGAGATCTACTTTAAGAGATTGTGATCAATCAGCCATGGTTTGGCAAAGTAAAGTCACAGCCAGGATAGGGTAAAGGGCAGGGCCCACCACCAGTGAGAACAGGGTTCTGGAGATTGCCCCCAACAGCTTTTTGGCAGGGTCCTTAAACACAGGTGCACCCTCCACCGATGTGGTAGATGCCTTGTTAGGCAGGACACTGTCAGACTCACAGTGAGAATGGACCAATTTTGTACAAAAGCCTTCACAAACAGCTACAAAGCTAGGATGGGTTTTGGCAGAGCAAACATAATGTCAGTGTTTCCAATCTTTGTAGAGGAAGGCTGGAAAAACAGGCACATTGGGGAAGTCTTTTCAGCCTTAAGAATGTTAGAGGACCCAAGACGCAAAACAGAAAACTTGTAGAAGTAACAGGCTGATCCTCTAATTTCAGAGTGGTGCGCACTACAGCAACAGGAAATGGTGTCTTAATCTGGGAGTAAAAACAGTTTATTGCAACTCCTCAGGGGAAGATTCATCAAAGACTGGAGCAACTCAGTATCAGTCATAGCAGCTAATGGCCCAGAAGCCACCAAAGCTGTAGGTAAATGTAAAAGGCTCCTTACACACTTCCAGCCAGGGGGTAGTAAAAACTGATGGTTGAACTGCATTTTCACTGCTCCCTGACCATCTGCCTACAAGCAGCTCAAATGGGTACATAATGTGGCAAGCTCAACACTATATTCCAAAATTGACTCTAAGTGAATGTGGCCGCACTGCGGCGGTGATTTACTAAAACTAGTGCACACAGAATCTGGTTCGGCTGTGCATAGTAACCAATCAGCTTCTAGGTTTTATTGACTTTAAGTGGAAATTAGGTAATCTGCTACAAAGTCTGCTAAAGTCATTTCAATGTACAGTACACAGCTGGATGGAGATGCATTATTGTCCAAAACTTCAGCTCTAATTTGAAGGGTCATGTGATGAATAGCCTAACAGTTTGGTCTCCTGTAGGATCCCATAGCAGCATATCCCCCAATGCTTAAATGTTAATACAGCGGCCTAGCCAAAATGTTGAGGTCTATTTAAAGTGGAACTATGGGCAAAATAAAACCAATCAAGATATGTAAACATAATACAGTCTGTCACCAGTATTAATGCAGCAGTTTTAGTTTTTTCAGAAACAGTCTGTTGCCGCGTATACCATCTCTCTTCACACTTCTGATCATCGGAGCCACACTTAAGGTGATCTTTTCTACAGTCATGGCCATAAGTTTTGAGAGTGACACAAATATTTTCACAAAGTCTGCTGCTTCAGTGTTTTTAGATCTTTTTGTCAGATGTTACTATGGTACAGTTGTGCTCATAAGTTTACATACCCTGGCAGAATTTATGATTTCTTGGCCATTTTTCAGAGAATATGAATGATAACGCAAAAAACATTTCTTTCACTCATGGTTAGTGTTTGGCTGAAGTCATTTAATATCAATCAACTGTGTTTACTCTTTTTAAATCATAATGAGAACAGAAACTACCCAAACGACCCTGATCAAAAGTTTACATACCCTGGTGATTTTTGCCTGATAAAATGCACACAAGTTGACAGGAAGGGTGTTAAATGGCTATTAAAGGTAACCATCCTCACCTGTGATCTGTTTGCTTGTAATTAGTGTGTGTGTATAAAAGGTCAATGAGTTTCTGGACACCTGACAGACCCTTGCATCTTCCATCCAATGCTGCACAGACGTTTCTGGATTCTGAGTCATGGGGAAAGCAAACGAATTGTCAAAGGATCTGCGGGAAAAGGTAGTTGAACTGTATAAAAGAGGAAAGGGATATAAAAAGATATCCAAGGAATTGAGAATGCCAATCAGCAGTGTAACAATATCACGTACTGAACATGAAACGCTGTAGCTAGTCGCCAGGTTGTCTGGAGCCTTAGGGCAGCCATGACAGCTTGGCTAACTGTGTAACATTACAGAAAAATCTGAACTCCCTCCCTCCTCCCTTGTGTTAGGAATTCATAGTTTTTAAACTTCAAAGGAACAGTTATCTCAACAGAGAAAGCAGGACCAGGCTAGGTCTGTAAAAACAGCTCATGTTGGCCTGGCAGGATGTTCAGGCCTGTCGTAAAACTGTCACCCTCTCAATTCAGAGAACCAGCAGATACAGGTCGTAAATACCTGAATGCACATAAAGCTTAAAACAGTGGAATAAGTACGAAATTTCAGCATGTTTCATAACTTCCAAAGTAATAATAGCACAGCCATAATGTGGACATAATTAGCTTCCTCAGATAATTTGTAACATTTCAAGTACAGACACCCCTATGTCAGGTCACATGGGAAACCACTGGTACCCCTTATTCCTCGTAGGTAGACTGGACAGTAGAGACATGGCATGTTTATATTTGTTTTAAAGTAAATCTCACGCTGAACAATAATATGAATATTTGCAGTCTATAAACAGTAGAGATGCAGAGATATGAATATGTATCACAAAGTATACCTGGGACATGGTCATGAGTGTAGACACCTCCCAGCAACCAACCCCTAAACAAGATGACCAGACGATTGGTCACTGGTCGCTGTCAACACCCCCTTTGATTTGACAGAAAAGAGGAGATGCCAAGACAACGGTCAGTTCTCCTTTTACCATCCAAGAAGAAACATCTGCCAAGTTTGAGAACCGATTACCCAGCTCATCGATTGAACTCTGATCAACCCTCGGACATTAATTGCATGTATTCTTCCTTACAAATTCTACCTTATTTCTTTGTGGCTGTATATTGTCATCTCTTTGAAACATCTTTTTTCTGTAAATGTTTATTTGCATCAACTTTTACCTTTTCATAATAAAACCTTATGTTGAAAATTGTTAACCTTGTCTCTAAAGCTCTTAATACAAGCTATAAACAAACCTGCCTCTTAAAAGAGCGCTATTGTTGTACAGTAAGGCCTCTGAGCTGACCTGTCTGTGGTGGCAGAGTGTGTTGCAGACGCTTATTAAAAAATTATAATTGGTATTGCTAAAATTACGAGTCTCCCCCGGCTCGGTCTTTTAAAACGGGGGTGGTGACAGTTAAAGGGTTAATTGCATAATTAGCCCGGTGACAATCGCTCTCAGGCTGCTCGCACCTAGATTGTGGTCCCGCAAGCTGGAAAATCTTTGTGCTGGGCGCAGCTGAGAGTGGTATTTTTACGTAAGTGACAACGTGGTGTGAGGTTGGCCAGTCCTTTGTTGCCAGTTAGCAAGGAGGGCAGGGAACTGACACCCGCGTTCGTCACAAGCAGTATTCAAACTCTAATCAAGAAGTGGAAAATGAGGGGTTCTGTTGAAAGTAAACCATGGTCAGGTAGACCAACTAAAATTTAAGCCACAACTGCCAGGAAAATTGTTCGGGATGCGAAGAAAAACCCACAAATAACTTCAGGTAAAATACAGGACTCTCTGAAAACGTGGTGTGGCTGTTTCAAGATTCACAATAAGGAGGCACTTGAAAGATGGGCTGCATGGTCGAGTGACTCGAGTCGCCAGAAGAAAGCCATTACTACTCAAATGACACAAAGTATCCCGCTTACAATATGCCAAGCAGCACAGAGACAAGCCTCAAACCTCCTAGCAAAAAGTCATTTGGAGTGATTAGACCAAAATTGAGCTTTTTGGCCACAACCATAAACGCTACATTTGGAGAGGAGTCAACAAGGCCTATGATGAAAGGTATGGAGGTGGATTGCTGATGTTTTGGGGATGTGTGAACTACAAAGGTGCAGGAAATTTGGTCAAAATTGATGGCAAGATGAATGCAGTATGTTATCAAAAAATACTGGAGGAACATTTGCATTCATCAGCCAGGGACCTGCGCATGGGACGTACTTGGACATTCCAACAGCACAATGAGCCAAAGTGAAAGATGGCCAATAAATCATAAATTCTGCCATGGTATGTGAACGTATGCGCAAAACTGTATACTGAAGTATAAATACAAGCATTTCATAAGTGTCAAAGGCTTTTATTGTCAATTATATTATAAGTTTATGCAAAGAGTCAATATTTGCAGTGTTGACCCTTCTTTTTCAAGACCTCTGCAATTCACCCTGGCATGATGTCAATCAACTTCTGGGCTACATCCTGACTGATGGCAGCCCATTCTTGCATAATCAATGCTTGGAGTTTGTAAAAATGTGTGGGTTTTTTTTTTGTTCACCCACTTGAGGATTTACCACAAGTTCTCAATAAGATTAAGGTCTGCGGAGTTTCCTGGCCATGGACCCAAAATTTCAATGTTTTGTTCCCCAACCCAATATCACTTTTGTCTCATAGCAAAGTGCTCCATCATGCTGGAAAAGGCATTGTTCCTCACCAGACTGTTCTTGGATGGTTGACAGAAGTTGCTCTCGGTGGATGTTTTTGTACCATTCTTTATTCATGGCTGTGTTCTTAGGCAAAATTGTGCGTAAGCCCACTCCCTTGGTTGAGAAGCAACCGCACACATGAATGGTCTCAGGATGCTTTACTGTTGGCATGACAGAGGACTGATAGCAGCGCTCACCTTTTCTTCTCCGGACAAGGTTTTTTCCAGATGCTCCAAACAATCAGAAAGGGGATTCATCAGAGAAAATGACTTTACCCGAGTCCTCAGCAGTCCAATCCCTGTACCTTTTGCAGAATATCAGTCTGTCTCTAATGTTTTCCCTGGAGAGAAGTGGCTTCTTTGCTGCCCTTCTTGACACCAGACCATTCTCCAAAAGTCTTCTCACTGTGCTTGCAGATGCACTCACACCTGCCTGCTGCCATTCATGAGCAAGCTCTGCACTGGTGGTGCCCCGATCCCACAGTTGAATCAACTGTAGGAGATGGTCCTGGCGCTTGCAAACTTTTGGCCAGGGCTGTACATTTTCTCTTTCAGAATTTTCACCGCATCCATCTACCATGATTACTATATTAAGAGACCTGTAATTCATGCAGGGTACTACTAAAAAACATCTCGATCACCTCTGGGCCCTGGGCAAATTCCACCTTTTACATCTGGTTCCCTCCTCTTGATGCCCTGCTATTTTATTTATTTATTTTAGGTACTTATATAGCGCCGTCAATTTACTATGACAGCCATTTAGTATATCTGCTGATCAGATCGGTCAACATATCAGATCTACCACTTCTTGAAATCTACGATTACCAAAGTGTCTTGCACTAGCCTACTCTGTTGGAAGACTTGTGTTTGGACATGACTCCAGTTCCTCGCCTTCTATCCCAATAGTATAAACTATTAGTGGAGCCCCACTCCACAGGATTCATCCCATCTTTTATATGGAAGTTGGAAGAAGATCTGCAACTAACCTTCTCTCCCGCCCATGTAGAGGGCTATCTTGTTTGCGCACAAGTCTTCCATTGGCAAGTTTCAAGAGCAGGACTACAAGATTCTGTGCTGTTGGTACAGGGTCCCTACGACTCTTCATAAGATCTTTCTGCATATGTCTAGACTTTATTGAAGATGTGGTAAGGAAGAAGGTTCTGACCTGCTCATTTTCTAGAGCTACCTGATCATTCGCCCCCTTTTGGCCCAATTATGTCAGTTGGTATTCAATATTACGTCGGTGGAACTGGGTAGCAACCCTATGTGCTACCTGCTTCATCTGAATTGTGTCCCTCTTTCCATATACAAATCCTCTCTTACAGTACATCTGCTGAATGCTGCCCGTGCTTGTATCCTCACAGCTTTTTGGAAGGAACCCACTACCCCCCCCCCCCCCATTTCTCTGTGGCTATCCAAAATCCCACAAGTTAAGCACAATAAATGTCTTAGAGCCTCCCTTCACCATAGGGAGGAGAGGTTTCAGGACATGTGGTATCCTTGGACGATTTTTTCGTACTCTACCGCCTATCAGGAATTAATATGCTCCCCAAATCCCTCTTTCCTGGGCCTTTTGTTTTCTCCATGTTCATATTCTTTCTTATATGTATTTTATTTTAAAAAGTTTTGTTTTCTTGTCGAAAGGCCATGGGTTTAGTTCTATGGCAGACAGCCAGCTCAGGTGTCTTGGATTGTAATGTGCAGGCCCACTTTCACGCTACCTGGTCAATCTCAGTCATTGTGGGCCTTGATGTTGTTAGCTTAGGTCGCCAATCCCGTAATCTCCATCGGTTTGCTTATACATGCTGACCTTTCTTTGATCCCTCTGCTGTGACTAAGTGACCTTATTTTTTTATATTGACAATGTGTTTTGGATTGTTAAGCCTATCTTTAGATAAATAAAGAATTAAAAAAAACAGAAAAACAAAATCTGTGAAACGCATTGCCATGATCCCTTGTGGTCTGTACAGAGGAGGAAGAGAGGTGATTGGTTCCCTTTGAGCAGCGTGGGAATCCTTGCCCTGAGCACCAGCTTATCTCTTTGTGTGTGGATCAATCGGTCTAGTGGCAGTGTTTGATCCTGGCTACATGAATCACAGAGTGCCCAATGTCAGGACTCCTGTTTATATGCATTTTCTCCTGCTATGGACTTGTGAGTGGCTTTCCTATTGTGCACTATGAGGATTCATTGTGACTCTCTGTGTTAATTTGCTTATTAGTGCTTTGGCTTAACACTGATACATTTATTAACCCCCAAAAGATGTGCTCAGTATTGGCTGTGGAGTATATCCCTGGGGTTGTGGGAAGGGGCCAGTCCTGGCTAGGTGGATGCATTTTTCTAAAAACATGTTAGCATGCAAATTTTTAAAACAAGTATTCCCCGCGTTTGCCCACATAGTTTTGAGGTACTCAGACCTCATTATCACAAACCTTATCTGCTCTCATTTACACTTCAAAAGGCAGTTCACATTTTACAGGCTGCGTCAGTGGGCGTGGTTATGTCGCATGCCACAGGGCCGGGTTGTATAGTTAGGGCTGATTGGCAAACTGCTAATCTGGGCCCCACCTCTTGCACCTAATTGGTGTATTTTCAATCCACTGCTGTCTTTATATACAGTGGCGAAAATAATGGTTTGATCCCCTACAGATTTTGTAAGTTTGCCCACCTACAAAGAAATGAAGGGTATATAATTGTTATCATAGGTGTCTTTTAAATGATAGAAATAGAATATCAAACAAAAACCTAGAAAAAACACATGATACAAATGTTATAAATTGAGTTGCAGTTCAGTGAGTAAAACAACCAAGAATAATTCTGGCTCCCACAGACTGGCTACAGTAGGTGCTCATGTGGTACACAGATTAGTCCTGTCAATTAAAGGTCTTCCTAACGCCAACTCGTTATGTGTATAAAAGACACCTGTCCACAGATTCTTTCTTCCATTCAAACCTCACCATCATGGGCAACACCAAAGAGCTGTCAAAGGATGTCAGGGACAAGATTGTAGACATGCACAAGGCTGGAATGGGCTACAACAGCATTTTTCAACCAGGGTGCCTTGGCAAAATGCCTTAAAATTGCCCAAAAAAATGTATACAATCAGTGGGTGAATCAAACCTGCCTTTTAGTTACACAAAGCCATGGGTTTTCATTGTGCACCATTAAAACCTTCTAGCCACCAGAATCCTAACAAAGAATAACATCACTGATTAATAAGGAGGACATCAGGCCCCTGCACAGAATCCTTGTGTGCCCCTCCCCTGATCCTCTCCATAAGCACTGGGGAGCATTAGCTAAATTTGTGGGGGGGGGGGGGGCGCGGCTGAGAAACACCAATAAGGTGTATTTGCTTTAGAAGAATAAATCACCTCTACATGTGTTGATGCTGCTGCCTTATGTAAAACTATTAGTTTCATTTTTTGATATTTAGACTGGAATGCCTCAAGACTGTGCAGGATTTTAAAGGGTGCCGCGATTAAAAAAAGGTTGAGAAACACTGGGCTACAAGACCATCAGCAAGAAGCTTGGTGAGAAGGAGACAACTGTTGGTGCGATTATTTGCAAATGGAAGAAATACAAAATAACCATCAATCGCCCTCAGTCGGGAGCTACATGCAAGATTTTGCCTCATGGGGTAAGGATGATCATAAGAAAAGTGAGAGATCAGCCCAGAACTACACTGGAGGTGCTTGTGAATGATCTCAAGGCAGTTGAATTGAACTCCTGCAGCGCTCGCAAGGACCCCCTCCTCTGAAGTTTACCAATGAACATCTAAATGATTCAGAGAAGGATTGGGAGAAAGTGCTGTGGTCAGATGAGACCAAAATTTAACTCTTTGGCATTAACTCGGCTCACCATGTTTGGAGGAAGAAAAATGCCGACTATGACCCCAAGAACACCATCCCTACAATCAAGCACAGAGGTGGAAACATTATGCTTTGGGGCCATTTCTCTGCTAAAGGTACAGACCAACTTTGCTGCATTGAGGGGTCAATGGACTGCGCCATGTATTGTAAAATCTTGGACGAGAACTTTCTTCCCTCAGCCAGAACACTCAAGATGTGTCATGGATGGGTCTTCCAGCATGACAATGACCCAAAACATACCAAGGCAACAAAGGAGTGGCTCAAGAAGAAGCACATTAAGGTAATGGAGTAGCCTAGCCAGTCTCCAGACCTTAATCTTATAGAAAATTTATGGAGGGAGCTGAAACTTCAAGTTGCCAAGCGACAGCCAAGAAACCTTAAAGGGGTTGTAAACCCTCAAGTTTTTTCACCTTAATGCATCCTATGCATTAAGGTGAAAAAACCTCTGTCACTGAGCGGCCCCCCAGCCCCCCGTTTTACTCACCTGAGTCCCGTAATTCCCACGCCAGAGACGTGCTATTCCCTTCTGCCGTTGTTTTGGCTCTTGATTAGATAGATTGATAGCAGCGCAGCCATTGGCTCCTGCCGCTGTCAATCAAGTCCAATGACGTGGGTCTCGGGGCCAAGTCCAGCATTCTGCATCTATGGACATGAATGCTGGACTCTGGAGCGTGCCCACAAGGTAATACCCTGGGAGAGTGCTTCTCCTAGGGGGCTATACGATATGGGGAGGAGCTACCAGCGCCGCCAGGGGACCCCAGAAGTTAGGGGCCACTCTGTGCAAAACGAACTGCACAGTGGAGGTATATGTTTGTTATTAAAAAAAAAACAAAAAAAACGAAACCTTACAATCACTTTAAGACTTTAGAGAAGATCTGTAAAGAAGAGTGGACCAAAATCCCTCCTGAGATGTGCAAAACTGATCACCAACTACAAGAAACGTCTTACCTCTGTGCTTGCCAACAAGGGTTTCTCCACCAAGTATTAAGTCATGTTTTGCTTGGGGATCAAATACTTATTTTACTCACTGAATTACAACTCAATTTATAACATTTGTATCATGTGTTTTTTTCTGGATTTTTGGTTGATATTCTGTCTCTATTATTTAAAATACACCTATTATAAAAAGGATAGACCCTTCATTTCTTTGTAAGTGGGCAAACCTACAAAATCTGCAGGAAATCAAATAATTATTTTTTCCACTATATTACATCCAGCCCTGACAGTTCAATGTCACCCTGGGATTTAAGCTTAATGGTGGCTGCTCAATATGCTGGTATAGTAACAACCTCCCTTCCTCTGTGGATTCTGATATAACAAGTACTTTGTGTGCTTTTTCTCTAATGCTTGGCTTGTAATTTTTTCCTTTAGACTCAATTATAAGCACTTTTTGGTTGCCTTGTTGTGAATGTACACCTTCCAGCAAATTTCAGCAAATATTTCTTCCATTAATTGCAGTATCCACTCCGACTGTGTAATACTCTTCCTGTGTAACTATATAAGCTTTTTTTTAATATATATTCTGGATGGAAACTTGCTACGACTTCTTCAATTTAATCACTTTTTTTAATATATTTTTACATATTCCTGTATGCACAAATGTGGTTCTAAAATTAGCGATTCCTATTTCTGCTGGCGACCTCAGTAGCCTTGTTGACCAGGTTTGGCAGTGATCTCCATTAATGGGGGCTAATCAGGAAGCGGCGACATATTTCCACTTTGGTTTTTAACTTTTGCAGCTGAGCTTATTGAAGTATCCAACACAGTTGAGTCAGTATCAATGATAGCTGTGTATTACATTCATCTCTATATGGATTATGTGTGAGATCTAATGATTGTTTTATATTATAGAACATCCTTGTACTTGCATATGAGCATCACTGAAGAACAACTACAAAACCCTATTTTTTCTCTAAACGCGTCAGTTGTCTTTATATTCATCCCATTATGGTCGAGTATACAGTTTTTGATTAGTACTGTGTTGTTCATGCATGCAAATGAATAGCTACAATTATTCTGTTACCTCTTTTTATTGATTTGTAATAAAGTGTATATATACATATACACACATATATACACACAGTGGGGACGAAAAGCATTCAGACCCCCTTAAATTTTTCACTCTTTGTTATATTGCAGCCACTTGCTAAAATCATTTTTTCCTCATTAATGTACACACAGCACCCCATATTCACAGAAAAAACACAGAATTGTTGACATTTTTGCAGATTTATTAAAAAAGAAAAACTGAAATCTCACATGGTCCTAAGTATTCAGACCCTTTGCTCAGTACTTAGTAGAAGCCCCTTTTGATCTAATATAGCCATGAGTCTTTTTGGGAAAGAGGCAACACGTTTTTCACACCTGGATTTGGGGATCCTCTGCCATTCCTCCTTGCAGATCCTCTCCAGTTCTGTCAGGTTGGATGGTAAACGTTGGTGGACGGCCATTTTTAGGTCTCTTCAGAGATGCTCAATTGGGTTTAAGTCAGAGCTCTGACTGGGCTATTCAAGAACAGTCACGGAGTTGTTGTGAAGCTACTCCTTTGTTATTTTAGCTGTGTGCTTAGGGTCATTGTCTTGTTGGAAGGTAAACCTTCGGCCCAGTCTGAGGTCCTGAGCACTCTGGAGAAGGTTTTCGTCCAGGATATCCCTGTACTTGGCCGCATTCATCTTTTCCTCGATTGCAACCAGTCGTCCTGTCCTTGCAGCTGAAAAACACCCCCACAGCATGATGCTGCCACCACCATGCTTCACTGTTGGGACTGTATTGGACAGGTGATGAGCAGTGCCTGGTTTTCTCCACACATACCACTTAGAATTAAGGCCAAAAAGTTCTATCTTGGTCTCATCAGACCAGAGAATCTTATTTCTCACTATCTTGGAGTCCTTCAGGTGTTTTTTTTAGCAAACTCCATGCAGGCTTTTATGTGTCTTGCACAGAGGAGAGGCTTCCGTTGGGCCACTCTGCCATAAAACCCCGACTGGTGGAGAGCTGCAGTGATGGTTGACTTTCTACAACTTTCTCCCATCTCCATCTCTGGAGCTCAGCCACAGTGATCTTTGGGTTCTTCTTTACCTCTCTCTCCAAGGCTCTTCTCCCCCGATAGCTCAGTTTGGCCGGACGGCCAGCTCTAGGAAGGGTTCTGATCATCCCAAACGTCTTTCATTTAAGGATTATGGAGGCCACTGTGCTCTTAGGAACCTCAAGCCCCGGTTCACACAGGACAACTTGTCAGGCGACTTAGCCGCCTGACAAGTCGCGTCCCGTTCTGTACTACAGAACCGTTCTAACAGGAGCAACGCAAGTCGCTCCGACTTAGAGAAAGGTTCCTGTACTATTTTTGGGGCGACTTGCTTTGACTTCTTCTCGCTTCTGTGAGTCAGCCTGCAAGTCGTGTTGCCCCTGTGTGAACCGGCAGTAAGTGCTGCAGAAATTTTTTTGTAACCTTGGCCAGATCTGTGCCTTGCCACAATTCTGTCTCTGAGCTCTTCAGGCAGTTCCTTTGACCTCATGATTCTCATTTGCTCTGACATGCACCGTGAGCTGTAAGGTCTTATATAGACAGGTGTGTGGCTTTCCTAATCAAGTCCAATCAGTATAATCAAACACAGCTGGACTCAAATGAAGGTGTAGAACTATCTCAAGGATGATCAGAAGAAATGGACAGCACCTGAGTTCAATATATGAGCGTCACAGCAAAGGGTCTGAATACTTAGGACCATGTGATATTTGAGTTTCAATAAATCTGCAAAAATGTCAGAATGTGTTTTTCTGTCAATATGGGGTGCTGTGTATACATTAATGAGGAAAAAAAAAAGAATGATTATAGCAAATGGCTGCAATATAGCAAAGAGTGAAAAATGTAAGGGGATCTGAATATACTTTCCATCCCCACTGTGTATATATATATATATATATATATATATATATATATATATATATATATATATATATATATATATATACACACACACACACACACACACTATATGTATATATATATATATATACATATATAGAGATATATATATATATATATATATATATATATATATATATATATATATATAGAGAGAGAGAGAGAGAGAGAGAGAGAGAGAGAGAGAGAGAGAGAGAGAGAGAGAGAGATACATACACACACACCCCACACATATATAAATAATTTTTTTTGGGTTTCTACAGTCTGTTGTGCCCATAATAGTCCCCCTGTTTCCTTCTGGAGGTTATTCCTTCTATAGAGGTGTTTGAGGAAATAGTCAGCTTAGAAACTCACCTAAACTGAAAAACCGAGCATGTGGACTAGCTGCCAATGGCTGCTCTGCAGAATCCCCAACTGCGGTAGGGACATAGACAGAAAAGGGAGAAAGACAATAGGAGGATCAACCAGTTTTTTTTTTTGCAGAATACAAAAAAAATGGAACCCATAGTGACTGAGTATAAACAGCATGAAATACAGCATTTATTGATAGTTTTTAATGATGTGGGTTTAATGACACATTAGGAGCAGAGGATTCATGTAGCAATAATTCCTGGATTCCATCTGCCCTTAGCGGAGGCTTGCAGGAGGGTGTGCTTAGCTGAAAAAGCCCCTCCTTCAGATGAAAGAAGAAAAATAAATATATCAATGAAAACTCCTGGGATGTATGACATGTTGGCCTAGGCCAGAAACCAGGGAACTGAAGAAATGTAAATGAAAAAAAAAAAAACAGCTTAAAACACAAGAAAATATATTATACCTTACTATCTATTTACAAAGGTTCGCAACATAAGGATTACAAATATTTATAGTTTGAAAGTTAAGTTGCACTTTAATGCTTATATTTTAGATCCCTGCCACTAGGACATGTGATCAGTACTTTTCAGTTCTATGCATCCTCCCAGCATAAAAATACAAGAGCCAGAGAATAATAAAATGAACATTTATTCAAAGTTTTTTTGAGGTTTATATTTTTTTAAATTTTTTATTATAAAATAACAATTAACCAGCGAGAGGCGATATTAAAAATACCCAGAGTAAAATAAAATACTCCAGGGTAAGACCTACTCACAGGTAAACATTTGGCCTCTCCAGAAGATCTTATATTAACGCCCCAAAAGAAAGTCTGATCCACTGGACAACCCCCCCCCTGAGGTTCTGTAACACACTCATATCTACCAGGAGTCGTCTTCTGGACTCCCCACCTACCAAAACATACCCTACTTCCATATTAGTAACACTCTCTGCTATTCCGCTAATGTCCATCAGCTCCAAACATCACGCAGCCTGTCATGGTCCCAGATCTTCTCACATTGGATTCAGTCGGACAAAACAATCACCTCATCTGGGTCACACTGTGTGGCAGCATCAGTCTGGAGCAGAGGAAAGGATGGGGAATGGTGGGTGGGGTATGTGAAGAAGGGGGACAGGAGATAGATTGTGAAATAGAGAAAAGAAAAAAGGGAGATAGAAAAACATTCGGTGAACAAATGAGAACTTTACATAGGTAGCAATTTCAGGTTCTATAAATATTTTCCTGGTTATGAATATATTCAATTAAAACTATGAAATCCCACATATGACCATTTGAGATCTACCACCAAGTGGCAAGCTAAAGGATGGCATCTTTCTCCTGCTGCTCTGGACAGAAGATCCAAAGTGTAGCGAGATAAGAATACAGACTGCTGAATGAAAGAAGAACACACACCCACACTGGGACCTGTGCACACTTCCTAAATATCAAGGAGTTTAAGCAGCTCTCCGAGTTCTTATCTTGGTATAGAATAACTCGCCCTATGTTTTGAAGAATGGGATGGGGGGGGGGGGGGGGGGGACAGTTCAAGCAGTTTCACAAGAAACACTGGGAGGGATATTTGTTGCAAATAAGGCTGCTCCTGTTCAGTCAAGTCTCTGTGGCAAGATCACCTTGCATTTGCAACCTTGGCTTCTGTATTCCTGTGCAGCCAAGTGCAACAGTTTGCAAAATCCTGAGACAGATCACCGACGTTAAAGCTGTACGTGATTTTTTTTTTGGCCTTCTTACCTGCTCTGTGCAATGGTTTAGCACAGAACAAGCCTGGGGAGTTCTGGCACACCTAGTCAACTCCTGCCTTCCGAGTAAGCCACCCTAACTGCCTCCCCACCAATTATCCCTCATTACTGGATTTGATTGACAGCAGCAAAAGCCATTGGCTCCTGCTGCTCTCACCGAGTCTAGTGAGGAGAGGGAGAGAGCAGCGCAGGATGGAGATTAGGCTCAGGTAAGTATTTAGGGGGGGGGGAGCAGCACCTAAAAGTTTTTTTTTACCTTAATGCAGATAATTTAAGACCGATTTTCAATCTAAACTGTCTCATATTAAGAAGTGGTCAGGGTCAGGTTTTAGTCTAGCACAGTGCAACCTTACAGCAGCTAAGGAAGGAATTTATGAATCAAACTGTAACCTTGTAGAGCAGAGGCCTCTACACTGTGGTCCTGGGGCCAGGTGCAGCCCTTTGCTTGCACTTATCTGGCCTTTGATGCATTATATCTGCCACTGACACCAACAATGGGGCACTATTCCTCCCTCCGACACCATTTCTCCCCCTAATACCAAAGATCAGGCATTGTTCACTCCCACTGGGCACAGTTCAGCCCCCCTAAAGTCTGCAGGACAGTAAACTGGCCCTTTCTTTGGAAAGTTTTGAGACCCCTGCTTTAAACCCCTTTCACACTGGGGCGCTTTGCAGGCACTACAGCGCTAAAAATAGCGCCTGCAAAGCGCCCTGAAAGAGCTGCTGCTGTGTCTCCAGTGTGAAAGCCCCGAGGGCATAGCGGCCCGCCGGCATAGTGCTGCTGCAGGTTTTAACCCTTTCTCGGCTGCTAGGTTGGGGGGGGCGCATTTTACCGCCGACCCCACGTGAAAGGGGGCTTAGGGCAATGCCTTGATAAATGCTCCCCTAGTAGGGTTGAACCCGCCGCTCAGTCCACTGAAATGCTGTGTATTGTCAGCCCACAACAAGAATAGGCAGCTGAGTGCACTTCTGGCAAATCAGCAGCTGTTCTTCTCTCCTTACAGGGCCTTTAAAAGGATAAAATGTGGGGAAATGTGCATGTATTGCAGAAATGTAGCGCATGTTTTTTTTTTCTGTCCAATATACAACATAAATTTTGAGGTCTGTAAAACTAGCTAAAAAAAATTAAGCCTAAATCTACCAGTGCTGTTGGCTGACTGGAAAGATTTCCAGGATTTCATATATCTAGCATGAATCTAGCAGTAGCTTGTTGATAGCAGAAAAATCTTCTAAGTGATCAGAGGACAGCAGCGGTGAAGAAAACCTCTCCACTCTCCTAAGCACACTAGCAAAAAACGAGGAATGATGGTTGTAGGTGGGGTTATTCCGTGTTGTCCAATTGCTTTTGTGTCTGTTTCTCCTGTAGGCAGTATAACCCTAGTCTAAGAATTCTACAAATTCATGTGTCCCTCAATGGTAGAAAACAAAAAAACATAAAAAAAACAAAAACAAAAAACAAACAAACAAAAAAACCCAGTTTGTAATGTACATCTCTGTGCCTGTATTGCTCACCTTATTATGTCGGGATGGTGTCCTGTTCGGGGTCATCTGTGGGCTGCAGGTCACCATCAAGTCTAGTGTTATGTCGTGCTCATTGTCACTGCAAGGCTCGGAAGGGCTTGAGTAAGATGTATATGTACTGCTCACTCTGGAAAAAATAAATTTTATACATTGCTAAAAGTAATAATATACTGCAGACAAACATTGTGTACCTGCTTCTTGTAATCTGACTGGGCTATTTTTACAATCCCTTATACACAACAGCAAATAAATATGGCAGCGTGCTTTATTTTATATTGACTGGGTCATGAGAAAAGTACTGGAGTTGGGAGAGGTCAGCAATGGGAGCCCCCCATACTTTTCCCCATCACTTCAGAGCGGACCATGCAAAGCAATGCAGCGTATACCTCCAGGCTCCCTCCCCTTGTAAAAATCTTCTGTGCCTCCTCTTTAATTCCAATATCTCAGTTATGCCTAAAAGCTACTCTGTTTTCATTTGTACCTACAGGTAAGCTTATAAGGCGGCTTTCCTGTAGGTAAAATAAATATCTCCGAGATGTGCACAGTTATGAAGTCACTGGCGCATGCACTCTAAAGGAACGACATACCCATGCCCTTCCTTCAGAGCGGTGATGTAATCGCGGCTCGGCCATTGAAGCAGACACAGCCTATGAACCCAGAAGGAAGATCGGGTGAAGATGGAAGCCTCTGCAGCGGTGACAGCGAACCGCTGGAGGGCTTTATTTCAAGGTAAGTCTTTCATAATGTGCTAGTATGCAATGCATACTAGCACATTATGCCTTTAATTTACAGGGAGAGTTATTTTTCTTTTCTACTGCAAGTTACTACCACTTTAAAAGGACGAATTCACCTTTATTTAGTACCACAATCCTTTGAGGGAAAGACCACTTGATAACATACATACCTTACTTCTCCAGCCCAGCGGTGTATGCCCCATACCACACATTCTTTGCTAAGAAAACTTCTAGCCGGTTTCTTTTCATACTGCACTTGTGCACCGTGCCCCATTCATGTCTATGAGCGCGCTGACCTCTGCTAGACTGCTGGAGGCCATCATGAATACAGCAGTCCCATAGGAACGAAAGGGGCAATAGTGATCATGTACAACAAGAAGTGGAGCTGGGCAGAGGTTTTCTCTGTAAAAAGTACTGCTTGATGTCGCACATTGCTGGATCAGAGAGGAAGGGGCTACCAGATGGGCTGCACGGTGAAAGGAAAACTGCACCAAAAGGTGTATATGTCCTTTAACATAGGAGCAATATACACTATATTGTCAAAAGTATTTGGACGCCTGCCTTTATATTTATATATATATATATATATATATATATACACACACACATACACGAACTTTAATGACATCCCAGTCTTAGTCCGTAGGGTTCAATATTGAGTTGGCCCACCCAATATTGAGTTGGTCCATAAAGACATGGATGAGCAAGTTTGGGGTGCAGGAACTTGACTGTCCTGCACAGAATCCTGACCTCAACCCGATAGAACACCTTTGGGATGAATTAGAGTGGAGCCTGCGAGCCAGGCCTTCTCGTCCAACATCAGTGCCTGACCTCACAAATGCCCTTCTGGAAGAATGGTCAAACATTCCCATAGACACACTCCTAAACCTTGTGGACAGCCTTTCTAGAAGAGTTGAAGCTGTTATAGCTGCAAAGAGTGGGCCAACTCAATATTGAACCCTACAGACTAAGACTGGGATGCCATTAATGCAGGAGTCCACCAAAAAAAAAAAAAAAAAAATGTAAAAACCAGCAGCTACAAATACTGCAGCTGCTGACTTAATAAATGGACACTTACCTGTCCCAGCGGTGTCGGCAGTCAAAGCCCTCACCATCCTCTGTAAGGCAATCAGGAAGTGAAGCGTTCACTTCCTGGTTCTCTACTGCTCATGCATTAGTTGCGCTGCGCATCCTAACTGGTCCCCGCTATCTCCTGGGACCTGTGTGTTTCCCAGGAGACAGCGGAGGGGTTGCGGGAAGGGGCATGACTCCCATGGGAGTCTATTCCCAGAAGTGGGTGCAAATACCTGTATTAGACAGGTATCTGCACCCCCCTCCCCCCTGAAAGGTGCCAATTGTGGCACCGGAGGGGGGGGGGGGGGGCGTGAGGAATCAGGTGAGTGGAATTTCCACTTTTGGGTGGAACTCCGCTTTAAAGTTCATGTGCGTATAAAGGCAGGCGTCCCAATTAGGGTTTTTTCCTTTTTTGCCCTAAGCTCAGCCTAGCCACGGCATGAATGCAAACCAAGTCTATAAAACATAATGCTACTGACATAACTGCTCCAGTGACAATTATTGATAATGTATCTTAAACCTAAAATGGAGGAAGATATAAAAGACAGACACTCTAAATAAAAAAAGAAGCCAACACACAGTAGGAAGTCTTTGCAAATGCTTATTTCTAAAGCAAACACTCTTTTGCTTAGAGTTTAGCTTTAACACATAAGCAGGGTAGACTTGGTAAAGCTCTGTTCACTCTACAAATTCTATCAATTTGGTTATATATAGATTCTGATGGGATAGTATAGGATGGGGTGGGTCACACACCACAGGCTGGTACCATATGAATTCACTCAAAATTATTATTACAGTTTACGCAGCGCTTTACAACATGAGGGCAGACAGTACAGTTACAATACAAATCATTACAGGAGGGATCAGAGGGTCCTGCTCGTTAGAGCTTACAATCTACAAGGGAGGGTCAAGTTGAAACAAAATGTAATAACTGTGGGGGGTGAGCTGATGAAGAAAACTAAAAAACAGTTGTTAGGTGCGGGTAGGGTTTTTCTTCCCTGAAGAGAAGGGTTTTCAGGGATCGTCTAAAAGCTAATAGAGTAGGAGATAAGACAGATTGGGGTAGGGCATTCCGTAAGATTGGAGAGGCTCTGGAAAAGTCCTGGAGACGAGCATGGGAGGAGGTGATGAGGGAGCTAGAGAGCAGAAGGTCTTGAGAGGAACGAAGAGAACGAGTAGGTTGGTATTTAGAGACTAGGCTAGTGATGTAGCTGGGGGCGAAATTGTGGATGGCTTTGTAGGTAGTTGTTAGTATTTTGAATTTAATTCTTTGGCCGAGCGGAAGCCAGTGGAGGGATTGACAGAGAGGGGTAGCAGAGACAAGAGCGATTGGTAAGGTGGATGAGTCTGGCAGCAGCATTCATGATGGATTGAAGAGGTGATAGACTATGTAGAGGTAAGCCAATGAGAAGGGAGTTGCAGTAGTCAAGCTGAGAGATGACCAGCGAGTGAATTAAGAGTTTTGTTGTGTCATTGGTTAGAAAGGGCATATTTTGGAGATGTTGCGTAGGTTGAGGCGGCAGAACTTGGACAGTGATTCGATGTGGTGCTTAAAGGAGAGTTCAGAGTCCAGGACTACACCAAGAAACTTGGCTTGTGGGGATGGGCTTATAGTTGTGCCATCGATTTTGACAGAGAGATCAGGGGAAAGGGCATATGGGGGAGGAAAAATTATAAGTTTGGTTTTGGATAGATTGAGTTTGAGGAAGTGGTGTGACATCCAGACTGATATATCTGAAAGTAAATTAGTGATACGTGAGGAGACAGAGGGAGTGAGCTGAGGGGTAGAGAAATAGATTTGGGTGTCGTCAGCGTAGAGGTGGTATTGGAAGTCATGGGAGGCTATCAGCTGACCCAGGGAGGAGGTGTAGATTGAAATAGGAGAACCTTGGGGGACCCAACAGAGAAAGGAAGAGGAGAGGAGGAAGTAGAATTGTAAGTAACGCTTAAGGTGCAGCTGGATAAGTAGAAAGAGAACCAGCGAAGAGTACAGTCACAGAGACCAAAGGCGTGAAGTTTTTTTTGAGGAGGAGAGGGTGGTCAACCGTATCAAAGGCAGCAGAGAGGTCCAGGAGTAGGAGTACAGAATAGTGTCGATTGGTTTTGGCTGTTAGTAGATCGTTTGTTAGTTTTAGGAGAGCCGTTTCTGTGGAGTGTTGAGGACGAAATCCAGAAGACTATTATCAGCGAGGTAGACACTCAGTCGGTTGTAGACCATACGTTCGAGGAGTTTGGATAAGAAGGGGAGCAAGGAGATGGGGCGTAGGTTGTTAAGATTGGATGTGGGAACTTATTTTCTTTCAAGCATACAGTGTACGTTGGGTTGGCGTCCACTCCCCTTCCTGACAGTAATTTCTTTGTGCTCTTGATATGGAATCACTCCAATTGGTATGTGGGGCATATAATCATTTTGCTCACATAGGGTATTTTTACTGATGTTGCACTCTGTTCATGTTTTATCTGCCATCCTCCCTGATATGTCTCTCTTTATTTTAGAGCTAAAATATATTTGACTATACTCCTCTCTCTACCCTTGACGAAGGTGTAAAAAAACTGGAAACGCGTCGGGTATCAGGGTACATCACCCATCGGAGAGTATTAGTGTCATTTAAAGCGGAAGTCCCGCAAAATTTTTTTTTAAAAGTCAGCAGTTACAAATACTGCAGCTGCTGACTTTTAAAATAAGGACACTTACCTGTCCAGGGCGCCCACGATGTCAGCACCCGAGGCCGAACCATCCCTTGCTCCTCGGGTGCTGCCGCCGCCATCTTCGGTAAGGGAATCAGGAATTGAAGCCATGCGGCTTCACTTCCCGGTTCCCTACTGCACATGCGCGAGTCGTAATGCACAATCTGAATTGTCCCTGCTGTTTCTGGGACCCGTATGTGTCCCAGCAGACAGCGCGGGGGGTGGGGTGGGGTTGGGGGGAGACGGGAAGTGGCGTAGACTCCCATGGGAGTCTATGCCCGGAAGTGGGTGCAAATACCTGCACCCCCCTCCCCCCTGAAAGGTGCCAAATGTGACGCCGGAGGGGGGGGAGGGTTCTGAAAAGCAGAGGTTCAATTTTTGTGCGAACCTCCGCTTTAATATCAAATGCTACAATTTTGGTTTTTGTTATGTTTGTTGTATGTACATATTTTTTAGACACCACACGCCACTTGATCACCTGTTTAATCTGTAACCATTGGATAAAATCTTTTCTATAAAACATAGTGTTGGTGGCCTTTCAAAGTCCCAATCAGGGGGTATTTAACTATGTTTTAAGATTGGATGGGTCCATTGAGGGCTTTTTAAGTATGGGTCTGACAAGTGCATGTTTTAGAGAGTTGGGGAAGATGCCAGAAACGAGGGAGAGATTGAAGATGTGGGTTAGAGAGTGAACAAAGCATTTGTGAGGGAACAGGATCCAGAGGGCAGGTGGTAAGGTAGACATTAGCAAGTAGTTTAGCAACCATGTCTATAGTGTAGGGCTGCAACTAACGATTATTTTCGTAATCGATTAGTTGACCGATTATTGTTTCGATTAATCGGTTAATAATCTTATAAAAAAGTGTGGTGTATAATTTAGTTAATATGTAAAGTTTAAAAAAAAAGGCAATTTATTCCTATATATCTCTATGCAGTGGTAAATATAAATAACCAACATTATAAGGTTAGGGAGCAAAATATCTAATCCACTCTGAGAATAACAGACAGAAGAGCTATATACTGTATATACTATTAGAGGAGATATATACTGTATATACTATTAGAGGATATATACTGTATATACTATTAAAATGTGAATCTGGTAAATATCAGACTCCGAGATCAATTTTTTTTATTTAACAAACAATGTCTTCCTTCAAAAAAAAAAATGTTATTTTAAGAACGTTTGTTCGATTTTCTAATCGTTAGTGGGGTCAAAACGACGTTCATTTTCAACCACAGTGATGGGAAAATTTTGAATTAATAGCAAACTTCTTGGTGAAAGGAATTATCAGACAGTGTATGTGGTTTTTCGTTCAGAAATTACATTCATTTTAAAAACAGAATGTTAAAAACAAGTGAAAATTTCAAACAACATTCTTTCATTCAGCGAATGTACAAAGATTTCTCGTCTGAATATTTTGTCTGAAAATTGATCGGTGTGGCCAGCATAAGGCTCGGTACACACCTATGCAGTTTGCTTTTGATCTGTTTCTGCAGTGCTTTTTGCTGTGCGTTTTGACTTTTGCGCACGTGATTGTGCTGCGATTTGCGTTTTTGCATTTATTTTTGGCCAATTTGTTGTTTGGAAGATTAAAAAAAACAAAAACTGCTGCAATAATTACAAGCTTTTCTGCAGCTTTTCCATTGAAGAACCAAAAAAAGCACCGTTTCGCATTAAAAAAAAGTCCCCGACCCTTTCCAAATACGCAACAGCTGAAAAAAGCATAGATGTGAACGTGTCCCACAGGAAACCATGTAAATGAACTGTAGTGCGTTTCTGCAAAAAAGCACCAAACACATAGATGTGAACCAGGTCTAAGACGTTTAGTAACATAATGGGGTTAAAAAAACTAAAATTAGCCCTTTATAGTACAAAGAAAAACAGATCATCACTACTGAAAGGGGTTCATTTTTTTTACTGTAGTGTAATATTTACAGTAGCGATTATTTGCTCTTTTTGTACTTTTAAGGGATTATTTTAGTTTTTTTAACCCCATTATGTTACTGGCCGATTAATCGATTATGAAAATAGTAATCGATTAATTTCATAATCGATTAGTTGTCGATTAATCGATTAGTTGTTTCAGCCCTAGTATAGTGGTTGGGTTGAAAGAGGCAAGTAATGATTGTACCTGTGGGCATGAATTGTAAAGCGTGGAGGGTATCGGAACAGTAGAGATCTGCTCGCAAATTGTATCAATCTTCTGTTTGAAGTGATTGGCCATCTCCTGGGCAGTGAGTGAGTTGGCAGGTGGAGGCGGTGGAGGACGAAGTAGAGTTGAAGATAGAGAAGAGTTGACGGGGAGGGGATGATAAGTTGCTAATGAGAGTGATAAAATAGGCCTGCTTGGCAGTGAGGAGGCTGGAATTGTATTTTTGGAGGGCAGATTTATATTGGTTGAAATTTCTCTGAGACTTAGTCTTATGCCACAGGCGCTCATGAGCACGACTACGTTTTTTCAGACTTCATCTGTATGCCAAGGTTGAAGGGGTCGGGGCCTGATTCTGTGTGTAGTGAGGGGTCCAGTGACGCTAGAAGTGAGCCATTGTAGACAGAAGTGGCTAGGTTGGTGCAGGATAGGGGTGAGATTTTGTCGTAGAGGTTGTCGATAGCAGAGTAGAGAAGAGAAGGGTTGAGATGATGTAGGTTTCTGCGGGTAACTTTTAGGCGGTTGGAGGGAGAGGAGGTGGAGTAGAGTGAGAGAGTGAAACCAATAAGGTGGTGATCAGAGAGAGGGAATGGTTAGTTAGGTTGCATGGAGTGTAAAGGTGAGAAAAAACAAGGTCCAGGGTTTATAGCGCAAAAAAGAAAAAAAAAAAAAAACGCAGAAGTGATCAAATTCGACCTAAAGAAAGCTCCATTTGTGGGAAAAAAAGGAAATCAATTTTGTTCGGGTACAACGTTGCACGACCGTGCAATTGTCAGTTAAATCGACGAAGTATCGCAAAAAATGGCCTGGTCATTAAATCCTTCCGGGGCTGAAGTGTTAAACCAAACCTTACCTGGAAGTGAACAGAGTACATACTCTTGCTGGTAACAAAAAATTAATAGGTGTACTATCCCGCGCTATCTCCTCAAAAATCCCTAACTAAAAAGGCGTGACAGCTGCAAACCAAAATATTGTGTTCCCACAACTCAAAAAAGTGTAAATATGATACTATGTATCGTATTTAATGTAAGTGAATGCTTTTAATAAACTTATGTGGTTTTAAATACTAAACAATGGGAGCTTGTTTACTTTGATCAAAGGTAAGCTGAAGAGAAAGGAGTTCTCTTATACAGTTCACAAAGTCCAGAGTGAAACTCAGAGAGAGGAGAGGATAAAGGAGAAGGATATTGATTAGCGGTCTAAAACCTGGATTACACCACACCCGGGGAAGGTGAGGTTGGGCCTAATATAGGTCTAACATTGAGCACAGTGGTGAATAGGTGTCAGGGATTGTTGCCCATGCATGTGTGTTTTAACCCATGTAGGGCGAAGGCTGCAGAAGATTGCAATTTAGGAGCACCGTGTTCAAAAAACTTTTGTTATATATGAACTTTACTTTTGAAAAAAAGAAAAAAAAAAAAACACATTAAAAGGTCATTGGATAAACACCAAATATTATTTGCACATTTGAAGGACATTTTGTTGTTGTTTTACACTTTCGATCACTTTGTGGATAAGCACAACCAATACTTAGTATTGTACACACTCTTGCTGTCTGCTCTGATGAACATCACTCAGATTGTAAGAAATCTGGATGTATCCATTTCCCAGAGGATTTCAGCAGGAGTGTCCTGGGGTCTCCATAGCTCCCTGGTTTTTCCTTCTGACCTACACCCATTACAGGATGACAGCAGTGACACGGAGGTCTGCAGGAGGAACCAGAGAGATCTGAGGGGGGAACCCAGGAGACTAACACTGCCTGAAGTGTCAACTTCAGAAGAGAATTTTTTTGGGGGATCAGAGTGGCATTGTGCAGCAACAAAAGTTAATATGTACACTTACCCATCACAGATAAGACTTGTTTAAACATTTTTGTATAGCAACAGGATCATATTATGTTACGTGACACCTCTGCCAGTTTCCTATCCAGGTGACTATACACAGTTTTATACATTTTGTTCCAGCAAATAATAAATATAGCTATTTAAAAATGCAACTGAAGCATCAATAACTACCGTATATACTCGAGTATAAGTCGTTCTGAGTATAAGTCGAGGCCCTAATTTACCACAAAAAAATGGGAAAAACTTATTGACTCGAGTATAAGACGAGGGTGAGAAATGCACAGCTACTGTAAGTGGAAAAGAGGGTCAACAATGCCCATTTGCATGCCTCACTGTGCCCATTTGCATGCCACAGGTCCCCCGAACTTCAAACTCGGTAGTTAAGGGTTCTTAGATGCCCCCTAGCTGCAGCCAAAATTTGGGGTCTCTGAACCCAAAGGGTCCCAAAATGACATTGCTGCAGATGGACACAGTTGACGGAATTTGGGGCCCCGTATCTTGGGGCCACTTAGTGCTAAGAACCCCAAATTTGGTGTGCAAACCCAGTGGAATGAGCACCATAAAATATCCAAAGCTGGGGTTTCTAGCACCAAGTGGCCCCGAGATACAGGGCCCCAAAAATCGGTTCAGAAAATGTCAAGCACTTTTCTGCAGCAGAGAATGACATTTTCTGAACCGATTTTGGGGCCCTGTATCTCAGCGCCACTTAGTGCTAGGAACTTCATCTTTGGATATGTTGTGGTACCAGTTCCACTGGGTTTGCACACCAAATTCCTAGCACCAAGTGGCCCTGAGATACGGGGCCCCAAAGTCGGTTCGTAAAATGAATTTTTTTGCTGCAGAAAAGTGCTTGACTCGAGTATAAGTCGAGGGGGGCACTTTCAGCACAAAAAAATGTGCTGAAACACTCGACTTATACTCGAGTATATACGGTACATTCAAATAAAACATCAGAGAAGTATGTGCTGAACTGAATTGCAGCATCGATGCATCGCGATTCAGCAGTCCACGATGCAGCGACTGGCATAATCGATTGTTGTGCGATGACGTCACCTGCGCGCCATGCCCTGGCTCTCTCCGAACAGAGCCAAAATGAGCAAGTCGCTCCGACTTAGAAAAAGGTTCCTGTACTACTTTGGGGGCGACTTGAGGCGACTTGCATTGACTTCTATATAGAAGTCGTTTTGCAAGTCGCCGCTGCAGTCGTGTTCAAGTCGTCTGAGGCAGTCGCGCTGCAAGTCGTGCTGCCTCAGTGTGAACCGACTCTGAAGCTGATTGATGGACACAGTGACTCTGCATTGATAGGCACAGTAAGGCTGATTGATGGGCATTGGTGAGGCTGCGTTTATTGATGGGCACTGGTGAGGCTGTATTTGACGGGCACAGCCTCATTTGATGTGCACAGTGAGGCTGCACTGATGGGTTTTTGATGAAAACCATGGGCAGTAATCGTGATGCATCACGGAATCGCATCGTTCACATGATGATCAAATGGAATGACCAGTGAAGATGCGCAGCTCTAGCTGACACCCCTCCAAATTTTTGGGTCCAGGTGTTTCCACTAAGGGGTACAGCATACAAAGACATATTAGAGAACTGTGCATAGTTAGCAAGTAGAGATGCACGATTCTGGCTAAAATGAGAATCACAATTTTTTTGCTTAGAATAAAGATCACGATTTTCTCATGATTCTCTCGGTGTTACATCTTTCACAGTATACAAAAAAATTGGGCTAACTTTACGGTTTAGTTTTTTTTTAAAATTAAAGTGTATTTAAATTTTTTTTTAAATTACGTGTGAAAGACCACTGCGCAAGTACAGTGTGACATAAAATATTTCAACAAGCACCATTTTATTCTCTAGGATCTCTTCAAAAAAAAAAATGTGTATATATATATATATATATATATATATATATATATATATATATATATATATATTGTTTGGGGTTCTAAGTAATTTTCTAGCAAAAAATACAGATTTTAACTTGTAAGCAACAAGTGTCAGATACACTTGGCAGGCTGCCTGATTATTTTTATGACAGCTGTCAGTAGTGAACAGAGAACTCTGCACTGAATTGTGGAAATGCTGTATTGGGATTGTGAGGGGGGTTGAATCGCGATCTTGATTTTTTAACGATTAATCGTGCAGCTCTATTAGCAGGTTAGCAAGTGTGATACCAGTTTAGGGAAAGCCCCTATCTTTTCTAGCAAGACTGTCCCCGTGTACAAAATCAGCTCCATAAAGACATGGCTGGATTAAATTTTAGCGCACACACAATATATTCTACTATATTTTTGGTAAAATATTAAAGATGTTGTTTGATTGCTTTTGGTGCTGCTCAAAGTAGAGGTAAAAACCTATCCTGGTGTCCCAGAACATGTTGTGCAGGCTTATCCGGATACCAATCCAGAGTTAGTGAATGTAAAAAGAGGAAAAGATCCCCACTACTCCTGTCCTGATCATGATAAAGTCCAGGTGGGAAGGGCAAAATGCATCATGGTGTGTGGTGAAGACTTGAAGGGTGAGGCTGCTCTTTAGCCTTTATTCACCTGGGCTGGTCGGAAGCAGCGGCAATCCTTTCCTCTTTACAAAGATGATGTTGTGTTGAGTGTCAAGACTTAAATTGTGCTTTTACAAGGGATAGTTTTGGCCATGTGACAGGCACTCTTTACAGAGACATCTCGCTTTCAGGTTCATTTGGCCACAGAGGAGATTGAGGAACGGAGGTTTCTCCATCATCTCTATGTGAAGATATTTACGTAGGTCAGCAAGTGGTTAAAGATTCTTGGCCATCCCATTTCAAAGCCGTGGACATTATTTAGAAGTTGTGCCACACTGTGACATCAGGAGCTAATTGCTAGCCACACCTTCTCATTCAACATCAGTAAAAGAAAATATAGGAACCAATAGGTTCCAAACCCGCGCAAATCAATGACCAAAAAATAAACTACAATAAAGAGCTGCTTGTTGCAAAGCGTAAAAAACACCTAGAACGTGAAAAGAAACAAAGGAACCGCATTCTTATATCATGAATTACATATCACCATAGCGAACAAATAAATACATCTTCATTTGAATTATAAAAAATACATAAAAATTGTGAAGTCCATGTTGGGTCGTGTTTGAGATACGTCATTTCTGGTCAGCTGGCAAGCAGGTGGAGCGCTAACCGGCGATTCCTATATAATATATGTCGATCCCTGTCTTTGATATAAGTACAATACAACCTTCTTTTTTTAAATGAATGAGTTGAATTACTGCACCGTGAGAGCGTTCTTTTCTCTCTATATGGCAAAACTGGAGCTTTGAATAAGCCATCTATATGCTGTAAATATATAGAATGGATGACAGCAGCGGTTCGGATTCATTCCTGTGACCTCATGTATGACAGCTTGGATTTTCCCATACGCCTAATTTTACTCCGTGTAATAGGGGTCAATTAAGGCATCTTCCACACTTGTGCAACTTGCCCTGCGACTTGCTACTGCAAAGTCGCATGACAAGTCGTATCCCATGATTTTCAATGAGTACTATTCATATCTGTGCGACTTCAAAGTAGCACCTGCACTACTTTGGTCCGACTGATGCGACTTGAGGTCCATAGACCTCAACATTACACAGGCAATGCTTCAAGTCGTCTCAAAATAACGTCAAAGTTGTGGCAAAATCGCAAGACTTTCAGGTCGCACAAATGTGAAAGGGGCCTAAGTCTGGTAGTCTGGTTTATGTATTTTTTATAATTCAAAGGAAGATGCATTTGTTTATTCACTATGGTGATATGTAATTTATGATAGAGCACGATTCTTTTGTTTCTTTTCATTTAACATCGGTACATAAACTGAAAGGCTATTTTGGCTGAATATACACAAATCCCCAAAGACACCCTACAAAATCGTGTAGAAAGACTTTCCAAAAAGAGCGGAGGTTATTATTAATGCCCATGATTTTGGAATGGGATGTCCAACAAGTTCATATAGGTGCGATGGTGCGGCGTCCACAAAAACTTTTTACCCTTTAGGCTCAGCACAGGTTTTCAGAGATTGGACATAGTGACCATGTAAAGCTTAGGATGCCGCTCCAAGTTACCATCTCAAGACTCCAGTGGTGTGGAGAAAGCCCGTCCCAGCTCTAAGTGAACACTCTGGGGGGAAAAAGGAACCAAAATCTGCACACTAACAAAGTATAGGACCAATGAAAACAGTTTCAGCCCAGCTTAATCCAGGCCACCCCAGACGTGTTTTGCCCCACCTACAGGGCTTAGGTCATGGAGACTGGACACCAGTATCATTGCTCCAGATACCAAGGAGTAATTTCTGCTAAAGATCGGTTTCATAAACATGCATGCTTGTGTCAGACAATTGTCCAAGCTTATACAATAGTGGAGACTTTCCCTAAAGAGGTTTTATCAACAGCAATTTGCCAAATCAGTCATACAGTATCAGCTCTACCATTCAGGAGCAGCCTTGTATTTGTTTCACTATAAGGCATTCTCTGGTCGAAGTGGGGAGGCAGGTGGATGACACCACAATCTCCACCTCAGATAGAGAAAACCTTGTATTCACAGATATAAAAACGAGGCTGTTTCTTAATGGTGAAGATGCCATTTGACAGACGCATTTGGTTGCCGGAGCAGAAGGGAAATGTCCCCTGGTCGTGCAGGAAGACAGCACAGCTTCCTTTATGTAACACAAGCTACAACCGTGTATTACATCATCACCAGTAGCCAAGACCATTGTGTAAAAAGGTAAGCAAGCTGGTGCACACAAAGTATTTAAAGTGAAAATAAACCTGGAGTTCTGGTTCGGACCGGTCAGAGTTTTGTTTTCTCAGCACAATTTCAGTTTCTCATTGAGAACAACGCCTTAGTCCGAGTTTTGTTTTGCTGCTGTGGCATTCTTCCCCCAGCGTAAGCCAGCTCCCCACTATCACCCAATTACAGCCTCCTACAACGTACGCCATCCCCCTCAATAATCCCCCCCCCCCACTAACACCCCTGCAATGTCAGCTAGACCCCCCAGTATCATGCACCCCCAATACCCCCCTCCCCCCACTATCGTGTAATTCCCCCTTCCTTAGGTGATGGTGGTTGGGGCTGGCTGACATTACAGGAGGAAAGATTGGGTAATATTGAGGCAGGGGGCCTCAATATTACCCAATCTTACCTCCTGTAATGTCAGCCAGCCCCACCCACCATCACCTAATCCCCCCTTCCTGCAAAGTCAACAAGCTCCCCCCCAACACCACCCCTTTCTCTTGGCTTGGGTAGCACCGCCCCCCCCACCCCCACCCCACTGTCCTCTTCCTCCCTTTCTCTCACCACCCACCTATCCTGTACCCCCACCATTCCCCATCACCTGTGCTTATTGCCTTTTATTCCTCCACATAACCTCATAACGGTGGAACACATAGAGGACATGACTAAAATACAGCACAGCATCTACTTCCTCTAGCCCTCTCCTTCACACCATTAGGACTAATGACAGTCAAATGACAGGTGCCCCTCCTGTTCTAATGCCCAAATGCTCACCTGCTCAGTTTTGCAACATTGAGTTTTTGTTCTTTGCCGTTTTCTTCCCCCTTGTACTTTGCCACTCCGTTCCCAGTCCATAACTGTGAGGTGTTCTTTCTTTTCCTCCTGTTGGAACCAACTTCTTCACATTTCATTGTCAAACCAGTCTCTGTAGGGGTGTTCATGTCTCTTTTCCGTTTTAAGCGATTTATGGGAGTGGATGGCACAACCATGGCCTTGTGGACTCCATTGCTGGTATCACTGCATGTGCTGTTTTTGGAACTATCCAAGTGCACCACATCTGAGTTTTTTTCTGAAGACTGACTGAATGCAATCTTGCGTACGGGGTCCCATCGCTCTCCGGGAGTATCTACACAGACCAGCTTCCCGTTACTGCTCTGCTCCTCAGTCCTTGGCGTGCCCCCTAAATGTAGCTTTTTGTGGTTTACATGCCTGAAGCGTTCTTGCTCACTTCGCACAGGTGACGCTTTCTCTGTTTTGATAGATTTGTGAGCAAGACTGCCTGTAATTTTGTTGATGCATTTGTCCAAGCGGCTGAACTTTCCCTCTTTCCCCTTTATCGTTGGAGTCTTGGTATCCTTTTCTAAATTTTGCGTGTCTGTACACTGCTCTTTGCTGGAAGGCGTTTTTGCCTCCACATAAGGCACATTTTCTTCCTCAGTGGTTTTTGCATTCCCCCAAACAAAATCCTCTTCAACGACGCTCATCTCCAACTGCTCTTCATTGTGACTTTCAGAAACTGCCTCCTCAGAAGTCACACCTGAGGTCCCATTGCCCTTTTCTTGCTCAGCATGATCCTCCTGTGACTGGTTGACCACTTGAGTATCATTGCTAAGACAAGGAGAGGCAGGATCAGCCATCTCCACCTCTAGCTCTAAGCTCATATTCTGATCTTCCTTCTCAGCTGAGAGAGATGTAGAACCTGAAGACAAATCCTGGTCTTCATCCTTATCGGTATCCTCCTCATCTCCATCCTGATCAGAATCACTACTCTCTTCATTCTCCCCCTCCTCCTTACTAGCAGGAGAAGAGTTCTGGTGATCGGAGGTCTCCTCCATCTTTTGGTCGGTTTCATTCGAGTAGTCAACAGTCATGTCTTCTAAATTAAAGTGGAAGAAAAAAAAAATATATATATTAAATGGGAATTCTATCTTATATACACTATATGGCCAAATGTATGTGGACACCCCTCCAAACTACTGAGTTTATATTTGCTTGAAAATGTGACATTGGACATGTGTTAATAAAGCATTCTGAATGGCATTTAAAGAACCTGCCACTAAATAAAATGGTTAACTTACAGTCCTGTTCACACTAGGGCTGGGAGATTTAAAAAAAAAAAATCTTCGATTCTCTTAAAAAAAAAACTTTTAGGCGAGGCCGCGGCTTCAGCCTAGTCCGCCACGTCCGGCCTCGCGGACTAGGCCGAAGCCGCGGCCTCACCTAAAAACTCCTTGCCCGCAGCTCTACAGGCCCGGCGCGGTGTCAGCGCCGGTCCCGAGGCGCTGCGGGCATGAGTTTTTAGGTGAGGCCGCGGCCTCGGCCTAGTCCGCGGCGTCCGCCCGTAGCCGCGGACTAGGCAGAAGCCGCGGCCTCTCCTAAAAACTCATGCCCGCAGCGCCTCGGGACCGGCGCGGTGAAAAAAAAAAAAAAAAAAAATCGATTTGCTTAAATTTTTTTTTTTTTTTTTTTACAGTAAAGTAATTTGCTTAAATTTTTAATCGATTTGATCTCTCAACTCGATTCAAGATTTAAAATAGATTTTTTTTTCCAGCCCTAATTCACACATTGTGTTTGCTGTACTTCAAAAATTATACGTCTGTTTTGGTGCTTCAAAGCATGTCAAAAGCCTCCATAGAAATCTATGACAACACTCAATTACAGCACCTGAAGCTTTTGAGGGGCTTCTATTTGGCATTAGCTTCATTTTGCTTTGGAGGTATTACAGGTATGAGATATCCCAGGATGCAACCAACAAGCAAACTGGAAAGACGTCATCAGCAGTCACTTCCAGTTCACGTGTTCTGGGAGTGTCTGGTGCAGATGTCACATCTGCTGTGCAGCATAGAGCAGCAGGAAGGTGAGCGGGGTCCAGACTGAAGCGGAGCAACTAGCAGATGGCACACACAGTGCGTAACATGGGAACACTATAGCAAAAAGGTAAGCGGGACCAGAGAGAGAAGACTAAGGCTGCTTTCACACCTGGGGCGGGTGGGAGTTGACAATAAAACGCTGCTAATTTTAGCGGCGCCTTACCGTCATTTTAGCGGCGCTATTCGGTCGCTAGCGGGGAGCTTTAAACCCCTGCTAGCGGCTGAATAAAGGGTTAACCACTTCAATACCCGGCCATAGTAAAATGACATCCTTGACTTTTAGGGGGGTTATCTGAATGAAGCCTGCAGCTAAAGGCATCATTCAGTTATTCTTTGCAGCCGGCGATTCTGTGCACGATAAGAACGATCATAGCGGCAGTTCCGCCGCTTGATCGTTCTTATAGGCGACGGAAGGAGACCCCCCCCCTCCCGCCGCCATCCAGTGCTTCTCCGGGCTCTCCCGTGCCATCGGGGGCCCGGAGAAAGAATCGGCCCGGCGCCGGATGAGGACGATAGAGATTTCCGAGTCACCAGTCATCTCTATGACCGTCGGAGGCCCGGGCGTGACGTTATGACGTCACGCCCGGGTACCCGGAAATAAACGAAGCCGCGATCGCGGCTGTCAGCATGAGATCGGTGAAATTTTTTTTCCCAATCTCATGCTTTCCAGCCTGGAGGAGAGATGTGGGGTCTTAGTGACCCCGCATCTCTCCATAAAGAGGACCTGTCACATAGATTCCTATTACAAGGGATGTTTACATTCCTTGTAATAGGAATAAAAGTGATCAAAAAAAAAAAAACTAAAAAAAGTGTATAAACAAAAAAAATTAAGTAAAGTTAAGAAAAAAAAAAAAAAAAAAATTAAAAAACGCTCCTGTCCCAGGTAGCTTGCGCTCAGAAGCGAAAGCACACGTAAGTCCCGCCCACATATGTAAACGCCGCTCAAACCACACATGTGAGGTATCGATGCGTGCGTTAGAGCATGTGCAACAATTCTAGCACTAGACCTCCTCTAACTCTAAACTGGTAACCTGTTAAAAATGTTAAAGCGTTGCCTATGGAGATTTTTAAGTAATGAAGTTTGGCGCCATTCCATGATTGTGCACAATTTTAAAGCATGACATGTTAGGTATCCATTTACTCGGCGTAAAATCATCTTTCACATTATACAAAAAAATTAAAAAAAAAAAAAAAAAAAAACTTTACTGTTTTGTTATTTTTTAATTCATGAAACCATTTTTTTTTCCAAAAAAAAGGCGTTTGAAAAATTATTGCGCAAATACCGTCTGAGATAAAAAGTTGCAATGACCGCCATTTTATTCCCTAGGGTGTCTGCTAAAAAAAACATTATATGTTTGGGGGTTCTGAGTAATTTTCTAGCAAAAAAAATGATGATTTTTACATGAAGGAGAGAAGTGCCAGAATAGGCCTGGCATTGAAGTGGTTAAATGCGCCCGTGTAGCACCGCTGCCGAGGTGCTTTGCAGGCGTTTCAGCAGCGGTGCCCATTCATTTCAATGGGCAGGAGCGGTGCATACACCGCTCCTTCACCGCCCCAAAGATGCTGCTTGCAGGACTTTTTTTTTTTTTTAACGTCCTGCTAGCGCAGCGCCCCAGTGTGAAAGCACTCTGGCGATTTACAGGCACTATTATTTTTAGCCCAAAAGCGCCTGAAAAAGGCCCCAGTGTGAAAGGGGTCTTTAGTGGCAGAGGATTAGCAGAGCTGGGGGACCGGAGCAGGAGAAACTAGCAGATGTCACACGTGGTGAGCAGCGTAGGAGCAATATAGTGGGAGGTAAGCGGGGACCAGGAAGGACAGAGAGAAGAGGATAAGCAAACTAGAGGATCAACAAAGCTGGGGGTACTACTGAGCAGGAGATATGTGCTGAACGAGGGTACTAATAAGCTAGGGATCTGAACGAGGGTACTAATAAGCTAGGGATCTGCTGAATAGGTGTACAAATGAGCAGGGTGTACTACTGGACCACTTTAAAACAAATAGAAAATCAATACACAACACAGGGCATTTGCCAAGCTTCATTAAAGCTTCAAAAAAGCATGTTAACGCGGAAGGCCCTAAAAAACATGATTTGGTGTAAAGGAACTCAAGTGGCCTGCACAGTGTCCTAACCTCAACCTTACTGAACATCTATGGGATGAATTGGAAATTCTGACTGCAAGCCACATCTGCTCAATCATCATCACTGCCTGACCTCAAATTCTCTTTCCGCTGAATGGGCGGAAAGAGAAACCCCAAAACCTTGCAGAAGGAATTCCCATAAGAGTTTGTTATAGGCGTAAAGAAGGGGAAACCTCCAACTGCCCAAGGGTTCAAATTGAGATGTCCTACAAGCTCATAAATGTAGTGGTCAGGGGTCCACAAATGTTAGGTCACATGGTTTGTTTTAACCACTTCCGGACCGGCGCACGCCGATGTACGTCGGCAGAATAACATGGCTGGGCAAATGGGCGTACCTGCAAGTCCCATTTGAATTCCCCGCCGTGCCAATGCCTGCGCGCCACCGGCTGGGAGCTCTGTGAGTCAGGTCACGGGTCCCGCGGACTCGATCGCCGCGGGGATACCCGCGATCGCCTCACGGAGAGGATGAACGGGGAGATGCTGATGTAAACAAGCATCTCCCCGTTCTGCCTAGTGACACGGTCACTAATCTCTGCTCCCTGTCATCGGAGCAGCGATAGTGACCTGTCACAGCTAGCCCATCCCCCCTACAGTTAGAAAACACTCCCCAGTACTGACTTAACCCCTCCTCACCCCCTAGTGGTTAACTCCTTCACTGCCATTTACACAGGAATCAGTGCATTTGTATAGCACTGATTGCTGTATAAATGAGAATGGTCCCAAAAATGTGTCAAAAATGTCCGATGTGTCCGCCATAATGTCGCAGTCACAATAAAAAACGCTGATCGCGCCATTACTAGTAAAAAAAAAAAAAAAAAAAAAAAGATTAATAAAAATTCCATAAAACTATCTTCTATTTTGTAAACCCTATAACTTTTGCGCAAACCAATCAATAATCGCTTATTGCGATTTTTTTTTTACCAAAAATATGTAGAAGAATATGTAGCGGCCTAAACTGAGGAAAAAAAAAGTTTTTTGTTATTTTTTAGGGGTATTTATTATAGCAATAAGTAAAAAATAACGTGTTTTTTTCAAAATTGACGCTATTTTTTTGTTTATAGCGCAAAAAATAAAAACCGCAGGGGTGATCAAATACCACCAAAAAAAAAGCTCTATTTGTAGGGAAAAAAAGGACGTCAATTTTGTTTGGGAGCCACGTCGCACGACCGCGCAATTGTCAGTTAAAGCGACGCAGTGCAGAATCGCAAAAAGTGCTCCGGTCAGGAAGGGGGTAAATTCTTCCGGGGCTGAAGCGGTTAAAGTGGGGAGTGGGCATCTCTTCAAAATCAGTACTAAATTTATATTATTTAATCAGATAAATATGATGGCCATGTCCTATTGGTTCTCTAATACACAAAATGCGCAGCTCAGCTTACACTCCGGGGATTGTTGACCCGGCAGGTAGAGATAGTTTGTTGCTGAAGATACATTGCAGGTCTCTTCTGCAATAAAAAGCCTACCCGAGTTTAGTTCTGCTTCCGATTTGTCTCAATCCACTGACTGACACTTTTACAGGATAGCATGTCCTGTTGAAAATTAATAAAATTTTATGACCAGATCACCAGGTGAAAATAAAGGAAAGCCTTAAGAAAACAAATGCAACCACCTAATCTAAGGATTGGTATACTGCAATATAATAAATGTTTACATTTGGGTTTATTACGGCTTTAAATCCTCCACTGACCTTCATTTTCATCATCAGCCGCCTCCTGACTCTGTCTAAGCTCTTCCTCAATATCCACATCAGATTCCTCCGACTCTTCATCCTCGTCTTCATCGTCCTCAGATTCATGTGAACTGTGAGATTGTGCTCTTCTGCTTCTTGAAGAATCCTGCAACCCACCCAAACCATTACTGGAACAGTAATAACAAGCAGAGAAACATAAATCAAAGCATCAACTAAACAGAGAAAAACATCTTGAGTATGAGGCCCAGATTTGGTCACCAACCTTCAGAAAGGATGTCTGTGAACTGGAGCGTGTCCAGAGAAGGGCAACTAGGCTTACAAGGTGGCTGGAGGACCTCAGTTATGAGGAACGACTATAAAACATTAAACTACTTCTCTCTGAAGAAGTGGCTCTTAAGAGGAGAAGTGATCACAAACAAATCTTTAACCACTTCCCATCCGCACTACTGCCGAAAGACGGCTACAGTGCGGACTTACTTTGCCAGGAGGGCGTACATGGACATCCTCCCGTGATCGCTGAGTCCTTCGGAGATCAAGGTAAAAGCCCAATCACAGCGGCCCTTTACCAAGTCATCAGCTGTGTCCAATGACAGCTGATCACAATATTAAAACAAGCCGCATATCGGCCTTCCTTTCCTCATGCTGACAGCGTGAGGAGAGACAATAACTGGCTTGTGTTAAAGGGACATCTACACAGATAATCAGTGCAGTTCCAACAGTGCTGTAAATCAGTGCCCACCAGTGCCGACTCTTCAGTGCAGCCACCCATCAGTGCCGCCTCATCAGTGCATATCAGTGAAGGAGAAAAATTACCAGTTTGCAAAATTTAATAAAACTCCGTAAAAATGTTTTTAAAATTGTCTTTTTTCCGTTTAGCAAAAAATAAAAAACCCAGTGGTGATTAAATACCACTAAAAAAAGCTTTATTTGTGTGAAAAAAAATTATAAAAATTTCATTTGGGTACAGTGCTGCATGACCGTACAATTGTCATTCAAAGTGTGACAGCGCTGAAACATAGGTTGGACTTGATGGACTTGTGTCTTTTTTCGACGTCACCTACTATGTAACTATATGCAACTATGAAAATTAGCCTGGGCAGGAAGGGGGTAAAAGTGTCCAGAAGGCAAGTGGTTAAATGGTGACTCTAGCATGGGAAGGAAAGTAAATTAATCTTAGGTCTCTAAAGAAAACATGTGGCCACACAACGAAGTTGGACAAAATCTTTAACTGTATAAGGGGTTCTTTATTGTTAAAGCATCAAGCATGCAGAACTCTCATCCACAGTTGGTGGTGTCAGCAAGGAGTGTAGATAAATGTAAAAAAAAAAAAAAAAAAAAAAAAAAAAAAAAAAACAATATTTGGAGTTGCGTTTCTTAGTGAATGCACTGTACCTGGATATGAAAAGTGACATGAACACACATACATGCTGAACTAGATGGCCCAATGTGTTTATTCAATCTTACCAACCATGTAACAAAACATATGGATTGGCCTCTCAAATTGAAAACATTTTTATCCTGCTTGCGTGCCGCCAGGGAAGCCATCAGAAATTTTGGGGCCCCTTACACAGCTTTAGGCCTGCCCACCCCTCAGCCTGACCACCAACATTACCCAAATTCTAAGACCCCTTTCACACTGGGGCGTTTTTCAAGCGCTTTTGGGCTAAAAACAGTGCCTGTAAAGCACCTCCCCTGCAGCCCCAGTGTGAGAGCCCGAGTACTTTCACATTGGGGCGGTGCACTTGCAAGAGGTTAGAAAAAATCCTGCAAGCCGCATCTTTCGGGCGGTGCGGGAGCACTGTATACACCCCTCCCTCACCGCCCCTGCCATTGAAATAAATGGGCACCACTACCGATGCACCTGCAAAGGGCTTCAGCAGCGGCGCTTTGAATCCTTTCCTTGGCCACTAGCGGGGGCTAAAAGCGCCCCGCTAGCGGCCAATAAGCGCACTATAACAACTAATAAAATTAACGGCGCTTCACCGCTAACACCCCCCCCCCCCGGTGTGAAAGTAGCCTAAGGCATAGTTCACAGTTACCATAAAACTGCCTATGCAGATAAGGGATGTCTGTAAATAAAAACATACTGTGCAGCTTTAACTACAAATGAATAATACCTTTGCTATAGGTGTAGTCCATTTCCATACCTCGTATATGGTTTGGCTCTGAAGAAAAAGGTGCTACCTTTGAAACATGCCAGTCAGTTTGGGCCCCGGTAGGGTCCCCTCGAACTCTGGAGTGCACTGTGTCTAGGACAGTTGAGCTATGGACGATGAGCTTGTACCATTTACACGTTTGTGACCACTTCTATGACAACGTCTTAGTAATATAATACTGTGGAATAATGCACTAGGCTGGTGCGCCCTTTTGTGTTTGTTTCTTGTACATACTGTACCTCATGAAGCCTGACTGGAACACTCCCAGGATGTTGCTAAGAGACGCCTAGTTGTTACTGCTCACAGGAGGGCGCTCTTTCTCTGATTCAAACCCCTCACATGCACTTTCCTTTTCCTGATGCAATAGCTCCGAGCTCAGCGTCAGAGCTCATTCCTGTGGTGGTGAAGGAGAACAGCAACAACTAGGTGTCTCTTAGCCATGTCCTAGAAGTTTTCCAATCAGGCTGCATGAGGTACATAAAATTGCCTACATCTATAGCAGGGGCACTATTTAATGTTATTCAACTTTGGTCAAAGCTTGTAACAGACAATAACATTTGTAAGCATCGAGTTGGTGAAATTTTAAGTAGAATTTAGTATCCCAGTCCACCTGTTCTTACTTGTCGCCAGAGTCCAGATATGATGTAAGTGGAAGAAGAGGCTTCTCCAACAAGCTCAGAATCAATATCTACACTTTGTATTTATAGAACATTTTATTAGGAACTTCCTAATATATATATAAAATATTCTGAAATAGGAAAAAGCAGAATGTTTGTTCCATCACAAAACCCTCAGAATCAATGATCATTTTGTCTGTGATCACAGGCCCATCACACCTTCCCCACCACAAGACCAACCATGGAACCAGAAAATTTGGAGTTAAAAGCAGAACTCTGGGCAAAAATGTTTTCATCCCATGTAGTGGAGCTGTGCCTGCACTACTTGGGTTAACTGATTATTTTTGTCTAGGGGTGATAAGAGTGGAGAGTGGACTTGGCTAATCCACCGATCCACCCAGCGCAAGACCTGGCACTCCGCCCCGCCCCCATCCCCCCCCCCCCCAGCCTAGGTCTTGTGCAGTGGACTGTTCCCGATTCCTCATTCCCATAGACCAGCTCTGGATATGAGGATGGCAGGAACAGTCCACCATTGGTCGTGGGGGTGCACTGTTTTCAGGGGGATCAAAGGATTGGGTGAGTATAGGCTCTCTGTTCACCCCTGGACAAAAAAGCAGTCAACCCATGCAGTGTGGGCATAGCCTCACTGCATGGGGGACACTTTTTTTTCCCCAGAGTTCTACTTTAAGGGGAACCCATTTACTGGTGCAATCTTTATAATGTATTATACCCATGACAGTGTGCAGCAACTGCAGCATTAGCCATTGTGCTGGGTGTACACAAAGAAATCTTATAAAGATTGCACCAGTAAATGGGTTCCCTTTAACGCCAATTTTTTTTTCCACGGCTGGCCTTGTGATAGGAAGGTGTGATGGGATGGGCATGGGCCTGTGATTACAGGCAAACTGATCATTGATTATCCTGATCGTATACCTGGCCTCAGAGAATCTTCACCCCCAATGAGGACTGGAGAATCTTACTATTGTGGACTCCACACTGCATGGTCCCATGGATGGTCACCTCACTGACTTAGGCATTTGGAGCCAAAGCCGAGGACCGGCACTGTGTGTAAGCTGCTGCCTGCTTGTAATCTGTGTCAAAGAGAGACAGGGACTCAGGCTTACCGCTGAAGAAGATCTACAAGCCGGATCCTCGCTCCCCCCGCATGTCTTTGCAGGCTGCAGGCTCTGTGTCTCCGCCCCCACCCTGGATGCCAGCAGACGATTGGTCCCCTGTCCCCCATGGGGTGGGGATCTCTGCAACTCAAGTCTGACTCCAGACTGTGTCCAGCGGTGGGGGGGGGGCTTCTTTCTCTATAGCAGCCGGCCGCCATGCAGGCTTGCGGCAGCGCAGGCGACAAATTAATTTCATGTGCTGCTGTAGGTGGAGTGGGCCCTGGCCAGCCGGACCCCTTGGGACGCTCTGGCCCCTTACTTGAGTAATGCCTGTACCCCCCGCCCTCCCTATGAATGGCTCTGTAGGCTGGCAAAGGTTCTGTTATTTCTAGGCTCCATTTAAAGCCCCTCTCTTATCTACCTTCACATCCTTGGAAGTACTCGGCACTTCCTCTCTGTTCTTGTTCTTCCAATCCTCCTCATCCCCTTGATCCTGCATTTCTGCAAACTTTTTGATGACATCTTCCAAGCGATTTAATGCCAAGCTGCGGTTTTCACAGAGACGTCGGGCCAGGGATGGGTCATGTTTAGCAGGGTCCTCACCTGGGCAATCAAGCAAAAAAATAAATACATTTAAAACCTTAAAAAGAACTGACAAAATAGGTTATTACAGCTTTTTTCAAAAAAAAAAAAAAAAATGCAATAAAAAACAAAATGCAGTGGTAATAAAAGCGATTGTGTGACCCAAGATGAAAAGTTGAAATAAAAAAGGAACAAATTACACAATTTTAAAGCCGTTTACATACATATATGTCTATTGGTGTGCCCTACACAAAGTAGGGCAGGTATCTGCATTTAGGAGCACTTTAGGGTTTTTTTTTTCTTTCTTCCTTTTTGCTAATATTAGCGCCTTTATATAATAACAGAATCAAGATATACCTGTGCCCAAAGTGGCTGTCAGCTGCTTTATTGAAATCTATACAGGGAGATCGGTGCTTGTAACACCCCCACCGTCGCACTGATCACCCAACTGCCCAGGTATCGAGTCATGCATCAGAGCATTTGCATGAGTACAAGTATTTGTGCAAAAGCTTGGTATCGGTACAGATATTAGTATCGGGTGCAACCCTATTAGAAATTCTGGATGAACCCTCTGCACAATGCTATATACCCTTTTCTAGCACACTTTGCAACAGGGATTTTTGGTTCATACATATTGCAATACATGTTTAAGCTGACCAACTGTGTCAAGGTAATTCCTCTTATGGCCAGTCCTACACTGCTATGGTGGACTGGACACACCATGCCAACATGGGGCAAACAGACACAAATTAGTTCCCCCCCTGTCTGTATGCACCATGTTGGTATGGTGTCCACCGTAGCATATGCATTGGCAGAGCAGAGTAGGACTGGCCATAAGACAGATTACTTTGACGCAGTTAGCCAACTTAACCACTTCCCTACCCGCCCATTATCATATGACGTCCTCAGCTTCCAGGCGGTATAGGGGGCGCGTGCCTGCTGCATCACCGAGGACCTGATGCGCATGCCTGGCGGTTGCAATGTCTGCCGAGCACTCGCAATCGCTCGTTACAGAGCAGGATTGTAGCACTGATCGCTGTATAAATGTGAATGGTTCCAAAATAGTGTCAAAAGTGTCCAATATGTTCGCCGCAATTTCACAGTCACAAAAATCGCAGATCGCCGCCATTACTAGTAAAAAAAAATATATATAATAAAAATGCCATAAATCTATCCCCTATTTTGTAGACGCTATAACTTTTGCACAAACCAATCAATATGCGCTTATTGCGACTTTTTTTTAACCAAAAATATGTAGAAGAATACATATCGGTCTAAAATGAGGAAAAATTTATTTTTTTTTTTTTAATTGGGATAATTATTACAGCAAAAAGTAATAAATATTGTGTTTTTTTTCAAACTTGTCGCTCCTTTTGTTTATAGCGCAAAAAATAAAAACTGCAGAGGTGATCAAATACCACCAAAAGAAATCTCTATTTGTGGGGAAAAAATTATAAAATTTAACTTGGATACAGTGTTACATGACACTTGTCATTCAAAATGTTACAGCGTTGAAAACTGAAAATTGGCCTGAGCAGGAAGGGGGTGAAAATGCCGGTATTGAAGTGGTTGAAGATGTTTTGCAATATCAGGATAAACAAAGAAATCAGATGGCTGCACTCCCACAAACGATGCAATTCAATTTTATTAAGTAGATAAAAAAAAAAAAAAAAAAAAAAAAGCATAACATGATGGGCATACAGGCGGGGGGAGGAACAGGTTGATGTGTTTCACATGATAGATGTGCTTTGTCAAAACCACATCTATCGTGTGAAACGCGTCAACCTGTTCCTCCTCCCGCTGTATGCCCATTATGTTGTGCTTTTTTTTTTTTTTTGATCTTCTTAATAAAATTAAATTGCATCGTTTGTGGGAGTGTGGCCATCTGATTTCTTAGTTCATCCTGATATCTGCAGCAGTGACGGGCCGTGCGGCCTACTATACAGATCGTTTACTTGGATTGGAGCCTTGCCGGCTCACCTGGAGCAGCGAGACGTGTTTGTATGTACTGCAATATGTGTGAACCAAAAATCCCTGTTTTTCACTGCAAAGTTTGCTAGAAAGTAGGGGTGCAACGGATCGTCATCGTTCCGTGATCCGAAGGTTGATCCGTACGGGACACCCGTGATCCGCGGAGCGCTCTGTGGCCTCGGCCATAGGAAAGGCCGCGGCTTCGGCCTAGCTCCGGAGCGGCGGCCATCTTGGTACACCAGGCACCCCTGGTACACTCCGGAGCTAGGCCGAAGCCGCGGCCTTTCAAATGACGGAGCGATCACTTGTAACAAACCGGCGTCATGTCATGACGCCGGTTCCTCTCTCCCCTCTGTGTACTGATTTGTACAGTGGAGGGGAGAGATCGGATGGCAGCAGTGCCAATACTCTGCAATGCCCTGCCAATACTCTGCAATGCTCTGCTGCAATACCCTGCCAATACTCTGCAATGCTCTGCTGCAATACCCTGCCAATACTCTGCAATGCTCTGCTGCAATACCCTGCCAATACTCTGCTGCAATATCCTGCCAATACTCTGCAATGCCCTGCCAATACTCTGCAATGCTCTGCTGCAATGCCCTGACAATACTCTGCAATGCCCTGACAATACTCTGCAATGCCCTGACAATACTCTGCAATGCCCTGACAATACTCTGCAATGCCCTGACAATACTCTGCAATGCCCTGACAATACTGTGCCATACCCTGCCAATACCCTGCCAATATACCCGCCAATACCCTGCAATACTCTGCCAATAGGGAGATTGTGGATATTACAGTGGGGGAGATTTTTTTTTGTTGATCCGAAAATGATCCGAACCGTGACTCCTGATCCGAGGAACGATCCGAACCGTGAGTTTTTTGATCCGTTGCACCCCTACTAGAAAGGGTATATAGCAGTGTGCAGAGGGTCCAGAATTAGTATAATCACAGGTTCGCTTGCTAGAATTATTTTGCAGAAAGAAGTCCTTGGACTGAATTGTTGTTCTCATTGTTCAATGTTCAGAGAAAGTTGTACTTTGAGAGTGGAGGTGTAAGGTCACGCTGATAAGGTGTTCCAATAGAACAGAAAGTCATATTTTGTATCTGATGATGTGCTGTTTGTGCACATTGCTTATGCTTAACCACTTGCTGACCAGGCTTTTTCTGGCACTTTTTGTTTACAAGTTTAAACCCTCGTTCACATTGAACATTGCGACTTCGGGTTCCGACTTGAGCCCCCTGTTGACATCGGGGTGATCTGACATGTCAAATCGGAGTCTGTTGCTGGCAAACGGCACCGTCCGAATCGGTGCGACGCCACGTCGATTTCCAAAAGTAGTTCCTGTACTACTTTTGGCAACTTTGGGGGCAATTTCAATAGACATCTGTGAATGAACTCGCACAGATGTCTTTTAAATCTCCCCCGAAGTCAGAAATGAAAAGCAGGTTTGAAATCGTGTGAGTTCAGCTAAAACGCGCATGATTTCAAACCTGTCTCCAAGGTAAATGTAGACTCAAGGACATCTGTGCAGTTTCATGCACAAATGTCTATTGAAGTTGCACCCGAAGTGCAGTGCCACAAAGTCGGCATCGCACCGATTGTAACGGTGCCATTGCCGGCAATAGGCTGCAACCTGTCGTGCATTTTGACCGGTCAAAAATCGCTTCAATGTGCAGGACGACTAAATCAGTATTTTTTTGGCTAGAAAATTACTTCTAACCCCCAAACATTACACATTTAAAAAAAAAAATTTAAGCAAAGACCCTAGGGAATAAAATGGCGATTGTTGCAATTTTTGCGGTGTTTGCGCAGGCCCTGATGAAGTGTAACAGCCAGCGGAACGCGTTGGCTGGAAAAATGGATCCCAAGGCCAGAAAACAAATTACATTGGATGTTTTTAACTCTTAATATTTGTGAGATTTTATATATAAAAATATAACATTTTATTACAGCAGTCTGGTCCTGTCTATATCAAATCCAAGGAGGTCCATATAAAGTCCCATATAGCTTCTGTACTCTTGTATGTTAGAACAGGAAGCGTGTTACTGGCAGGACCACTAGCTAAAAATGTATTTTACAAAAGCCTAAAAATTTAAAACGAATGCAGCCACCACATCTAATGCACGATAATCTGCAATATTAGATTTTTGTATGTGGGTTTAGATACAATTTACGCTCAGTTCACACAGGGACGACTTGTCAGGCGACCTAGTCACCTGACAAGTCGCCTCCCGTTCTGTGCTATGGAACCGTTCTAAGGGGAGCGACGCAAGTCGCTCCGACTTAGAAAAAGGTTCCTGTACGACTTTGGGGGTGACTTGGGGAGACTTGCATAGACTTCTATACAGAAGTCGTTTTGCAAGTCGCCCGGGCAGTCGTGTGCAGGTCGCCTCGGTGAGGCGACCTGCAAGTCGTGCCGCCTCTGGTGCGAACCGAGGCTTAGGGCTCGTTTAAAACAGATGCAGTCATGTACATTTTTAAACGCAGTGCAAATATGCAAGAAAAATTCATGTATTCCAAGGAGCCCATTTTACAAAAACTGCAGCATTTTCATGTGCAAAAAAAAATAAAATAAAAATAAAGTACAGCATGCTGCATTTTTCCACATTGGAATGCATCGGAAACACACATGAAGAAGAATAAAATTGAAATAAAGTGTAGCCAGTTCCGGATTGCCCACCGCACATATGTTGTGGCAGGGCGGCCCGGATGCGCAAAACAACGTACCTGTACGTTGTCCGCGCTCCATGGTCTGTGGGGCGCACACGCTCGCGGCTGGGGTGACCTGCTTCCACTGTCATTGGACACAGCGGGAGCTAATCAGCGGGTCTGGCGGTTGCGATGGCCACCCACGATCGTTCTCAGGAAAGACAGAACGGCGGTCTGCCTATGTAAACAAGGTAGACTGCCGTTCTGTCACAGACAAAGATTCCTGTAATCAGGAACACAAATCTTTGTCCAGTGTCAGCACCCCCCACACAGTTAGTAAACACACCCAGGGAACACATTTAACCCTTTGATCGCCCCGGATGTTAACCCCCTTCCCTGCCAGTGTCATTTTTACAGTGAAAGTACATTTTTTTGCACTGATCACTGCATTAGTGTCGCTGGTCCCCAAAAAGTGTCACTTCGTGTTCAATTTGTCCACCGCAATGTCGAAGTCCCAGTAAAAAAATCACTGATCGCTGACCATTACTAGTAAAAAAAAAAAAATCATCAGGCTTTCAACAAGCTTTAAGAAGGACTGAAGCCTGCTAGTATCTTGCTTAAAGTGGCAATCGGCGCTCCCATTAGGATCTGTGTTCAACATCTACAATCTGGAGCTGAATGGTACTTTAAAAAGCTTCAACAAAGCTTGCTGAAAGCTCTGAAAATGCTTTGTCAAAGCTTGCTGTTCACACTGCTCTTATACAAGCTGAAGCCTGTGTGAAACAGGCCTTATGAAGCTGGTTCAGAGCGCTAACTTGCAGCCAAGACAGAAGAGAGTGAATGGGCTGAAAGAAAAAAAAAAAAGGAGGAGATCAGGAGCAGACCAAAAATAAATGCACTTTTTAGCAGGTAAAAAAACGTGCATTTTTAGGCCTCATGAACACTGGACGTTTTTACAGCTGCTGTTTCTGGCTTCAGGTGTTTTTCTCTGCAGCCAATAAACTTCCCAGCATGTTATACTATGTGTTATCAGCAGTTTTTGACAGGGGTGTTTTCAGGCTGGAAAAAACCCCCAGAACTAGTGGGTTTTGAGAGGAGTTTTTCACCTGTAAAAACGCTCTAATGCCCCGTACACACGGTCGGATTTTCCGATGGAAAATGTGTGATAGGACTTTGTTGTTGGAAATTCCGACCGTGTGTAGGCTCCATCGGACATTTTCCATCGGATTTTCCGACACACAAAGTTGGAGAGCAGGAGATAAAATTTTCCGACAACAAAATCCGTTGTCGGAAATTCCGATCGTGTGTACACAAATCCGACGGACAAAGTGCCACGCATGCTCAGAATAAATAAAGAGATGAAAGCTATTGGCCACTGCCCCGTTTATAGTCCCGACGTACGTGTTTTACGTCACCGCGTTTAGAACGATCGGATTTTCCGACAACTTTGTGCGACCGTGTGTAGACAAAACAAGTTTGAGCCAACATCCGTCAGAAAAAATCCTAGGATTTTGTTGTCGGAATGTCCGAACAAAGTCCGACCGTGTGTGCGCCCTATAACTCTGAAAAAAAAGCTGAAAAACTGCAAAAAAATATGAAAAAGGCGGCTATTCTGCGTTTATGAGCCATAAGCTTTTGTGGGAGTATAATTATGCTAAAAAAAAAAAAAATGCTGAAAAACTCATTCTACAGCTACAGCTTTCTACAGCTAATGCTACTGGTGTTTTTATAAGTATCCTGCAGAGCACTGCACCAGCGATCAGCAGAATGTGGGTGCAACGTCCTGCTCCTGCAGACTCTAAGGAAAGCCATCTACCCATACTTTTTTTTTTGTTTCAATATATTTATGGTATGGTAATATATATTATTACAAATAGCTATAAAGGAGTATAGGCATGTCAATTAAAGTTATTGTAAAGGCTTGTTTTCTTTCCTATAAAAATAACAAACATGTTATACTTACCTCCTCTGTTGCAGTGGATTTGCACAGAGCAGCCCCAATCCTCCTTCTGTGATCCTGGCCCCTCCCTCCTGTTAGTGCCCCCACAGCAAGCAGCTTGCTATGGGGGCACCTGAGTCACAGCTCTCTGTGTCCATTCAGACACGGAGCACCTACCCGACACTGCTCCCCCTTCTCCTGATTGGCTAGCTGATTTTGATTGATAGCAGCGGGAGCCAATGGCGCCACTGCTGTGTCTCAGCCAACCAGGAAAGAGGCTCCGGACGGCTGAGACACTCCTGGACATCGCTGGATAGCGAGGGACCTCAGGTAAGTATTAGGGGGGGTGGGGGCTGAGGGGGGGAAATAGAATGCATTAAGATAAAAAAAACTTTCTGCCTTGACAACCTCTTTTAAGATGATAATAAAACACCATGTCCTCGAAGTCTTTTCGCAGTCACCTTGGGAGAGCTCATCTGCAACCAACCCCACCGGGCGGCGCACATTGTATTTTTAAATCACTTTTATTGCTCTGCTTTTATCTCCTCTGCCCTTAAAAGCAGCGCTTAATCAAACCAAGATCCTTTTGATTACTCAGGGGTCTCAAATTGGTGGCCCTCCAGCTGTTGAGAAACTACAAGTCCCATGAGGCATTGCAAGGCTGACAGTTACAAGCCTGACTCCCACAGGAAGAATCATGATGGGACTTGTAGTTTCGCAACAGCTGGAGGGCCAGTTTGAGACACCTGGATTAGATGCTTTCACAAGCTTGTAGTGGCTTATTTACATCTGAGCAAAACCAGAAGTGACAAAGTCCTCGTCACGTCCGTTTTTTTTTAGACCATAGAGATGATCGGGGGAACTTCCCACGGCATTCTTTTTCTCACAAATAGAGCTTTCTTTAGGCGGTATTTGATCACCTCTGGGGTTTTTTATTTTTTGCGCTACAAATTAAAAAAAAGACAGACAATTTTGAACAATATTTTTTACTTTCTGCTATAAAACATGTGCTATAATTATTCTTTTTCTTAAATCAATTTCTTTTTATAAATTTGGGCCAATATCTATTCTGCTACATATTTTTGGTAAAAAACAAATCCCAATAAGTGTATAATAATTGGTTTGCACAAAAGTTATAGTGTCTAAAAACTATGAGATATACACTGGAATTTGTATTTATTTATTTTATACTAGTATTGGCAGTGATCAGCGACTTATAGCGGGACTGCGATATTGCGGTAGGCAAACTAACACTGACACTTTGTGGGAACCAGTGACACGAATACAGTGATCAGTGCTAAAAATAAGCACTGTCACTGTACTAATGACACTAGCTGGAAAGGGGTTAAACATTTAGGGCGATCAAAGGGTTAGATGTGTGTCTAACCAGTGTTTGTGTACTGATTTTACTAAGGGACGCTTTGCAGGAAAAAAAATTCCAGCATTCTCAGCTGACAGGACAGAGTTGTGTATGTATGTATGTATGTATGTATGTATGTATGTATGTATGTATGTATGTATATGTATATGTATATATATATATATATATATATATATATATATATATATATATATACACACACATACACACACACACACGTGATTCTGCACAGAATGGTTGTCCTGTAACCGTAAATCTGCTATAGGACATCCAGGAGGTGGTTAAAGTGGAGGGCCAGTCAAAAAAAAAAAAAAAATTAAAAGTCAGCAGCTACAAATACTGCAGCTGCTGACTTTTAATTGGACACTTACCTGTCCCAGGGTCCAGCAATGCGGGGGATCGAAGCCCCGCTCGTCCCCCCCTCCGTTCAGTGGCGCCAGCATTGCAACTGTGGGCGCCGGGCTGTGGCTTCACAGCCTGGCACCCACTGCGCATGCGCGAGCGGCGCCGCGATTGGCCGCTTAGTCACCTGGGACCTGTAATGGGTCCCAGATGATTGACAGGAGGGAGGGAGCAGAGCCGAGCCCTTCCTGTGCTGAGGGGGAAGTGATGTCACCAGCCCAGGCACTGGAAGAGGCAGACTACGAGGGACCCCCTAGCAACAGGCATTTAGAGGTAAATAAAAAAAATATATATATATCCAAATGTTTTTTATTTTTTTTTAGGCACAATCAATCATGACTTTTTTTTTTTTTTTTTTTTTTTTAGGGTGGAACAACACTTTAAGGAGCACGAAAAAAAAAAAAAGGAAAAATAGTGAAGTGAAATCAGTATTTCATTAATAGTTTATGGTACACAGTATTTTAGCAAACCATGTCAACTTTGTGTATAAATCAGCTGTACCAACCAATTACAGGTCTGCATTAACCTAGTTAACCCCTTGACACCAACCGCACATATATATGCGGCCGCTCGATGGGTGGGCCTTAACGCCGAGCAGCTGCATGTATGTGGCCCTGTTAAAACAACTTACCATGCTGAGAGCACGCTCCCAGCATGGTAGCCGATGGGTACTGGAAAGCTCCCGATGCATACTAGCGATCGGGACCTTTCCAATCATGTTACAGCCAATCGCAGCGGTCACATGACCCGAATGTCTGCCTCCACCTGCCAGCTTTTAGAACGCCTAAAGGGCCGGGAGGCAGGAAGGGGTTAAATAAGCATTTTTAAACTTTCCACACTAACAGGATCTCTTCTAAAAGCACTCACCGCTCTTGTAGGGATCAGTCAGGTGAGAACCGAAGTTATACACCAAGTCTAAATGTCTCCGGTCTTTCAGCTTGTTCCCAAGGTCCCGAAAAGCATCCTGTGCTATGCTTTGCACATGCTTGCGTGTCAGGCCCAGGCTATGCCTTTCATTGGCTTTCTGGACCACCTTAAGGATGTCGCCATAATCCGGGAAAACATCTCTAGTTTTATTAATGAACTTTTCCAGGCGGCGATTGACCTCCTTGTATCGGGTACCCTTGTACTCTATCCGTTGCTCTATAACCCGACCTGTGAGGCTGGAGCAGTCTTTCAGCTCGCAGAGTTTCTCATAGATACGTATCATTTTCTGTTTCAGCCTCGACTCCTGAATGTATGTCGAGTCCTCATCATCCATATCATCCAGACTAAGCTCCTTCTCTTGCAGCTTCTGGATCTCCTGAGCGTAAAGCCGCAAAAGGCTCTCGAGGCGCCGGATCTGATGCTTGGATCCCGCTTTCTTTTCCGGTACCTCCTCATTTGTATTTTCCGTTTCTCCCTCCTCCTTTGAGTTTTCAGTTTCTACTGATTCCTTTGCGACTCCGGCTTCCACCTTGTCACGCTGTGGAGTAGCCGGTTGCGTTCGCAGGGGGACTTTTTTCTTCTCGGAATGATTTTTGAGCACAGTACACAGTTCGTTGATGTAAACATAGAGCTTTGTTTGCTTGCCCTGCACGCGGGTGAGACAGCGACCCAAAGTGTTGCGGAACTCGACAGAGGAAAGGTAGCTAGCGTTGACCTTGGAGTGACATTTTTTAAGGAAGGGTATTACCTCTGGATGTTCAGCGGTTAACTTGGAGCAGTAGTCCACAAACTGAAAGGATAAAGGGTGCAGATGTTAGGGGAAACAATTTCCATCACAAAACTGAAAAACCTCTTACCACAAGAGCTGACTCCTCAGGATTTTATAGCCATTGCTTTTCCCTTTCAGCAAAATGGTCAAACGTTTGTCTTGTTAGTGAAAAGGGGTTACAAAAAAAAAAAAAAAAAAAAGTGTGTGTGTATGTGTAATATACACACACAGTATCTCACAAAAGTGAGTACACCCCTCCCATTTTTGTAAATAAATATTTTATTATATCTTTTCATGTGACAACACTGAAGAAATGATACTTTGCTACAATGTAAAGTAGTGAGTGTACAGCTTGTATAACAGTGTAAATTTGCTGTACCCTCAAAATAACTCAACACGCAGCCATTAATGACTAAAAAGCTGGCAACAAAAGTGATTACACCCCTAAGTGAAAATGTCCAAATTGGGTCCAATTAGCCATTTTCCCTCCCCGATGTCATGTGACTTGTTAGTCTTACAAGGTCTCAGGTGTGAATGGGGAGCAGGTGTGGTAAATTTGGTGTTATCGCTCTCACTCTCTCATACTGGTCACTGGAAGTGAGGTTCTGAAAAAAAGAATTGTTGCTCTACATAAAGATGGCCTAGGCTATAAGAAGATTGCTAAGACCCTGAAACTGAGCTGCAGCACGGTGGCCAAGAACATACAGCGGTTTAACAGGACAGGTTCCACTCAGAACAGGCCTCACCATGGTCAACCAAAGAAGTCGAGTACACGTGCTCAGCGTCATATCCAGAAGTTGTCTTTGGGAAATAGATGTATGGGTGCTGCCAGCATTGCTGCAGAGGTTGAAGGGGTGGGGGGTCAGCCTGTCAGTGCTCAGACCATACGCAGCCATACACTGCATCAAATCCAGAAGGAAGCCTCTTCTACAGATGATGCACAAGAAAGCCTACAAACAGTTTGCTAAAGACAAGCAGACTAAGGACATGGATTACTGGAACCATGTCCTGTGGTCTGATGAGACCAAGATAAACTTATTTGGTGTCAAGCATGTGTGCGGTGAGGAGTACAAAGACAAGTGTGTCTTGCCTACAGTCAAGCATGGTGGTGGGAGTGTCATGGTCTGGGGCTGTATGAGTGCTGCCGGCAATGGGGAGCTACAGTTCATTGAGGGAACCATGAATGCCAACATGTACTGTGACATATTGAAGCAGAGCATGATCCCCTTCCTTTCGGAGACTGGGCCGCAGGGCAGTATTCCAACATGATAAACTGCCCCAAACACACCTCCAAGACGACCACTGCCTTGCTAAAGAAGCAGAGGGTAAAAGGTGATGAACTGGCCAAGCATGTCTCCAAACTTAAACCCCATTGAGCATTTGTGGAGCCTCCTTCAAACTGAAGGTGAAGGAGCGCAAGGTCTCTAACATCCACCAGCTCCGTGATGTCATCATGGAGGAATGAAAGAGGACTCCAGTTTCAACCTGTGAAGCTCTGGTGAACTCAATGCCGAAGAGGGTTAAGGCAGTGCTGGAAAATAATGGTTGTCACACAAAATATTGAGACTTTGAGCCCAATTTGGACATTTTCACTTAGGGGTGTACTCACTTTTGTTGCCAGGGGTTTAGACATTAATGGCTGTGTGTTGAGTTATTTTGAGGGGACAGCAAATTTATACTGTTATACAAGCTGTACACTCACTACTTTACATTGTAGCAAAGTGTCATTTTCTTCAGTGTTGTCACATGAAAAGATATAATAAAATATTTACAAAAATGTGAGGGGTGTACTCAGTTTTGTGAGATATTGTATAGAAGAAATAAATATCACTTGCACCAAGCAAAGTATAACACCAACATTCCACAGTCTCCTTCCTTACTATGCTGTGAAATACACGAGGTGCAGGAAAGATCAGATTACACAGACAGATGGATGAAACAAAAGAAGAGATCATTAGATGTTCTCATTAGGAGAACCAAGTGTTATAGATGCACCATTTGTTTACAAGACAAAGACTTTATTCCAGAAAGGTTACGTGGCTCAAGCACCCATCCGCTCCTCCCTTTTTCTATCCTATCCACATCTGTTTCTAGTTTACTCCCCCCCCCACCTTGGTAATTACACGCTTTGCATATCCTACCTGTATATTTCCCTTGTATTTATTACATCTTTATTTAGCTTCTTCTCATGCTAACAAAGCAAAACTGCTGTCAATGCAATCTTCATGACTAATTACAACCCCCTCCCCTTTTTATTTTTAAAGAGAAGTGCAGGAATAGAAAACAACAAACATTTAGACCCCTTTCACACTGGGGCGGTTTGCAGGCGTTATTGCACTAAAAATACCGCCTGCAAACCGCCCCTAAACAGCCTCCGCTGTTTGTTCAGTGTGAAAGCCCGAGGGCTTTCACACTGAAGCGGTGCGCTGGCAGGACGGTGAAAAAAGTCCTGCAAACCGCTTCTTTGGAGCGGTGTATTCACCGCTCCTAAACCGCTCCTGCCCATTGAAATCAATGGGACAGCGCGGCTATACCGAGGCAATACCGCAGCTATAGCCGCGCTGTACGAGTGATTTTAACCCTTTTTCGGCCGCCAGTGGGGGTTAAAACCGCACCGCTAGCGGCCGAATACCGCTGCAAGAACGACGGTACAGCAGCGCTAAAAATAGCACTGTTGTACCGCCGACGCCCCCACCGCCCCAGTGTGAAAGGGGCCTTACACTTGCCTAGATGGCTGCCAAGTCTACACCGAGAGCTCAGCAATCAAAAACCGCTGATCGCTGCCCCTCCAGCACTCACCCGAGCGCCTGACTGTGCAGGGGGTGAGAGCAGTTGGCTCAGGCTCTCAGCGGTGCACTGAGAGGCTCAGTCAGCTGCTGGTCAGGCATCTGGGTGGATCCCAAAATTATTGTTGGGATCCCCGCCTCTCTGAATCTGGGTCACAGTGTGGAGGGGGGCAGAACTAAGTGCACTTCTGTGACCCACAGGAGAAATATGGCCAAATATCTTTGACCATACTCATCCTTTTAGGATCACTTTACACACATCTTAAAGAGGAACTATACTTACCTTGAATCCAGCGAAGTGCCGTCCCCCCAGGAACTCACCCCTGGCCGCTGACATCTTCTTCGGGCGGCCGGCCTTTGGGTCTTAATAGCCGGCCGCTGTCATTGGCTGAGCCAAGATGACGTAATTCCCACAGGTTCGGCACTGCCAAAATTGTGCAGCGAGTCGTGCTTGTGCAGTTTACTGTACAGGGGCGGACAGGCTGGTAAAAAGCATTAAAACAGACTAGACAAAGCATGTGCCTTCTGCATTAAAAGTCCTCCTTGTCTGTCCATTTTCATCATGGAGCCTAACGTTCCACTTTACACGCAGCAGGCTTCTGGCTGGTCATGTGATGCCAAGGGTACTTTCTTTCTCATTGGGCATCAATGGGGCTTACTCCTGAACAGATTGGCTGTAATGATACGTGTGCTCTTCTGTGCAACAGTATTGTGAACCCAAGGCAGCACGATGATGCACCTCCAGGGGGTGTGTCCATGACTACCTGTACTCGCAGGAAATGGGTTGAATGTTGCTCGGGGGGGTCATTCACCCTTGAAGATCACCGGCACTTGACTCCAGAGTTCAGGAGGCGAGCATAGCAGCATAGGGTGCATTTTTTTTCTAGTAATTCCAAAGGCATTTTTTTTTTTTTTTTTAAATAAACTTAATATACTTACCTGCTCTGTGTAACGGTTTTGAATGGAGCAGCCCTGATCCTCGTCTTCTCAGGTCTCCTGCTTGCACTCCTGGCTCCTCCCCCCATGGCAAGCTTTTCGATGGAGGCACTCTTGTGTGCTCGCTCCCGAACTGGTTCTGTGAGTCCATAGACCCAAGGAGCGTGGCTTCGCCCCTCCTCACTGGCTGCGGGTGACAGCCAATGGCTCCCGCTGCTGTATCTAAGCCACTGAGGGAGAGAGCCTCTGCTTACGTCAACATTGCTGGATCGAGATTGGTCTCAAGTAAGTATAACGGGGAGCTACACAGAGAAGTTTTTTTTTACCTTAATGCACAGAATGCATTAAAGTGATATTAAATTTTGATTTTTTTAATGTCATGCTGACCTGCTCTCTGCAGTGGTTTTGCACAGAGCAGACCCGATCCTTCTCTTTGTGGGTCCCCTGCTGGCGCTCCTGGCCCCTCCCTCCTGCAGAGTGCCCCCACAGCAAGCAGCTGTCCATTTAGACACATAGCGTGGCTCAGCCCTGTCCCTGCCCTCTCCTCATCGGCTCAATGGCTGTGACTGACAGTAGTAGAAGCCAATGAGGCGGCAGAGACCCCGGAGAGCCGCTGCTCTTGTGCACATCGTTGGATCAGGCAAATATTATGGAGGCTGCTGCTGACAAAAGTTTATTTTTTACTTTCATGCATATGCATGAAGGTTGAAAACTTTCAGTCTTTACAATTACTTTAAAAGAAACAGCCTGAGAACATAGGAGCAGGACAGTAGCAATCACAGCTTTGACCAAAGGTGAGGGGTTAGCTAGAAATAGGCATGGACCTCACTAAGAATGGACAAAAAAACACAAGTGTGCAATACCTCCTCAAAAAGTTTTTGGTTTTCTGCACTCATCGAGGCCTTGTTTTGGGTGTTTCCGCCATCTTTATTTCCACTGCTCTGCGGCTCAGATGCTGGTGGAGGCTCAGGTGGACTTTCCTTTGCTTTAGGGGAACAGGATGCTTTAGGGGAGCAGGATGCTTTAGGAGAGCAGGATGCTTTAGGAGAGCAGGATGCTTTAGGAGAGCAGGATGCTTTAGGAGAGCAGGATGCTTTAGGAGAGCAGGATGCTATAGGAGAACAGGATGCTATAGGAGAACAGGATGCTATAGGAGAACAGGATGGTATAGGAGAATAGGATGGTATAGAATAGGATGGTATTTCCTCATCATCGCCATCATCCAGCACAATGATATCAACCACCTTGGCCATCTTTCCACCTCAAAATCTCAAGGACAGAGAGTTCTGCATGAGCATGGCAAGCCAGGGTAGGCAAGGCTCAATCCCAACCTGAAAAAGAGAGAGAAAAAAAAAAAGGGTAAAATACATTCATGCTTTTCTTGCTGTACATTTCATTATGAACACGCTGAAAAAGGGGCACATCTAGCCAGAGCGATAAGAGCAGTGGTGGTCAGCAATGCTGATATGGGCGGCTTCAAGTGTGGCCCCCCATCATCACCAAAGGGATGCACATAAAATTCATTAGCTGAGATAGCAGACACACAACAGGTTATAGTCAGGGACTGGGGACGTGCTGCGGGAGACGGTCAGGGACTGGGGACGTGCTGCGGGAGACGGTCAGGGACTGGGGACGTGCTGCGGGAGACGGTCAGGGACTGGGGACGTGCTGCGGGAGACGGTCAGGGACTGGGGACGTGCTGCGGGAGACGGTCAGGGACTGGGGACGTGCTGCGGGAGACGGTCAGGGACTGGGGACGTGCTGCGGGAGACGGTCAGGGACTGGGGACGTGCTGCGGGAGACGGTCAGGGAGTGGGGACGTGCTGCGGGAGACGGTCAGGGAGTGGGGACGTGCTGCGGGAGACGGTCAGGGAGTGGGGACGTGCTGCGGGAGACGGTCAGGGACTGGGGACGTGCTGCGGGAGACGGTCAGGGACTGGGGACGTGCTGCGGGAGACGGTCAGGGACTGGGGACGTGCTGCGGGAGACGGTCAGGGACTGGGGACGTGCTGCGGGAGACGGTCAGGGACTGGGGACGTGCTGCAGGAGACGGTCAGGGACTGGGGACGTGCTGCAGGAGACGGTCAGGGACTGGGGACGTGCTGCAGGAGACGGTCAGGGACTGAACAGGCTATAAGAAATGTTGGAAACTGGGTACATGTTTTAAGAGACTGTGATAAATGGGAGACCTATTAAAATGTGGCTGCTAGAAATCACTACTATCTTTCTCCTTCTTCTCTTTATCTTTTAATTAATGAACAAGGAGCCCACATGGGTCGGGGGACCAGATAAATCGGATTGCAATATGATATGTGTTTATTTAACTGACAGACCGTCCTACGATGGTGGTAGCTGCATTGCAGCAAACACCATATTATTGAGCCGTACTCTGTAGATGCCAATGTGGAAAAACAAGAATACTTTGGAGTGCGTAATAATCTGAATCATTAAGCCATGGATGTTCTGTACCTTGCTTGTAATGTGCTCTTTAATAAATAATAAACTTTTTTTTTTTCCCAATATAAAAGAAATCACTACTGTAACAGGGAAATAGGGAAACACAGATTAATGTCTCCAGAGTTGAACAAAAAGTGCCAAAGGGCTGCAGGTTGGGGACCATGGGATTAGAGTATGTAAATTCTAGGGCCTCATTCACATGGGCTTACCTATCTGTACACCCCTGTGAAGAGCTGTCCTCACCCGCATGAGATGCACAGGTGTTCTGTGCAGGCAGCATGTTTAAGTAAATGACATGTGACCGGGCTGCACAGGCCTACACAGATCTTCAAGAACAACCCAGAGCATACACTTGCAGTTGGTCTGCATTCTGATACGTGGATCAAAGCTACAGATGCGCATTCCAGGATGTGCTTGGAAATCCGTGCAGCTGGCCACCTCTCATTGCTTTGAACAGGCTGTCTGCATGGGTTTGCATGAACACGTGCATCCTGTGTGGGTGAAGACGACCCTTCACACAGGTGTAGGAAAAAGTGCACCAGTATGAATGAGGCCTAAATCTGTCTTTTTAGTGTGTTTAGAATCATGCAGCACTAAACGCCTCACAATTAGCAGCAACAATGTCACCTACCTTGTGTGCTTCTTCGGTTGGCTGTTGGGCTGCCCATAGGAAGGCCTATGGTCGACTGAAGAAGCAAGCACAGCACCCTGATAACACTGCTACTAATTGTGAGGCAGGGCCAGCATGCTCTTTTCTGAACACGTTTGGGGCATTTATTTCTAATGAGGCTGAACGCTGCTCCTGGTATTTCAGCTGTAGATTCTGTTTTATGTGAAAGTGATCCTAGCAGCTATACAATCAGTAGATCACTTTTACAGGGGGCAGCATAAGGGATCTCGTCACTTCCAGTTTCAGTCTCATGTAAACAAACAGTTACAGGCTTGAGAAAGCATCTGCATAAACCAATCTCTTTGGAGGTCAAAGGAGAGATCTGGGGTTTAATAAACCCCAGATCTCTCCATTAAAGGGGACCTATGACAGCACATGCTATCACAAGAAATGTTCGTCATCCTTTGTGAAAGCAATAAAGTTGATAACATTTTTTTTTTTTTTTTTAAATAAAATAAAATACATTTAAAAAAAAATTCATCAGTCCCGCACACATATGTAAACAGCGTTTGAACCAAACATGTGAGGTATTGCCGAATGTCTGAGCAAGAGAAATAATTCTAGCAACAGACCTCCTGTGTAACACTAAACCAGTAACCTGTAAAGGCTTTTAAAGCGTCGCCTATGGAGATGTTTACATAACGTAATTTGGCGCCGTTCCACATAAAAATTGCAACCATCGTTTTATTCTCCAGGGTCTCTGCTTAAAGTGGAACTTTAGTCAGAAAATTAAAGTCCTGTTAGATGACTTCAGGCTGGCCCCTTTTGCAGGTATAGCTATGTAACACATTAATAAAAAGGATTGATTCACATCTATGCATGTTGCGTTTGAGTGTTTCTGCAGTACTTTTTGCTGTGCTTTCTGCATTGTTTTTCACCACGATTTGCATTTTTATGCTTTTATTTGGGGGAGGGGGGGATTTGTTGTAGGGCAGATTTAAAAATGCAAAAGGTGGCAAATTGCTTTTCTGCACCTTCTCCATTGCAACCTATTGAACCAAAAAAGAAGAAGCAAAAAAAAAAAAAAAAAAAAAAAAAAAGCACCATCTTACATTTAAAAAAGTCCCCGGTCTTTTCCAAAAATGCAAAGGCACGAAAATGCATTGATGTGAACTTGTTCCATAGGAACCCATGTAAAAAAAAAAAAATGTCCTGTATTTCTGCAAAAAGTATAAAAAAAACAAAAAACGCATTGGTGTGAATGGAGCCAAAGGTTTTATACTGTTTAACCACTTGCCGCCCGCCATATAGCAAAATGAAGGCGGCAAAGTGGTTTCAATATCCTGACCGGACGTCATATGATTCGATCAGGATATTAAGCTGCTGCGCACCCCTGGGGACACGCGCATCGTGGCGATCGTTGTTGCGGTGTGTCAGTCTGACACACTGCAACTCCGATCTGGGTAAAGAGCCTCTGACGGCTGATCACGATGTAAATAGGAAGAGCCGGTGATTGGCTTTTCCTCACTCGTGCCTGACAGACGCGAGTAGAGGAGAGCCGATTGGCTGCTCTCCTGACAAGGGGGGTCTCTGCTGATTGTTTATCAGCACAGCCCCCCCTCGGATCCCACCCAGGACCACCAGGGAAGCTGCCCAGGACCACCAGGATGGCCATCCACACTGGACCACCAGGTATGCCCCCTAGACCCCCAGGGAAATACCAGTCTGTGCCCAGGCAGCTGCCAATCAGTGCCCACTCCAATGCCTACCACTGCCAGTGCCACCAGGGATGCCCATCAGTGCCCACTATCAGTGCTGCCCATCAGTGCCCACTATCAGTGCCGCCCATCAGTGCCCACTATCAGTGCCGCCCATCAGTGCCCACTATCAGTGCCGCCCATCAGTGCCCACTATCAGTGCTGCCCATCAGTGCCCACTATCAGTGCCGCCCATCAGTGCCCACTATCAGTGCCGCCCATCAGTGCCCACTATCAGTGCCGACTATCAGTGCCGACTATCAGTGCCACCCATGAGTGCTGCCTATCAGTGCCACCCATGAGTGCCCATCAGTGCCGCCTATCAATGCCCATCAGTGCTCCATATCAGTGCCGCCTACCAGTGCCCATCAGTGCCGCATATCAGTGCCTGCTCATTGGTGCCACCTCATCGGTGTCGCCATATGAGTGCCGCCTTATCAGTGCCCATCAGTAAGAGATAACTTACTTATTTACAATTTTTTTTAACAGAAACAAAAGCAAAACTTTTATTTTTTTTCAAAAATTTCGGTCTTTTTTTATTTGTTTAGCAAAAAATAAAAACCGCAGAGGTGATCAAATACCACCAAAAGAAAGCTCTATTTGTGGGAACAAAATGATACAAATTTAGTTTGGGTACAGTGATGGATGACCGTGCAATTGTCATTCAAACTGCGACAGCGCTGAAAGCTGAAAATTGGTCTGGGCAGGAAGGTGTATAAGTGCCTGGTATTGAAGTGGTTAAAATCCAGTAATACACCGTCTCACCCTGCTCTGCACATGCTCAGTTGCTCTCCATTTTTAGGCACTGCTGAGTCTGTAGAGGTCGATCTGCTGACAGCCTTAAAGCAGAATTAAACTATGCAATCCTTTACAGCCAATGAGCTGCTTCTGTTTGATCTGCAACCGCCATGGTGCTGCACATGTGATCAGTTAGGTTTGACCGTTTGAGGACCCACGCAAATGTGACAGGTAGCACTGAAAGCATTCCAGGAAGGTAACTTTTTTGAAACTGTTAAATCGATGAGCTTAGTTCAGCTTTATGATTTAGTGCTGTTCAGGGGCTTCAGCAAAAGGGCAGCCTCCAGCAAGAAGGAACAATGCTGGAGGAAAGTTACAGCACACACTTATTTTGGTGGCAAAATTATTAAAGGAGTAAACTCCCATAGCTGACTTTTACCTATAGGTAACATCATCCTACACACACATTTATATTAATGTGTATATACGCACACACAAACATACAGTTGTGCGCATAAGTTTACATACCCTGGCAGAATTTATGATTTCTTGGCCATTTTTCAGAGAATAAGAATGATAACACAAAAACATTTCTTTCACTCATGGTTAGTGTTTGGCTGAAGCCATTTATTATCAATCAACTGTGTTTACTCTTTATAAATCATAATCACAACAGAAACTACCCAAATGACCCTGATCAAAAGTTTACATACCCTGGTGATTTTGGCCTGATAACATGCACACAAGTTGATACAAAGCGGTTGGAATGGCTATTAAAGGTAACCATCCTCACCTGTGATCTGTTTGCTTGGATATAATGTGTGTGTATAAAAGGTCAATGAGTTTCTGGACTCCTGACAGACCCTTACATCTGTCATCCAGTGCTGCACTGACGTTTCTGGATTCTGAGTCATGGGGAAACCAAAAGAATTGTCAAAGGATCTGCGGTAGGTAGTTGAACTTTATAAAACAGGAAAGGGATATAAAAAGATATCCGAGGAATTGGGAAAGCCAATCAGCAGTGTTCAAACTCTAATCAAGAAGTGGAAAATGAGGGGTTCTGTTGAAACCAAACCACGGTCAGGTAGACCAACTAAAATTTCAGCCACAACTGTCAGGAAAATTGTTCGGGATGCAAAGAAAATCCCACAAATAACTTCACGTGAAATACAGGACTCTGAAAACATGTGGTGTGGCTGTTTCAAGATGCACAATAAGGAGGCACTTGAAGAAAGATGGGCTCCATGGTCGAGTCGCCAGAAGAAAGCCATTACTACGCTAACAATATGCCAAACAGCACAGAGACAAGCCTCAAACCTTCTGGCAAAAAGTCATTTGGAATGATGAGACCAAAATTTAGCCTTTAGGCCACAACCATAAAAGCTACAGTTGGAGAGGAGTCAACAAGGCCTATGATGAAAGGTACGGAGGTGGATCGCTGATGTTTTGGGGATGTGTGAGCTACAAAGGCACAGGAAATTTGGTCAAAATTGATGGCAAGATGATGAATGCAGTATGTTATCAAAAATTACTGGAAGAACATTTGTATTCATCAGCCAGGAAGCTGCGTATGGGATGTACTTGGACATTCCAACATGACAATGATCCAAAACACAAGGCCAAGTCAACCTGTCATTGGCTACAGCAGAATAAAGTGAAGGTTCCGGAGTGACCATCTCAGTCTCCTGATCTCAATATCATTGATCCACTCTGGGGAGATCTCAAAACGTGAAGTTCATACAAGACAGCCCAAGAATTTACAAGAACTGGAGGCTTTTTGCCAAGAGGAATGGGCAGCTTTACCATCTGAGAAGATAAAGAGCCTCATCCACAAATACCACAAAAGACTTCAAGCTGTCATTGATGTTAAAGGGGGCAATACACGGTATTAAGAACTGGGGTATGTAAACTTTTAATCAGGGTCATTTGGGTAGTTTCTGTTGTGATTATGATTTATAAAGAGTAAACACAGTTGATTGATGATAAATGGCTTCAGCCAAACACTAACCATGAGTGAAAGAAAAGTTTTTGTGTTATCATTTATATCCTCTGAAAAATGGCCAAGAAATCATAAATTCTGCCAGGGTATGTAAACTTTAGAGCACAACTGTATACACACACATATATACATACATACACACACTTATTTAAATAATAATTAAAAAAAAAAAAAAAAAAAACCACAAAAACAGGCTAACTTTACTGTTTTTTTTAATTCATCGAAGTGTATTTTTCCCCAAAAAAATTGCGTTTGCAAGACCGCTGCGCAAATACAATCTGACATAAAATATTGCAACGACCACCATTTTATTCTCTAGGGTCTCTGATAAATATATATAATGTTTCGGGGTTCTCAGTAATTTTCTAGGAAAGAATACTGATTTTAACTTGTACACAACAAATGTCAGAAAAAACGCTTAGTCTTTAAGTGGTTAAACTGACCTCATTTACAGACAGAAGTTCAACCCTTTGATCTAAAAGACCAAATGATACATTGTATCACTTCTCTTTTCTCTCAACACTGACCAATGTTGATAAAAAAAAAAAAAAAAAGCCAGAAAATGTTTAACAGCTCTGAGCAGAGAATGGCTCTGCACTGTTTACATAGAATCGTTGAAATTTTAGATTAAAGTCATTGTAAAGCTACCGTTTTTGTTTTTTTTAAATAACAAACATGTCATACTTACCTGCCCTGTGCAAGGGTTTTTACACAGAGCGGCCACCACCCTCACTGGATTTGATTGATCGCAGCGGGAGCCAATGGCTTCCTCCCCTATTAAACGATCCATTGAAGACCAGAGACAGTGGCTGGAGCCGAGTACTCATCCCGTTGCTGGAACGTCCGGGTTCAGGTAAGAAAAAGGAGGGCTCTGGGGAGCAGCTGCAGCACAGAAGGTTTTTCACTGTAATGCATAGAATGCATTACAGTGAAAAACTGAGGGTTTGCAACTCCTTTAAGATTGTAAAGGGGGTTGAATCAAGATCGTGATTTTTTTAACCACTTCAATACAGGGCATTTTCACCCCCTTCCTGCCCAAGCCAATTTTCAGCGCTGTAACATTATGAAAGACAATTGCGCGGTCACGCAACACTGTACCCATATGAAGTTTTCATCATCCCCCCCCCCCCCCCCCACAAATAGAGCTCTCTTTTGGTGGTATTTGATCACCTCTTTTTATTTTTTGCGCTATAAACAAAAGAAGAGGGACAAGTTTGAGAAAAAAAAAAACAATATTTTTAAGTTTTTGCTATAATAAATATCCCAAATTTAAAAAAAAAAATTCCTCAATTGTTTTACTAGTAATGGTGATGATCTGCGATTTTTATCGTGACTGTGACATTGCGGCGGACATATCGGACACTTTTGACACTACTTTAGGACCACTGACAGTTATACAGCGATCAGTGCTATAAATATGCACTGATTACTGTATAAATGTCACTGTCAAGGAAGGGGTTAACACTAGGGGGCGATCAAGGGGTAAATGTGTCCTAGGGAGTGATTCTAACTGTAGGGGGAGGGGACTGCCTGGGTGAAGAGACCGATCGGTGTTCCTATATACTAGGAACACACAATCTGTCTCCTCTCCCCACACAGATCCACGGTCCTACTCTGTAACGAGCGATCGCGGGGCAGGGGCGCGCCCTCTGCACCGCCGGGAAGCAGAGGACATCATATGATGCCCGCCCAGGATGGGAGATCCCATCTGTGGACATCATATGACAATGGGCGGGTAGGGAAGTGGTTAACTATTAATCGTGCGGCTCTACTAGCACGTAATAATTTTTTTTCAGGGTACAAAAAAACAAAAACAAAACACATACACACAGCGGTTTACATTTTTCCATTTATAAGGTTTGTTTTATTTAAGTAGTCATTTCTACTGGATTCACTGTTCCACCATTACCTTTATACATTACGCATTGCCTGCTTATAATTTAATACTTATCTTTGTGTTGACCAGCAATTTTGTACTGTATTTTCATTACGTTTTTTAGCATCTAGAGCCCATTAGTGCATTTGGCTCATTTTTCAGCCCACTCTGTCACATTGGTCATTTTTGTAGCCCCTCCCCCATCGCCCCTTTATCACAGCGCAACCACCATCTTTTCTTATTTATATTCCCAGCATGCCAGGTATGCTAACAGTTTTTTGCAACTGTAAATCAATGGGTTTAGTTCGGGTTGATCGAACGCTTGATCTTGTGCCAAGAGAATGTCCAGCCTATATTGCTTAATGAAAGTCAAGTAGCTTGACCATGTCGCTGCTCTGCAAATGTGTTCTTGCCTTGCCCCAGCTCACTTCGCAAAAGAAGCGCACCGCGCCCGCGTAGAGTGAGCCATCGGGGAGAAGCGGCACGCCTTCTTCAAAGTTTTGTAAGCTTCCATAACTGTCTGTTTGATCCAATGGACTTTCGAATGCCTTCGGACAACTCCAGATAACGCAAGAAGACCAAAGCCCTCACATCTAGTTGGTGGAATTCTTCTGCTTTAGGATTAGTTGGAGACGTACAGAAGGAAGGCAAGACAATTTCCTAAACCCTGTGGAATTTAGAGGCCACCTTTGGCAAGAACCCCAGATCATTACTGGCCTGTCCTCAAAAATCTGTAGTCAAGGCTCTTAAATAGAAAGTTTGCAGCTCGCTAATGCGTCTGGCTGTAAAAATTGCAACCAGAAAGACTGTTCTGAGAGTGGCCCATTTAAGGACAGATCTTCCTCCTGCGAACGCTTTATCAAACCCTGCAATACAATTGCCAAATCCCATTTTGTCAGAATCCTGAACAGGACGGGCCTGATTCTGGCTAACCCCTTAAAGAACCTGCTGACTAGAGGATCCAACGCCAGGGGTTGTTCAAAAAACAGAGACACAGGCCGCCACTTGAACTTTTAGGCTGTGTTCACACCTATGCAAATTGGGTGCGGGTTTTTGCGCATCCAATTCGCATAGCAGGAGAATGTGAATGGCTCTCTATGGAGCAGGTTCACGTCTCCGGGGCAGCTGCGGAGCGCACTGCACAGAAACTATGTACGTCTTTGCCTCTGTTTCAGGGCTGAATTCAGGCAAAGATTCTGCCCCGATTCGTCCCTGCAACGGAGAACAGGGATGGACAGCGTTGCTGTGCAATCCGCGGCTGGTTTACGTGTGAACCGAGCCTTAATGTGCTGATGGCCAGCCCTTGGTCTGCTCAGTCTTGTAAAAACTCTAAGTGGGTTGGAACACCCAGACACCTTCCTGGTGTCCAACCAAGAATAAAAACACTTTCCAAAATTTAAAATAAACTGCTTGGGTCACCTGCTTTCTACTGGATAGGATCGTATTCACCACCCTATCTGAAAGCCCCTTAGACTTCAGGAGGCTTTCCTCAGATACCAAGCCAACAGTTTTAGACTGATATTTCAGCAGCCGAACCAGGCCATGTTACAACAGATCTTCCCTCTCGGCAGCATGAGGGGAGGTTCTTCCGCCAGGCGTAACAGCGTGGAAAACCAAGCCCTCTTCAGCCAATATGGAACCACTAAAATCATTGTGGTGTGTTCTTGTGCAAATTTCTTCAGGACTAGAGGAATCATTTTGAACGGGGGGGAAAGGCACAAAGACGAAACGCCCACTCCTGTGCCAAGGCATCTATCCCCTTGGCCACTTCGTCTCTTTTGAACGAAAAGTACATTAGAATTCTGGCATTTGACTTGTTGGCGAGTAAATTCACCTGCAGAAGGCCCCATTTCTCTGCAATTAGCTGGAAGACGTCCCTGTTTAGTCACCACTCCGATTCTCGAACCTGGTGGCAACTCAGGAAGTCCACCAGACGATTGTCCACCCCCTTGGGGTGGACTGCTGGAATCAAGCACAGATTGCCCTCTGCCCCAGCCATATCAGGGATGGACACCGCGTCCCTCCCTGTTTGTTGATATATGAGACTGCCGTTACACTGTCCAACGAGATTTGAACGTGGTGATCCCTCACTGCAGTGGCAAATGCTTTCAGAGCCTCCCAAAACGCCTGCAGCTCCCTACAATTGGCTGACCTTTGGGACTCCGTTCCCCCCATCTCTAGGCACTGGCGTCTGTGGTGATACAAACAGACATTGACCACAGAAGACCCCAAACAAGGTTTTGCTCCTCCCTCCACCACCGAGACCTCTTGGTCTTCAGAGATAGGTGGAAGGTCCTGTCCAACAATTGTGGACTCCCGCCCCAGTTCCTCAAGGCGTTGGCCTGCAGACACCTGAAGGGGCCCTCGCCCACGGAACCACTGGGATCATCGCTGCCAATAGCCCCAGACCAGACATGGCTGTCTGGACGGACACCACCAGATTGTTTTGCAAACAAGCAGCTGTATCCTTTACTTTTTCTTTTACCTTCTTCGTGGAGGTAGACTTTCTGCGTTATAGATTTCACCCTGTATCCTAAGTAACGCACATCCTGTGACAGGGTCAGGTTTGATTTTTCTCTGTTTACCAACTACCCCAAGTCCTCCAGGAAAGAAATGGCCATCCGCAGATCCTTCTGCAACTGGGGCATGAAAGGGCGAAAAATAAATAGTCATCCAAATATGGGATGACCGAGATCCCCTTAGCCTAAGCCAGGGATCCTCAAACTACGGCCCTCCAGCTGTTTCAGAACTACACATCCCATGAGGCATTGTAAAACTCTGACATTCACAGACATGACTAGGCATGATGGGAATTGTAGTTCCTGAACACCTGGAGGGCCTCAGTTTGAAGACCCCTGGCCTAAGCGTTGCTATTGCCTCCGCCAGAACTTTTGTAAAAGTCCTGGGGTATGAGGACAGGCCGAATGGCAGGGCCCTGAACTGGAGATGGCGGACATTGTTCCCCCCACTTGATTGCCACCCTCAGGAACTTTTGCAATTCCTCGTGGATCAGGATGCATAAATATGCATCCCTTCAGTCAAAGGGAAGCAATAAAATAATTTGAGGTCAAAATTGCTTTTGAAATTATAGATCACCCCTTTGTTCAGTGGTTTTAAATTCAAAATTAGGGAGAATTTGCCCAATGGTTTCTAAACCACAAAAACGTGCGAATAGAAACCTTGATTTATCTCTAGTTGTGGTACCAGAATGAGGACCCGCTGGACTACCAGGTCGCCAATCTGAGACAGAAGAGCTGTTGCCTTCTGAGGATTTCTGGGAGAGGAGGTTATAAATGCTCTTTCGGGAGAAGTGCCCTTGAACAAATCCGATAAACCCCCCCCCCCCCCCCGAATTATCCTTAGAATGAACCCATTTGGGGCAATCTTTTCCCACTGTGGAAGAAATAGCCCCAGTCTCCCTGCCATTGGGACCAAGTCATTGGGGTTTTTTTTAGTAGAGGAAAAAAAGTCTGCCTCGCTTCCGTTTCCCCCTCCCCCACAGCTTTAGTGGCTGGTTCCTTAGGGGCCTGCAAACGTGACCTCTGGGCAAAATAAACGCCTTCCTGGGACTTTTTTACTTTTGACTGGAAAGGCTTTTTTCTTGTCCGCTGTGCAGTCTAAAATCTTCTCCAGGTCCGGAACGAACAACAGATCCCCCTCAAAAGGAATGCCACAAAGTCTTATCTTTGAAGCTGGATCACCTGACCAGGATTTCAACCACAGAGTCCGGTGCAAAGAGTTTACCAGGGCTGCGGCTTTAGCCGAAAGCTCAAAACACATTCCGGTGAGGCATCTGCCATATAACCTGCCACTTTCTGCAGCATAGGCAGGGAATCCAGGATTTCTTTCCATGAGGTCCCTACTTCCAGATGGGCCTGCAGTTGGTCTAACCAAACCTCCATGGCCACTGTCATAGCCATTGCCAGCTTTAAGTTAGCCATGGCTACTTCCCATGATCGCTTCAAGAACACCTCCATTCTTTTGTCCATGGGTTCCTTTGTCTTCAAAAGGAGAGGTCTGTTGACTTCCAAATCATCACTGACTGTGGAAACTTCCCACTGTACCTCATGCAACTTGAATTCTGTGCCTCCCCACTCTTCTTCCAGACTCTGGGACCCTAAATTCCAAATGAAATGCAAAATTTACCACAGTCCGTGATGATTTGGGGAGCCATGTCATCTGCTGGTGTTGGTCCATTGTGTTTTATCCAAAGTCCAAAGTCAGCGCAGCCCTCTACCAGGAAATTCAAGAGCACTTGAAGCTTCCCTCTGCTGACGAGCTTTATGGAGATGCTGATTTCATTTTCCAGAAGGACTTGGCATCTGCCCACACTGCCACAAGGACCGATACCTGGTTTAATGATCATGGTATCACTGTGCTTGATTGGCCAGCAAACTTGCCTGACCTAAACCCCATAGAGAATTTGTGTAGTACTGTCAAGAGAAAGATGAGAGACACCAGACCCAACAATGCAGATGAGCTGAAGGCCGCTACCAAAGCAACGTGGGCTTCCATAACACCTCAGTAGTTCCACCGGCTGATCACCTCCATTACACACCGCATTGATGCAGTAATTCATGCAAAAGGAGCCCTGACAAAGTATTGAGTGCATAGTGCATACTATACTGTACATGGACATACTTTTCAGTAAGACATTTCTGTATTGAAAATCCTTTTTAACTGGTCTTATGTAATATTCAATTTTTCCGAAATACAGAATTTGGGGTTGTCACTAGCTGTAAGCCATAATCATAAAACTTAAAAGAAAGAAATGTTTGAAATATATCTCTCTGTGTGTAATGCATCTATATAATATATGAGTTTCACTTGATTTACTGAATTGAGTTACTGAAATAAAATTAAAATATCAAAAAGTTAATTTATGATATGCACCTGTAGCATGGTGCTCACGTGACTCCTCGGCTCTCTCCTTGGCCGACAGCTTTATTGGGCGGGCCTGAGAATCCGCCGCTTCCGTCAGTCGGAAGGGGGTGGGGGGGAGAAGGGGAGCAGAGAGCCGAGGAGTCATGTGAACGCCAGGAAACGCTCCAAGGTATAAATCTGCATTTTTTTAAAGCATTATATAACAGATGAGATTGTATACAGATGATATCGTTTTTTATAGCAGCAGGAGGGGTGGGCAGTGTCTGGAGCCAATAGGCAGGCGAGTCGAGAGGAGAGAGAGCAGAGGAGACACAGTGGATGACATGACAGAGGCCTGTAAACTGACTACGGTGTCAGGGCTCAGCAGCCATGATGTACCGTTGTCAGTTTACAGGGGGGGGGATATAGCCAGGCAGGATCAGCCATGTTTTTTAGGCAATAGAAGGAGCCAAATGACACCGCACAAGCACTGTGCTGTTATTCATGCTTTAACCACTTAAGGACCGAGCCTCTTTCTGAGATTTGTTGTTTACAAGTTAAACTGGCTTTTTTTTTGCTAGAAAATTACTTAGAACCCCAAACATTATACATTTTTTTTCTAACACCCTAGAGAATAAAATGGCGGTTGTTGCAATACTTTCTGTCACACCGTATTTGCACAGTGGTCTTACAAGCACACTATTTTTTGGCAAAAATACACTTTTTTTAATTAAAAAATAAGATAACAGTAAAATTAGCCCAATTTTTTTTTTAATATTGTGAAAGATAACGTTACGTCGAGTAAATTGATACCCAACATGTCACACTTCAAAATTGCGCCCACTTGTGGAATGGCAACAAACTTTTACCCTTAAAAATCACCATAGGCAATGTTTAAAAAATTCTACAGGTTGCATGTTTTCAGTTAGAGGAGGTCTAAGGCTAGAATTATTGCTCTCGCTCTACCAATCGTGGCGATACCTCACATGTGTGGTTTGAACACCGTTTTCATATGCGGGCGCAACTCACGTATGTGTTCGCTTCTACACGCGAGCTCGGCGGGATGGAAGATTTATATCACCTTTTATTTTTACACTGTTCTCTAAAAAAAAAAAAAAAAAAAAAAAAAAAAAAAAATTGGTGTCACTTTTATTCTTATTACAAGGAATGTAAACATCCAATAGAAAAAAAAAAAGCATGACAGGACCTCTTAAATATGAGATCTGGGGTCAAAAAGACTTCAGATCTCATATTTACACTAAAATGCAATAAAAAAAAAACTGTCATTTGTTTTATCTCAAAAAAAAAAAAAAAATTAAATATCAGATTTTTTTTAAATGTGTGTGTGATATATACATTATTTTTTTTTTTAACCAGTTCCCTACCGCCTTATAGTAAAATGACGGCGGCAGAAACCCTTCGTTCCTCCGGGCGGGCGTCATATGACGTCCTCGGCTTCCCGGCATTGTGGAGAGCGCGCGCTCGCCGCATCACTGGGGACCCAATGCGCGTGCCCGGCAGCCGCGATTGCTCATCACAGAGCAGGGGCGTGGATCTGTGTGTGTAAACACACAGATCCACGTCGTGTCAAGGGAGAGGAGAACTGATCGTATGTTCCTTGTACAGAGGAACACCGATCAGTTCTCCTCCCCTCATCAGTCCCCTCCAACCCACAGTTAGAATCACTCACACGTTTAACCCCTTCAGCACCCCCTAGTGTTAACCCCTTCCCTGCCAGTCACATTAATACAGTAATCAGGGAATTTTTATAGTACGGATCGCTTTATAAAATGTCAATGGTCCCAAAATAGTGTCAAAAGTGTCCGATCTGTCTGCCGCAATGTCATAGTCACGATAAAAATTTCAGATCTCCGCCATTAGTAGTAAAAAAAAAAAAAATTAATAATAAAAATTACAAATCTATCCCCTATTTTGTAGACGCTATAACTTTTGCGCAAAACCAATCAATATACGCTTATTGGGATTTTTTTTTTTTTTACCAAAAATATTTAGAAGAATACATATCGGCCTAAACTGAGGAAAAAAAATAGTTTTTTAATTAAAAAAAAAAAAAATTGGGATATTATAGTAAAAAGTAATAAATATTGTGCATTTTTTTTTTTTTTTTAAATTGTCGCTCTTTTTTTTGTTTATAGCGCAAAAAAAATAAAAATCGCAGAGGTGATCAAATACCACCAAAAGAAAGCTCTATTTGTGGGGGGAAAAAAAAAGGACGTCAATTTTGTTTGGGTGCAACGTCGCACGACCGCGCAATTGTCTGTTAAAGCGACGCAGTGCCGAATCACAAAAAGTGCTCAGCGGTCTTACAAGCACACTATTTTACCTCAAAATTTAAATTTGGGTACAACGTCGCATGACCGCGCAACTGTCATTCAAAGTGTGACAACGCTGAAAGCTGAAAATTGGCCTGGGCAGGAAAGGGGGTGAAAATGCCCGGTATGGAAGTGGTTAAATGTAGTAATAAAAAAAAAAAAAAAAAAAAAAAAAAGAAAAAATTTATATAAACACACACATTTTAAAAAATCAGATATTTAAAAAAAATTTGAGATAAAACAAATGATGTTTATATAAATAAAAAAAAAAAAACAAACAAAAAAGACAATGTATTTATATGTTATATATACAGACATAAATAAATACTATGATATAGTAAACATACAAAATGTACAACCATGAATATATTATATATCTCTCTAAATATATTTATCTCTCTCTCTATATCTAGATCTCTCTCTATATAGATAGATAGATATATTCGCTCTCTCTATATATAGATCTCTCTCTCTCTCTCTCTCTATATATATATATATATATATATATATATATATATATATAGATATATTATTATCTCTCTATATATAGATCTCTCTCTCTCTCTATATAGAGATATATATATATATATATAGCAGTATATACATGAGTAGTATATATACAGTCCAGTATAGTAGTATATAGCCCAGTGTAGGTACCACAATTCTAGGAGGTGGTGATGGAGGAGGGAGAGGGGGGGAGGGAAGGATGATGATGATGATGGTGATGAAGACAAACAATGAATTGTTGTCACAGCCGGTCTCAGCCATTCCTATGTCTGCCCACACTGTATACACTCCACCTACCCCACTCCATTTAGAGGGAAAGTCCGCTCAGGGGAAACTAACCTGTCACAGACACCACAGCCGCTGCCTAATTACCGGTACGGGCCGCTCTAAGCCGTAAAGTACCGTTAAACGACACAGCGCCTTCTTCCGGTGCCCAGTCTAGGCGTCAGAAGAGAGGAGAGCTCCGTTTCCGCTTCCGGGAAAACGTCAGAGCGCGCGCAGTGACAAGCGGGAGAAAGAAGAGGGGCGGGGCCCGGATAGGATGGGGAAGGGAGGCAGAGCGCGGGATGAGGGGGGCGGAGCAAGAGAGGAGGAGGAGGAATCAGGCGGAGCTAGAGGAGGAGGAGGAGGAAGGCGGAGCTGGAGGAGAGGGGCGGAGCAGCAGAGAAAGGAGGGAGCTGGATCGAAAGTCGATGAAGGTGGGGGGCGGAGCGGGAGGACAGGAGTAGGAGGGCGGGACTTTATAGAAGAAAGAAGTGCCTGTGAAGCGCGGGCACGAGAGCGCGCTCCCGTCAGTGTATTTTGAGTGTTTCCTTCACACCTCCTTTGGCTTACATCCAGCCAATAGAATATCATTTCTAAAAATATTTTAATGAAAGGTTTTTTCCTGTCCTCCAACCACCCAAAACCCCCAACCTTATATGCCCAGCAGCCATGTCAGGCAGACGGGACGAGTGATTGTAAACGATCACTTTGTGAAACAACCCGTTCAGTTTAAAATAGAAATGAAAGTTGCCACATTTTTGTATAGATATAAGAATCCGTTATAAACACCCTTTTACCCCCCCCCCCCTTTTTTTTTATAAGTGATCACATTACCTCTGTTTTCAGCTGGATAAGAGCTGGGGGGAGGAGAAACAACAGACACTGATCTTCCCAGTGAATGGCTGTGCAGGGGAGGGGCGTGTCAAAACAAGTCTGATCATTGGAGAAGAGCAGGCTGAGTTCCCAGCATAGCTAGAGAACTGACCACGCTGTGCTCTCCTGCTTAGTGTGGTCAGTTTTTAATGGGAAAGCAGAGGGACTGGCAGGAGCACCAGGGATTTCACACAAAGGAAGCAATACAAAGAGAACAGGAGACTTTCTCATACAAGTACATGGTACAGCAGCCACATATCAGAAATATGAAATGTTGGAGTAACAAACGATTTAAGCTGGCCACAGATGGGTAGAATATTGAACAAAAATTCAAGAGAACCAAACGATCGATTTTCTAATGGTTAGTTCTCAGTTCAACTATCAATATCCAATTCTTTATGGAAAAATAAAAACGAACGGTCATGCTGGAAAATTTAGTTGAAAGAAACGATTGTGAGTAGTAAAAACGATTAAAAAAAAAAAAAACGAATAAAAGAATAATGTGCCCGAGTCTGTCAAAAGTTTAGCTTGGATCGAACAGAAAAAAAAAATACTTTGATGTTGATACCGGACGAAAATATGTCGATGATTGGTGGAAAAATTTCTATACAGCGATGGGTGAATTAAATGCGATATCGAGCGATTTTTTTTCTATTTTGGAACGATTTTTCATTCAATTTTCCAACGATCTCTGGCCAGCTTTGAGCTGTATACAGCGGTAGAATTCAAATGAAAATGTGTACGAAATTTCTGTAAACATTGGAATGTCATTTGAAAAGTAGTTCAAGATTTCGGCCCGGTTCACACTGCCGAAGCCGACATTCCCAGCGCCACTTCGGAACGACTTGCATGCAACTTCTTTAACCACTTTCCCCTTGGAAGATTTACCCACCCCCCCCATGACCAGGCCATTTTTTGCGATACGGCATTGCGTTACTTTAACTGACAATTGCGCGGTCGTGCGATGTTGTAACCAAATAAAATTGATGTCCTGTTTTCCCCACAAATAGAGATTTCTTTTGGTGGTATTTGATCACCTCTGTAGTTTTTATCTTTTTGCGCTATAAACAAAAAAAGAGCAACAATTTTGAAAAAAAAAAAAAACATTTTTTTTACTTTCTGCTATAAAACATATCCAATAAAAAAATGTAAAAAAAAAAATCGAATTTCTTTATCAATTTAGGCTAATATGTCTTCTGCTACATATTTTTGGTAAAAAAAGAAAAAAAAAATCCCAAGATATGTATATTGATTGGTTTGTGCAAAAGTTATAGCGTCTACAAACTATGGGATATTTTTATGGAATATTTATTTATTTTTTACTAGTAATGGCGGCGATCAGCGACCTATAGCAGGACTGTGATATTGCAGCAGACAAATCTGACACTAACTGACACTTTTGACACTTTGTGGGAACCAGTGACACAAATACAGTGATCAGTGCTAAAAATATGCACTGTCACTGTACTAATGACACTGACCGGGAAGGGGTTAAAGCGGAACTTCAGTCATTTTTTTCATCTTTCCATCTATTAAATTTTCTGCCCTTGTTGTTGTTTTAACTTTGGATAATAAAACATGTTTTTTTCTGCTGGTAAATACCTTATACAGCCCACTTCCTGTTTCTTGTCTGGTCATTAGCCTAGGCTTATGACATCATGCACAGCTCTCTCTCTCACTCTCGTGAGAGTTTGCCAGCAAGGGAGGGGGGTGAGTCATAAGAGGGCCAATGAGAGCTGCAGAGCTGGAGGTGTGCCTCTGTGTAAATCCAGGAAGTGAACAGGCAACAGCTTCAGCTGCCCACAGTTAAAATGGCTGCAGCCAGACTCAGTGGAGGGAGATTTCTGCAGCATATTTGGCAACTACAGAATCACAGTATATATAAAATAATATGCAAAGTGGTTGGAGGGAAGCTTCAGAATGGCAAAGATGTTTTTATTACAGAATTCGCTGTTTGAAATTTTGTTCGTTCAAAGAAAAAAAAAAATTCTATCCTCCTCCTTCAAATTTTCTTGTTATGACACTTGAAAATGATTAGAAAAGCGAACAAATGTTCCTACAATGAAAAATGTTCTGCCTCCAGCAGGATATTAATTAAAGTGATTGTAAACGATCACCTTGTAAAACAACCCATTCAGTTTAAAAAAGAAATGAAAGGTAAAACATTTTTGTAAAGGTATAAAAATACATTATAAATACCTTTTTTCCCTTTTTTACATCACATTCCCTCTGTTCTCAGCTACATAAGAGCTGGGGGGAGGAGAAGCAGCAGTACACTGAGCTTCCCAGTGAATGGCTGTGCAGCCAGGCTTGTCAGGATAAGTCTGATCATTGCAGGAGAGCAGGCTGAGTTCCCAGCATAGCTAGAGAACTGACCACACTGTGCTCTCCTGCTTAGTGTGGTCAGTTTTTATTAGGAAAGCAGAGGAACCCGGCAGAATCTCCAGGGATTTCACATAAAAGAAGCACTACAAGGAGAACAGGAGACTTTCTCATACAAGTACATGGTACAGCGGGCACATATCAGGAATATGAAGTGTTGGGGCAACAAACGCATTAAAGTGATTGTAAAGACTTGTTGTTTTCCTATAAAAATAACAAACATGTTATACTTACCTGCCCTGTGCAGTGGATTTGCACAGAGCAGCCCCGATCCTCCTCTTCTCGGGTCCCTCTTTGGCTCTCCTGGCCCCTCCCTCCTGCCGGGTGCCCCCACAGCAAGCAGCTTGCTATGGGGGGCACCCCGAGCTGAGTCACAGCTTCCTGTGTCCATTCAGACACGGAGTCGCGACCCAGCCCCACCCCCTCTCTCCCCTGATTGGCTAGCTGACTTTGACAGCAGCAGGAGCAAATGGCGCCGCTGCTGTGTCTCAGCCAATCAAGAAAGAGAATCTCGGATGGCTGAGACACTCGTTGACATCGCTGGACAGAGAGGGACCTCAGGTAAGTGTTGGGGGCTGAGGGGGGCTGCTGCACACAGAAGGCTTTTTATCTTAATGCATAGAATGAATTAGGATAAAAAAAAAAATCTGCTTTTATAACCCCTTTAAGTTGTTTTGTCTGCAATATCAGATTTGACCACAAGATGGAGCCAGTGGTAAATCTAGTGTTTTTGCAGAAACTAGAAATTGTTCACCTTTAACAAAAATTTCCATCATTCTTCAGTCTAAGGAAGAGAAACAGGAGCTTTCTGGGGAACTCAAACTCTATCTTAGAGACTGAAAGAAGGAACCAGCTATCAGCAGATGTTGGACAAAAACTTGCATCCCCTAACCAGTTGTTAGGGCGTACTAGACACACCCAAAAAAAATGTCATCATTGTACACAGGGTGTGTCTATTACGTCCAGTCCTTATGCCCTGCTGCCAAGATCCTTCCCTGTCACAGTACCTGGAAATTCAGCTCTGATTACAGTGGTTGTACACCCTGTACAACCACTTTTACCTACAGGTAAGCCTATATCAAGGCTTACCTGTAGGTGCAAGAAATATCTCCTAAACCTCCATGGTTTAGGAGACATTTACTAAAAAGCCAAATGCAGATGACTACGGCACATGCGCACTTTAGAAAGAGCACATCGTGCCGTTTCTAATAGGAGTCATGCCGTGACTGGCGGCTCCCACGCGCACACGCGCGGGAGTGGTGTCACGCGACTCCGGCCAGTCACAGAGCCGGAGTTGGTGGCCCTGGAAGGAAGAGGGGTGAAGATGGACGCTCGCTGCTAGTGGGGACAGCGGTGACATCGCAGGCTTCGGTTTCAGGTAAGTGACACATAATGGGCTACTTTGCGGTGCATAGTAGCTCATTATGCTTTACCTTTGCAGGGAAATAAAGAGGAAGCAAAACCCATCAGGGTTTACTTCCTCTTGAATCACAGCTGCATTGCCAAATACACAGAGAAGGTTTTTGGCAGCAGGAGCTGTCAAAAAAAAAAGCAGTCTGGCAATGAAAGTTACAATTGTATCATTTGTAACTTTCTGTGTTTCTCATCTACAGATCAAAAGGATGAACATGAAAAGAGTTAAAGCAACCTGACAAGTAAAACAAATATATATTTTGTTTTTTCTAAACAAATGTTCCTTTGTTGAACCCCTTATTAGTTTACTCTAATCAGCACTAATTAACTCTGTATTCTCCTTCTCCATTCAATTGTAATTTTACAGATTTTTTTTTCTATTTTATTAACTAATAGTTAAATGTTTTTTCTGTGTTTGTTTGCTTTGTTCCTTAATATTTTTATACCTTTTGCATATATTTGCACATATCACACTGAAAAAAAGTGCAAAATTGAAAAAAAAAAAAAACGACTTTACTTCATTTGTAAATAAGTTTGCAATGCTTTATACCAAAATCATGATTTTTAGACCCCTTCACACTGGAAGCGTTTTTCAGGCGCTACAGTGCTAAAAATAGCGCCTGTAAAGCGCCTGAAAAAAGCCTCATCTGCAATCCCAATGTGAAAGCCTGAGTGCTTTCACACAGGGGCGCTGCGCTGGCATGGCGTCACAAAAAGTTCTGCCAGCAGCTTCTTTGCAGCGGTGTAAGAGTGGTGAATACACCGCTCCTACACTGCTCCTGCCTATTGAATCAATGGGCAGCACCGCCAAACCGCTGGTAAAGCGCCACTGCAGCAGCGTTTTGCAGGCGGGGTTAAAACTGCCCCACTAGCGGCTGAATAGCGCTGGTAAAACGACGGTAAATCGGCGCTAAAAATAGCACCGCTTTACCGCCGACGCCCGGGCGCTTTCAGTGTGAAAGGGCTCTGAGACCCCTTTCACACTGGGGCATTTTCAGGCAATTTTGGGCTAAAAATAGCGCCTCTAAAGCACCTGAAAAACGCCTCCCCTGCAACCCCAGTGTGAGAGCCCCGAGTGTTTTCTCACTGGAGCAGTGCGCTTGCAGGATGCTAGAAAAAGTCCTGCAAGCAGCATCTTTCGAGTTGTGGAGGAGCGGTGTATACACCACTCCTCCACGGCCCCTGCCATTGAAATGAATGGGAAGCAGGCGCTTTTAACCCTTTATTCGGCCGCTAGCGGGGGTTAAAAGCGCCCTGCTAGCGGCTGAAAAGCGCCGCTATAGCAGCGGTAAAGCGCCGCCCCAGTGGGAAAGTAGCCTTATGCCGCGTACATAAGACCGGACTTTCCGGAAGAAAAGGTCAGACGGAATCATTCCGTCGGACATTCTGATCGTGTGCGGGCTTCATCGGACCTAGAAATAGAACATGTTTCAAATCTTTCCGACGGAATCAGTTCCTATCGGGAAAACCGCTCGTCTGTATGCTAGTCCGACGGATCAAAAACGACGCAAGGGCAGCTATTGGCTACTGGCTATTGAACTCCCTTTTTCTAGTCCCGTCGTACGTCATCGCGTTCTAAACGATCGGACTTTGGTGTGATTGTGTGTAGGCAAGTCCGTTTCAGCGGAACTCTGTCAGAAAGACCGTCGGAGTCTATTCTGTACGCGGCATAAGTGTTGTATTAAACAGGACAAATTACAGAATAAAATGCACACTTTTTATGTGCAGTAATTCTATTTATGTTTAAACTTATGCCCCATACATATTATTAGATTTTCTGCAGATTTTTGTCTTCAGATTTACCAAAACCATATAATATGAGGTCAAACCTTAATGGGGCGTACACACGGTCGGACTTTTCAGCTACAAAAGTCCGACAGCCTGTCCGACAGACTTTCGACGGACTTTCGACGGACTTGCGGCGGACTTTCTAACGAACAGACTTGCCTACACACGATCACACAAAAGTCCGTCGAATTCTTACGTGATGACGTACACTGGACTAAAATAAGGAAGTTGATAGCCAGTAGCCAATAGCTGCCCTAGCGTGGGTTTTTGTCCGTCAGACTAGCATACAGACGAGCGGATTTTTCGACCGGACTCGAGTCCGTCGGAAAGATTTGAAGCATGTTTCAAATCTAAAGTCCGTCGGATTTGAGGCTGAAAAAGTCCGTTGAAAGTCCGGAGAAGCCCACACACGATCGGATTACCAGCCAGCTTTAGTCCGTCAGCGTCCGTTGGACTTTTGTAGACGAAAAGTCCGACCGTGTGTACGCGGCATTAGAGTTTCAATTAGTAAGCAATCAGGCAGGCTCTTGCACTATATGGTTTTGGTAAATCTGAAGACAAAAATCTGTAGAAAATCTAATAGTGTGTATGGGGCTTAACACTGCTTAAAAAAGAAAAAATGCCTTTTTTTTAGTTTTATTACATTTAATTGCCTAAGGATTGCGGAAAAAAATTACTGTTGCTGGACGATATTCACAAAAAGAAAGCCTTGTTTGTCCTTAAAAAACCATGTATGTGTTACGTTGTTATCTTAAGTGATGACAAAATGATTGACGAATAAACAGACTCATAGCAGAAATTTGAAAATTGCTCTAGTCCATAAGGCAGGGGTGTCCAAACTTTTTTCAAAGAGGTCCAGATTTGATGAAGTGAACATGCGTGAGGGCTGACCATTTTGCCTGACATTCTTTGAACCATTAAAATTCAGTCTAATGCCCCGTACACACGATCAGATTTTCCGACAACAAAACCGTGGATTTTTTTTCCGAAGGATGTTGGCTCAAACTTGTCTTGCATACACACGGTGTTATACGGCGATAAATACGATATATCCAAATAACACGCCCAAGCTCATCCTTAAAACAAGCAAATGTTGTCGGAAATTCCGAACGTCAAGAACGCGGTGACGTACAAGACGTACGACGAGCCGAGAAAAATTAAGTTCAATAGCCAGTGCGGCTCTTCTGCTTGATTCCGAGCATGTGTGGAACTTTGTGCGTCGGAATTGTGTACACACGATCGGAATTTTCCGACAAGTTTTGTTGGCAGAAAATTTGAGGACCTGCTCTCAAACATTTGTTGGCGGAAATTCTTACAACAAATGTTCTATGGAGCCTACACATGGTCGGACTTTCCGACAACAAGCTCACATCCAACATTTGTTGTCGGAAAATACTATCGTGTGTACGGGGCATAAGTGTGTACCTCTGAGCACTAATACACTGCCCAACAAGAATTCTCTTGTCTTTGTGGCTGTGTGCGGTGAAGAGATGAGCTCGGGTGTGTTATTTGGATATATAAATCTTTTATGGCCCCCAACAAATCCCCAAGCGCCGCTCAGGACTAAGGATGAGCTCGGGCGTGTTATTTGGATATACCGTATTTATCGGCGTATAACACGCACCTTCACTTTAAGAGGGAGGTTTCAGGAAAAAAATTTAATTTTAAATAAAGAACTGTGAAGCAAAATAAGGGTCAGTGCCCATCTGCAGCCTCAACATTGCGATGCATGCAGCCTTATCATTGCCATGAATGCAGCTTTACCATTGCCATCAGTGCAGCCTCTCCATTGCCCTGAATGCAGCCTCACCATTGCCATGAACGCAGCCTTACCATTGCCATCAGTGCAGCCTTACCATTGCCACAAATGCAGCCTCACCATTGCCACGAATGCAGCCTTACCATTGCCATCAGTGCAGCCTCACCATTGCCATGAAAGCAGCCTTACCATTGCCATCAGTGCAGCCTCACCGTTGCCACAAATGCAGCCTCACTATTTCCGGAATTCAGCCTCACCATTGACATGAATGCAGCCTTACCATGCCATCAGTGCAGCCTCACCATTGCCATGAATGTAGCCTCACCATTGCCATGAATGCAGCCTTACCATTGCCATCAGTGCAGCCTCACCATTGCCACGAATGCAGCCTCACCATTGACAGGAATGCAGCCTTACCATTGCCATCAGTGCAGCCTCACCATTGCCATGAATGCAGCCTTACCATTGCCATCAGTGCAGCCTTACCATTGCCATCAGTGCAGCCTCACCATTGCCATCAGCGCAGCCTTACCATTGCCATGAATGCAGCCTCACCATTGCCATGAATGCAGCCTCACCATTACCATGAATGCAGCCTTACCATTGCCATGAATGCAGCCTCCTCATCATTGCCATGAATGCAGCCTCACCATTGCCATGAATGCAGCTTCACCATTGCCATCAGTGCAGCCTCACTATTGCCATGAATGCAGCTTCACCATTACCATGAATGCAGCCTTACCAATGCCATGAATGCAGCCTCCCAGGGCCGATCCTAGGGTCACAGACGCCTGGGTGCAAAAATATTTCTGGCGCCCCCACATGGGCGTGGTCATCTTACTAACTCCTCCCCTTTACAAATGTTTCTATGGCTACGACTCAAACACAGAGATGTTCCCCTAAGAAGTCTTCATTACCCTGGGATCCTCCCATGATCTTTTAACAATAAAGAAAATACAGGAAGAGAGTACACTAATGAGACCTGGAGGGGAGTCTCTCTGATGCACACAGAGAGGGCTTCTCTTAGAAAGAGCCCCCCCATACTGCAGACGTGATACAAGAGATGGTCAGTGACTGCAGACATTGTACAGGTAATGATCAGAGACTGCAGACATAGTACAGGAGATGATCAGTGACTGGAGACATAGTACAGGAGATGATCAGAGACTGCAGACATAGTACAGGAGATGGTCAGAGACTGCAAACATAGTACAGGAGATGGTCAGAGACTGCAGACATAGTACATGAGATGATCAGAGACTGCAGACATAGTACAGGAGATGATCAGAGACTGCAGACATAGTACATGAGATGATCAGAGACTGCAGACATAGTACATGAGATGATCAGAGACTGCAGACATAGTACAGGAGATGATCAGAGACTGCAGACATAGTACATGAGATGATCAGAGACTGCAGACATAGTACAGGAGATGATCAGAGACTGCAGACATAGTACATGAGATGATCAGTGACTGCAGACATAGTACTTGAGATGATCAGTGACTGCAGACATAGTACAGGAGATGATCAGAGACCGCAGATATAGTACAGGAGATGATCAGAGACCGCAGACATAGTACAGGAGATGGTCAGAGACTGCAAACATAGTACAGGAGATGGTCAGAGATTGCAGACATAGTACATGAGATGGTCAGAGACTGCAGACATAGTACAGGAGATGATCAGAGACTGCAGACATAGTACATGAGATGATCAGAGACTGCAGACATAGTACATAAGATGATCAGAGACTGCAGACATAGTACAGGAGATGATCAGAGACTGCAGACATAGTACATGAGATGATCAGAGACTGCAGACATAGTACATAAGATGATCAGAGACTGCAGACATAGTACAGGAGATGATCAGAGACTGCAGACATAGTACAGGAGATAATCAGAGACTGCAGACATAGTACATGAGATGATCAGAGACTGCAGACATAGTACAGGAGATGATCAGAGACTGCAGACATAGTACATGAGATGATCAAAGACTGCAGACATAATACAGGAGATGATCAGAGACTGCAGACATAGTACAGGAGATGATCAGAGACTGCAGACATAATACGGGAGATGATCAGAGACTGCAGACATACTACAGGAGATGGTCAGAGACTGCAGACATAGTACAGGAGATGATCAGAGACTGCAGACATAATACAGGAGATGATCAGAGACTGCAGACATAGTACAGGAGATGATCAGAGACCGCAGACATAGTACAGGAGATGATCAGAGACCGCAGACATAGTACAGGAGATGATCAGAGACTGCAGACATACTACAGGAGATGATCAGAGACTGCAGACATACTACAGGAGATGATCTGAGACTGCAGACATAGTACAGGAGGTGATCAGAGACCGCAGACATGGTACAAGAGATGATCAGAGACTGCAGACATAGTACAGGAGATGGTCAGAGACTGCGGACATGGTACAAGAGATGATCAGAGACTGCAGACACACTACAGGAGATGGTTAGAGACTGCCACTCACTAGTACAGCAGTGCGAGGAGGAGAGGGAGGGGGGTCTAAGAGCTACCTCCCAACTACCAACTACCTACCAACTTTTAATGTTGAAAATGAGGGACATTCTGGGGAGAGAGTGACCTGCAGCACGAGCAGCTTATATCAAAGTCCCCATCAGAGTCTCTCCTTACATCAGGGTTCCCATCAGAGTTCCCCCACAGCAGGTGTCCCCCATCAGAGCCCCCCCCACAGCAAGTGTCCCCCCACAGCAGGTGTCCCTCCATCAGAGCCCCCCCCACAGCAGGTGTCCCCCATCAGAGCCCCCCACAGCAGGTGTCCCTCCATCAGAGCCCCCCCCCACAGCAGGTGTCCCCCATCAGAGCCCCCCACAGCAGGTGTCCCTACATATGAGCCCCCCCCACAGCAGGTGTCCCCCATCAGCCCCCCCCACAGCAGGTGTCCCCCCACAGCAGGTGTCCCTCCATCAGAGCCCCCCCCCACAGCAGGTGTCCCTCCATCAGAGCCCCTCCCCACAGCAGGTGTCCCTCCATCAGAGCCCCCCCCAAAGCAGGTGTCCCTCCATCAGAGCCCCCCCCACAACAGGTGTCCCTCCATCAGAGCCCCCCCCACAGCAGGTGTCCCTCCATCAGAGCCCCCCCACAGCAGGTGTCCCTCCATCAGAGCCCCCCCACAGCAGGTGTCCCTCCATCAGAGCCCCCCCACAGCAAGTGTCCCCCTTCAGAGCCCCCCCCACAACAGGTGTCCCTGTATCAGAGCCCCCACAGGGTCTAAGAGCTACCTCCCAACTACCAACTACCTACCAACTTTTAATGTTGAGAATGAGGGACATTCTGGGTAGAAAGTGACCTGCAGCACGAGCAGCTTATATCAAAGTCCCCATCAGAGTCTCTCCTTACATCAGGGTTCCCATCAGAGTTCCCCCACAGCAGGTGTCCCCCATCAGAGCCCCCCCACAGCAAGTGTCCCCCCACAGCAGGTGTCCCTCCATCAGAGCCCCCCCACAGCAGGTGTCCACCATCAGAGCCCCCCACAGCAGGTGTCCCTCCATCAGAGCCCCCCCCACAGCAGGTGTCCCCCATCAGAGCCCCCCACAGCAGGTGTCCCTCCATCAGAGCCCCCCCCACAGCAGGTGTCCCCCATCAGAGCCCCCCACAGCAGGTGTCCCTCCATCAGAGCCCCCCCAGCAGGTGTCCCCCCACAGCAGGTGTCCCCCCATCAGAGCCCCCCCCACAGCAGGTGTCCCTCCATCAGAGCCCCTCCCCACAGCAGGTGTCCCTCCATCAGAGCCCCCCCCCACAGCAGGTGTCCCTCCATCAGAGTCCCCCCCCAAAACAGGTGTCCCTCCATCAGAGCCCCCCCCACAGCAGGTGTCCCTCCATCAGAGCCCCAACCCCACAGCAGGTGTCCCTCCATCAGAGCCCCCCACAGCAGGTGTCCCTCCATCAGAGCCCCCCCACAGCAGGTGTCCCCAAACAGCAGGTGTCCCTCCATCAGAGCCCCCCCACAGCAGGTGTCCCCCTTCAGAGCCCCCCCACAACAGGTGTCCCTGTATCAGAGCCCCCCCACAACAGGTGTCCCTCCATCAGACCCCCCACAACAGGTGTCCCTCCATCAGAGCCCCCCCCACAGCAGGTGTCCCCCATCAGAGCCCCCCCCCCCACAGCAGGTGTCCCCCATCAGAGTCCCCGCACAGCAGGTGTCCCCATTAAGTTCCTGTCTAATAGATCCCTGCTCGAGCGTGCTGGTAGCAGAAGCACATTGTGGGGCATAGGTGATTACTAGGAGGGCGGCACTTGGAGAGCATTTCTGGGAGTGCACATGCACTCGATGATTGGCAGCAGCTCCAGCCAACCCAGAAGCCTCTCATCACACCGCCTATAGGAGTTGAGCCGACACACGCAGAGGGGGCGGGGCAGACAGGAGACTCCACGCGCACCGGACAGAGAGATTAGTGGAGCCTAGTACCGGAACGTGTTGCGGTACTAGGCTCCACTGTGGTACCCAGCACGGTCTCCGGGAACAGCGGGAGCGGTATGCGCTCTTGTCAGTTGCCGGCGGGTCCGCCTCCGCCTCTGGACACAGACGAGGAGGAGGGAGGGGAGCACTCTGGAGCTTCGGCGCCCCCACCTCTGCGGCGCCGGGTGCGGAGCACCCCATGCACCCGCCTAGGATCGGCCCTGCAGCCTCCTCACCATTGCCATGAATGCAGACTCACCATTGCCATCAGTGCAGCCTGATCCATGCTCATCTACAGCCTCAGGAGACAGGGAGGGGGCGGGACTAGCGCCGATAGTTTACATACAGGAGAATCTCCTGTTTACACGGCGGCCTCTTTAATACAAAGTCCCACCTCCTATGATAGACAGAACAGTCATCCAATGGCAATCCAGGAGACGGGGCTTCCTATTACAGACGCCGCAGAGTAAACAGGAGATTCTCCTGTATGTAATCTGATGGCGCTCGTCCCGCCCCTTACCTGTCCCCTCCGAGGCAGCACCTATAAATACAGTATATATACGGTATCCCTGGGGCCACAAAAGATATATATATATATATATCCAAATTACCACGGGGGCCGTATTAAACCGGAACACGGGCCACAATTGGCCCGCGGGCCGGACTTTGGACATGCCTGCCATAAGGGATAAACAGGTGTGAGCTGGTGAGGATTACTTATCGCCATCTACAGCCTGGATCACTCATTGTATTTCTATATATTTCATACAGTATATTGATTATATGTATCTGTAGTTGTGTTTTCTCAATACTTTCACTGACCTTGTTTTGTTAATAAAGCTTTAAGATTACACTCAGTCTGGTTTATTACAGAATTGGAGGGTTTAGCTGCATATCGAGTTACACACAGGGGAATGTGTAGGGAGGACAGAACAAAAAATGTTGAATGAAATACTACCAATGTATACCCAGCTTTATGCCCTGTTTACATCTGTGTGTGTTTTATATGTGGTGCGCTAACAAAAAAAAAAAAGTCCCGCATTCTGCGTCCGTGAAAATGTGCATTTTATAGAGTTCGATAGTAGCATGCCTAAAATGAGTGTAAAATGCAATGCAGCAAAAAAAAAAAAAAAAACGCACTGCACAGATGGGAATCTGCTCTTAGGTTTGGTTCACATCTATAGGTGCGGCCAAGCTCAGGCACGTTCCCACACGTCATGTCTTCATTTCCATGCAGCTTTCCATATCGTTTTGATTTCCATATATGTATTTTACACAGGATGACGTATCCAATACCAGCATCAAATTCTCAAGCATATTACTGCTGTAATACACATAAAAGTGAGAACAAATGTTATTGTGTGACATTTCAATACAGTAAAAAAAAAATGGAAAAAAAGGGTAAAGACTGTGAAAATGGAAGGCAATACTAGTAGTGAGATAAGAGTTGCTGCACGCCCCAATTGGGATATAAATAGGAAAGGTTTCCCAGTGGGGTTTTGTGTTGCAGCGGGGGGGGCGTGAGTTCTTGCCGCGTCGCCTGGATCCTCAAGCAGTTTTCAGGCACAACATTTGGGAGGCTATTTCTACAGTGGTAAAAATAATTTTAAAAAGTGTCAATACTTAGATTGTTTGACCTTTAACCGCTTCTGGACCAGCTGCGGCAGGTTGGCTCCCCTGCGCGAAACCACGTAACTGTACATGGGCTCGTGGGGTCCGGATAGCAGGCGCACACCCGCTGCACAGCAGGGGGTGCCGATGCTCGTGGCCGACGGTCGCGATGACCACCGTCCACGTGCGATAGTGAGGTGGAGACACAGAACAGGGACGAGTGTGTGTAAACACAAACTTCCCTGTTCTGTTCTGACAGGAGTGACAGATCGTGTGTTCCTATTAGCTAGGAACCACGATCTGTCACTTCCTGTAGTCAGTCCCCTCCCCCCCCCTTCAGTTAGAATCACCTCCCAGGAAACACAGTTAACCCCTTCACTGCCAGTGACATTTTTACAGTAATCAATGCATTTTTAATTGCACTGATCGCTGTATTAATGCCAATGGTTCCAAAAATGTGTCAAAAATTGTCCGATGTGTCCTCCATAATGTCGCAGTTACGATAAAAATCGCAGATCGCCGCCATTACTAGTAAAAAAAAAAAAATAATAATAAAAATGCTATAAAACTATCCCCTATTTTGTAGACGCTTTAACTTTTGCGCAAATCAATCAATATACGCTTATTCGATTTTCTTTTTGCCAAAAATATGTAGAAGAATTCATATCAGCCTAAACTGAGGAGGAAATTAAAAAAGTAAAAAATAATGCGTTTTTTTCAAAATTGTCGCTCTTTTTTTGTTTATAGCGCAAAAAATAAAAACCACAGAGGCGATCAAATACCACCTAAAGGAAGCTCTATTTGTGCGAAAAAAAGGACATCAATTTTGTTTGGGTACAACGTCGCACGACCGCGCAACTGTCAGTTAAAGTGACGCAGTGCCGAATCGCAAAAAGTGCTCTGGTCAGGAAGGGGGTGAATTCTTCCGGGGCTGAAGCGGTTAAATGTGTTCATTCATATAATGTATTTTTCTTTAGAGCTCTATCACTCTTATCCCCCAGAAGACCTCTACTGTTAATGGTCGAAACGCGTCAGCGATTTCAAGTATGACTATATATACCTATATCATGCTATGCCTTTTATGTATATCCAACGGCTGTATTATGATGTATTTGCATTAGACCCAATCACAGAGCTCATGTTTTAACATATACCTGTGTCTTTGTATGTTACTATTTTTTTCAATAAATTTATATTTTTCCAATTTATTTAGAATTTATAACTGCAACACAAAACCCCTAGGGGGAAACCTTTCCTATTTATAGAGTAAACACTGTAATAAGTTGTTGCAGCGCATACGCATCACACATTACAATGCACACATGGTATAAGGTGCATTGTGTGTGTTGTCAGGTGTAAGCAAGCTCTAATTGTTACCTAAAGCCATTCCCTTCCAGCTCGGCCTCTGGTGATAGCTGTCACAGTTGTCAGTGAGTGCATATGTCGGCACTCAACTGAACTTTAAAGCCCTCAAATGGCTGGTGTCATGGCTGATCACATGTGCAATACCATGGCAGAGCTTAAGATGGCGCCGTCTTCAGCTGTAAAGCCTCGTACACACGATTGGATTGTTCGCCAACAAAACCATGGAATTTTGTCTGAAGGGCGTTGGCCCAAACTTGTCTTGCATACACACAGCCACACAATTGTTGGCCAACAAATACGAACGTAGTGACGTACTACGTGTTTTTTCAGCTCTTTAGCGCCACCCTTTGGGCTCCTTCTGCTAATTTTGCTAGTAGAAGTTTGGTGAGTGTTTATTCGCACTTTTCTTTTCACGCTTTTCAGTTCGCAGTTTTCATTTTGTGCTTTTCAGTTTGTTTCTGAGCGGCCGTTCGTCAACCAGACATGTTGCGGAATCGGAGGAGATAACGTGTTATTTATTATTGGCCTTGGAGTTATTGCTTTGACATTATTTTTTGGTTGAATAATAATGATTTGATTTGGTATATTTTCTATAATTTTGGATGCATAGAATGCACTTTTTGGTTAAGTTCTATTGGTAGATAATGTCTAATTTTATTTGTTTTCTTTTTTTAATGCACAATAAAAAAAAATTGTGTAGAATAATATTTGGCTATGTGTTTTACTTCAAATGACAGTTTGGGAGTAGGCAGTTACATTTTAAAAAATACAATGTAAAATTGACAAGGGACACCAACATAGTTGTATCTTTGATCTTAAAAACTACGGGATAATGGTGTTGTGGTAACTTGCCCAAAAAAAAAAAAAAAAAATCATAATAATATTATTCTTGATATCACTAGAAAAAAAAGCCTTTTAAAATTTGTTTGCAATAACTCCATCAGTATCACCAGCAAAGCAGCTTCATTATTATCCCATTAAAGAAGAAGAGAATTGTGCGCTGCATTTGGATATTTCATAATTTGCCATGTCATGAATGTTAATTCTCCATTACGAGCGCTAGTTTACTAGACCGACTAGACTGGCTCGTCCTTGCTTCCGAGCATGCGTGTTTGTGTGTTTTGACGGACTTGTGTACACACGCTTGGAAAATCCGACAACACACATTTGTCCACGGAAAATTTGAAAACCTGCCATCCAACAATTGCCCGATGGAGCGTACACACGGTCGGCATACTATAGACACCCCCCAGGTGCAAATTTGCACAGGAGCCCTGTGCGTCTTATGGTCCGTTTCAGGCCCGAATTCAGACAAAAATTTGGGCTGAAATCGGACCTAAAACGATGACGCACAGGACCCCTGCTGGGAGCCGCATCGGTATTAGGTGTGAACCCAGCCTAAAAGAAAAACGCTATGTGTGGCAGAAAACTAACACTGCACATCACCACTGTGAAACATGGTGGTGGCAGCATCATGTTGTGGGGATGCTTTTCTTCAGCAGGGACAGGGAAGCTGGTCAGAGTTGATGGGAAGATGGATGGAGCCAAATACAGGACAATCTTAGAAGAAAACCTGTTAGAGTCTGCAAAAGACTTAAGACTGGACAACGACCCTAAACATACAGCCAGAGCTACAATGGAATGGTTTAGATCAAAGCATATTCATGTGTTAGAATGGCCCAGTCAAAGTCCAGACCTAAATCCAATAGAGAATCTGTGGCAAGACTTGAAAATTGCTGTTCACAGACGCTCTCCATCCAATCTGAAAGAGCTTGAGCTGTTTTGCAAAGAAGAATGGGCAAAAATATCGCTCTCTAGATGTGCAAAGCTGGTAGAGACATCCCCAAAAAGACTTGTAGCTGTAATTGTAGTGAAAGGTGGTTCTACAACGTATTAACTCAGGGGGGCGCTATACAAATGTAACCCACACTTTTCACATATTTGTAAAAAAAAAAAATGTTGAAAACCATTTATCATTTTCCTTCCACTTCACAATTATGTTCCACTTTGTGTTGGTCTATCACATAAAGGTGTGTGTTTTTGAAGCAGTGAAAAATACTCACTGCTTTGTTCTCCGGCATTCACAGAGGAGATCTCTTTTCTCTGGGTTGCCCGTTTGTGAAGCGGTGTAGATCTCTTCTTCTTTGGAGGAGTGAAGTGATCTACAAACACTTCAAATAGTGGAGAACGCCCCCCGATACTGGAATCTCATGAGACATAGCGAGATCACAGTACCAGAAATTCACTGAAACACAGAGATGTCCCTTTTTTAGGCAGTGATAAATGATCACTGCTCAGTACACAGACATTCCCAGAGGAGACCGCCCACCTAGTTAATAAAATATCTGTCCCCACACACACACACACACATATATATATACATATACATATATATATATATATACATATACACCCCTCACATTTTTGTAAATATTATATTCTATCTTTTCATGTGACAACACTGAAGAAATGACACTTTGCTACAATGTAAAGTAGTGAGTGTACAGCTTGTATAACAGTGTAAATTTGCTGCCCCCTCAAAATAACTCAACACACAGCCATTAATGTCTAAACCGCTGGCAACAAAAGTGAGTACACCCCTAAGTGAAAATGTCCAAAGTGGGTCTAATTAGCAATTTTCCCTCCCCGGTGTCATGTGACTTGTTAGTGTTACAAGGTCTCAAGTGTGAATGGGGAGCAGGTATGTTAAATTTGGTGTTTATCACTCTCACTCTCTCATACTGGTCACTGGAAGTTCAACATGGCACCTCATGACAAAGAACTCTCTGAGGATCTGAAAAAGAGAATTGTTGCTCTACATAAAGATGGCCTGGGCCAGTGATGGCACCCCAGATGTTTTGGAACTACAATTCCCATGATGCTCATGCACGATCATCATGGGAAATGTAGTTCCAAAACATCTGGGGTGCCAAGGTTCACCATCACTGGCCTAGGCTATAAGACGATTGCAAAGACCCTGAAACTGAGCTGCAGCACGGTGGCCAAGACCATACAGCGGTTTAACAGGACAGGTTCCACTCAGAACAGGCCTCACCATTGTCGACCAAAGAAGTTGAGTGCACATGGCTCAGCGTCATATCCAGAGGTTGTCTTTCGGAAATAGACGTATGAGTTCTGCCAGCATTGCTGCAGAGGTTGAAGGGGTGGGGGGTCAGCCTGTCAGTGCTCACACCATTAGCCACACACTGCATCTGGATGGCTGTCGTCCCAGAAAGAAGCCTCTTCTAAAGATGATGCACAAGAAAGCCTGCAAACAGTTTGTGGCGGCAACCAGGTGAGAAGTACAAAGACAAGTGTGTCTTGCCTACAGCCAAGCATGGTGGTGGGAGTGTCATGGTCTGGGGCTGCAAGAGTGCTACCAGCACTGGGGAGCTACAGATCATTGAGGGAACCATGAATGCCAACATGTACTGTGACATACTGAAGCAGAGCATGATCCTCTTCCTTCGGAGACTGGGCCGCAGGGCAGTATTCCAATATAACGACCCCAAACACACCTCCAAGATGACCACTGCCTTGCTATAGAAGGTGAGGGTAAATGTGATGGACTGGCCAAGCATGTCTCCAGACCTAAACCCTATTGAGCATCTGTGGGACATCCTCAAATGGAAGGTGGAGGAGCGCAAGGTCTCCAACATCCACCAGCTCTGTGATGTTGTCATGGAGGAGGGGAAGAGGACTGCAGTGGCAACCTGTGAAGCTCTGGTGAACTCCATGCCCAAGAGGGTTAAGGCAGTGCTGGAAAATAATGGTGGTCACACAAAATATTGACACTTTGGACATTTTCACTTAGGGGTGTACTCACTTTTGTTGCCAGCGGTTTAGACATTAATGGCTGTGTGTTGAGTTATTTTGAGGGGACATCAAATTTACACTGTTATACAAGCTGTACACTCACTACTTTACATTGTAGCAAAGTGTCATTTCTTCAGTGTTTTCACATGAAAAGATAGAATAAAATATTTACAAAAATGTGAGGGGTGTACTCACTTTTGTGATACTGTACATGACAGTATGTGGCTAAAAAAATTCTTATATCACCAGTATGATTGATCAAAGATCAAAAACAAAAAAAATATATATATATACACCCCATGGTCAGTGATATTGGTGACCAAGGTGGTGATGTGAAGTTGGAAACACTTGGTAAAATCACCGCCTTAGGATATGGATAAAAGTATGTATATTACTAATAAAGTAAATCATAAATAACAGTGGTATTGACAACACCAATAGCGGTGTGGCGTGGAGATCACTTATTGCAATCACAATGTGTGAATACAGATAAAGTCATCAAAAACTTCTTTCATAAAATGAATATGGCACTTATGCTGGATAAAATAATAATGGAAAATATATATATATCTATAGGCAAGCTGCTGAGCAACCCATGTACAACAAAAACATAAAAACAAAAAAACACACACGCCCGGCAGTGATGGCGTAAGGCTCTGCGCTAGAAAAAGCCTAATGGTTGCAATAGTGACTAATAAAAACTCTTGATAGGGATTATGGGAAGAATTGAATATTAATCAGGCTATTCAATGTTATTATTATAGGCGTATCACCACCCAAATAACATCAGATAATAATTTTATATAATTTTATTTCATTTCACGTTTTTGATGTAGCCTGACCTCCCTGTATAACTTTAATAATTCCCGACATGCTGATTTTTGGGACATGCCCTGATTAACTACAGGTATATGTTTTTATTTATTAGTATTTAATTTTTAGTTTTATTGTTTTTTTATTTCTATTTCATTTTTCCTTCATTTTACACGTGTTTTATTTATCTATCTATCTATCTATCTATCTATCTATCTATCCACACACACACACACACGGTGTATGTATGTATATGTATATGTATATGTATATGTATATGTATATATATATATATATATATATATATATATATATATATATATATATATATATATATATATATATATATATTCCTATTCACATAATTATTCATTATATTTCCTTCATCATTATTCCATCAATTTTTTTCCATTTTACTTTCATCTTCCCCTATATTCTGGACACATGTCCACATGATAGTACTCACAAGGGCATTTATTCTATATCTCTTCCTAACTTCATACAACCCCCCCCTTATATTTTTTACCACATACTATACATCTACTATTTAAAATAACCATTTCATCTGAAAATGTATTTACATTTTTATCATCACAATCTCTTACCTTGTACATTATGTTTCTATTGTGCTTTTTAAATATACTCTGCTGGCAGCCTTTAATATTACCCACACATCCAGGTGTAGCCGATTCCACAGTATACGCAGGGTTAATTACATCCTCTAAACTGGCTGCTAGCGTCAGTATCAACTGACGAAAGAGGTGCGCCAAAGCCTCCGAAACGCGTTCAGATTGGCTACCACAACATCCCAGCTTAGCATCCCTCCGAGATCCCACGAGGCTTCAGCACCCTGCTGAAACCAGGCGATCGCGGTTCCACAACATCAGGACACAGCAGTGTTTTCTGCCTTCCCATGCTGGACGGGGTAAGCGCGCCCCCCCCCCCCAACTGAGCACTATGTGAGTGCACAAATTTGCCATACAGCTTGTCATTTATAATAAATCTCTTTTATGCTGCAAAAATACTGCCCTGGCGCTTCTTCCTCTTTTTTTCTTCCCTTTGCAATTAATCAGGCTATTCAATATTATTATAGGCGTATCACCACCCAAATAACATCAGATAATAATTTTATACAATTTTATTTCATTTCAAGTTTTTGATATATCCTGAAATAAAAACGCATGTCCTTTTTTCCCCCCACAAATAGAGCTTTCTTTTGGTGGTATCACCTCTGTGGGTTTTATTTTTTGCGCTATGAACAAAAATAGGCCAACAATTAAAAAAAAAAAAAAAAAAAAAAAAGGGAAAAACAAAATGTTTCTATCAGTTTAGTTCAATATGTATTCTGCTACAAGTTTTTGGTTAAAAAAAAAAAAAATCACAATAAGCGTATATTGATTGGTTTGAGCAAAAGTTATTGCGCCCACAAACTACAGAAAAGATTAATGGACTTTTTATATATTTTTTTTTTTACTAGAAATGGTGGCGATCATCGTCTAATAGCAGGACTGCGACATTGCGGCAGACAAATCGGACACCTCTTGGGGACCAGTGACACGAATGCTAAAAATATGCACTATCCCTGGCAGGGAAGGGGTTAACATCAGGTGTGATCAAAGGGTTAACTGTGTTCCTAGAGAGTGCTTACTAACTGTATGGGGGAGCTGCTTGTACTGAGTCAAGACAGAGATCCGTATTCCTGCTTAGCAGAAACTCAAAATCACTACCTTTCCTTTTCACAGAACAGCAATCTGCCTTGTTCACATAAGCAGAACGGTGGTGTGCCTCTCTCGGGAACGATCAGCGTCCGCCAGACCCGCTGATTGGCTTCCGCTGTGGCGACGCGCGTCCCAGACCTGGAAGTGCAGGATCACGTACAGGTTTTGCTCCTGTGTATATACAGTATACGGTCGGCAAGCGGTTAATGCATCCTAGCAGGGTAAAGTAGAAAACTTTTTGCTTTTAGAACTTTAACCACTTGCTGACCACTGCACACTGATATACGTCGGCACAATGGCAGCGGTGGGCAAATGGGCGTACCTGTACATCCCCTTTAAGAGCAGGGGCTAGCAGGCGCACGTCGGTCTCCCGACGATCGTGTCACGGAGCTGCAGAACGGGGAAGTGCATATGTAAACAAAGCATTTCCCCGTTCTGCCTTGTGTCATGACAGAGATCACTGCTCTGTCATCAAGAGCAGTGATCGCTCTCATGCAAGTTGAAGCCCACCCCCCCCCCAGTTAGAATCACTCCCTAGAACACACTTAACCCCCTTCATCGCCCCCTAGTGGTTAACCCCTTCCCTGCCAGTGTCAATTACACAGTAATCATTGGATTTTTATAGCACTGATCGCTGTATAAATGACAATGGTCCCAAAATAGTGTTAAAAGTGTCCGATGTGTCCGCCATAATGTCGCAGTCATGATAAAAATTGGAGATCGCCGCCATTACTAATAAAAAAAAAAAATAATAATAAAAATGCTATAAAATTATCCCTTATTTTGTAGACGCTATAACTTTTGTGCAAATCAATCAATATACGCTTATTGCGATTTTTTTTACCAAACATACCCTGTTTCCCCCGAAAATAAGACCTAGCGTGAGTGTCAGTGATGGCTGCAATATAAGCCCTACCCCCCAAATAAGCCCTACCCTGTTTCACCAAAAATAAGCCCTACCCTGAAAATAAGACCTACAAGGACTTTAACTAGGGATAATTTGGGGGGTAGGGCTTATATTGCAGCCATCACCGACAATCACGCTAGGTCTTATTTTCGGGGAAACAGGGTATGTAGAAGAATACATATCAGCCTAAACTGAGGAAAAGTATATTTTTTAAATATATTTTTGGGGGATATTTATTATAGCAAAAAGGAAAAAAAATAGTGTTTTTTTCAAAATTGTCGCTCTTTTTTTGTTTATAGCGCAAAAAATAAAAACCGCACAGGCGATCAAATACCACCAAACAAAAGATCTATTTGTGGGAAAAAAAGGACATCAATTTTGTTTGGGTACAACATCGCACGACCGCGCAACTGTCAGTCAAAGCGACGCAGTGCCGAATCGCAAAAAGTGCTCTGGTCAGGAAGGGGGTAAAATCTTCTGGCGCTGAAGTGGTTAAAGCTTCTAGATGTTCCCTATAAGATAGCAAATCTTCACTCGGAGTTCAAATTAATTTTAAACTAGAAGATGAAAAGCAGAATCTCATACAGAGAATTGCTTACTGCAAGATTATTAGGACACAGTCAAGATACTAATAAATCATGGCAAATTTATTTACAATAACACATCACACATATTTACATATGTACACACATCCATAAAAATTAGAGCACAAAAATTGACTATAAGAAGTTTGCCATTACAGCCGTCACAACACCCTTGAAAAAAAAAAAAAAAAAAAAAAAAAAGATAAAAAACAGTAATGGGGCTCATTCAACAAGGCAACACAATGCCCAGAAACCAATCCAACAGTATTTCAATGCACAGATGTCCATAAAAGATGAATCCCGATTGGTTTCCACACTTCCCACATTGCTTTGGCCTTATTGGTTAAAGCCTTTATATATTTGTAGAAAGAAAGATTTTTAACAGATTAAAAATCAGCATTAAAAGCTGTAAAGAATGTACATAAACAATGCAAGACTTTTCTTCTTTTGCCACAAATGTAAGAAGCTATCATAAAACAATACATGCGTATTTTAAATGCTAGGCTATGGGGTCCAGGGTACAATAAATATACATATTACTGGTTTTCAAGTCATCAATAAGACGGACATTTTTTTTCTGCTTGCTTGTGCTGTATCAATGTGTATATACACAATATAGGACATTCCTAGTCTGCCACAAAAGTAAAAAACTGCCTTATAGGGATACATGCACATGGATACATCTGCCCATACGATGTAAAAACCGTGAGTATTTTGGCACCTGGGGGGGGGGGGGGGGCACACATGGTGCAAACAGCCTGCTGACAGCAGCCTGTGAAATCCAGAAAGTGGCTGTATGCACATCCAAACAGTACTCAGGTCCAGGGCTGTACACCCCAAACACAGGCCTTCCACTTTTGGGGCCATACATCCCTACATGCATAAGGCCCTTGCACGTGAGTGCTGCTCAAATGTGCAAACAGCCGCTGCCTATTTCAGCCTATCAATTGATTTTAACCGGCCAATGGCAGCGGACTGTGCGCACCACCCCCCGGGTGCTGAAATACACCTAGTTTTTACGCTGTGTGGGCAAATGCATCCATGTGCATGAATCCTAAACAATACATGTTTACGTTAAATGCTATACTATGGTCCAGGGTATATAAAAAAGATGATATAAAAAAAAAAGAAATGTTTTTTGTGTAGTTGAGAAGATGAGCCGCTTATTTTCTGTTTGCCCGTGCCGTGCCTATTACACATTCGTTGACCTGCAAAGAAAAAAAAAAAAAATATAAATTCAGGTTTTTTGGTACATTATTTACAGAGCCATCAAATCCCCTCCTAAATCCTGTAGGGCTAAACACCAGTGATAACAGAAAATGTTCCCAGGTTTCTGCATTTTATCCAATTGCCTAAGGTGCACCAAGCCACCTCATCTCTTGAGCCTAGGTTCACATTGATGCGATTTGACATGTCAAATCACATGCCAAATTGGCGGCAATGGCACCACCCGAATTTTTGCGACACCGCATTGATTTCCAAAAGTAGTTTTTGTACTACTTCTGGCGACTTTGGGCACGATTTCAATAGACATCTGTGCAGGAACCCGCACAGTTGTCCCCAAAATCGCTCCCGAACTTGGACTGACATGCGGGAATTAAATGAACTCGCACAATTTTAATCCCTCTGTCAGTGTGAACCTGGGCTAAAAGTTAAAGCATATGGCCAGCCATGACCCCCAAACCTCCCTCTTCATCTCTAAAATTTGTCCAAGCATGATTTTGTTTTTTCACTTTTTTTCTGTAGTAATGAACAGCTTTTATTTCTCCATGTGACATCATAACAGCTTGTAGTATTCTACAAGCAAGTGGCTGAGAGCTCAGCTTCTATTAATTGAACTACATCTCCCAGGAGCCACTTACCTACACACAGAAGCAGCAGGCACTTGGGGGTCAATCTGCAGCATCATTGTGCTCGGAAAAGCAATACAAATACATGTTTGGAGTGGAACAAAGAGGAAAGGATAGGCAGAGATCTGTAACCCAGCAGGCAGTGCTGGCAACACACCTCGGGATTTCAGAGCAAAAAGGCACTGGAAGAGATTTACTAACACTGGTGCACACAAACTCTAGTGCAGCTGTGCATAGTAACCAATCAGCTTCCAGATTTTCTTGTCAAAGCTAAAGGCCCCATCCACACGGAGCGGGCCCAGTTGGAGTCCACCTGCTCAGTGGAGAATCGGTCTGCTGATCAGGCGGATGGCTGGTTCATGTCTGTTCCGCTTATGCAGAGCAGACACAGACTACTCTCCTTTATGGGCGGTCGGATGTAAACAGACCCCCTGTCCGTTTACACATGACTGCCATCCTATCAGATAGACATCAGTTTTTGGCGGATAGGATCAGATGTTGGCGTGTCGACACATCAGTTTACACCCTGCTGCAGTTCCGCCTAAAAAAATATATAAAAAGTCAGCAGCTACAAACACTACACTACAAACACTACAGCTGCTGACTTTTAAAATAAGGACATGTACATGTCCAGGGTGCCCACGATGTCCTCACCTGAAGCCGACCCATCCCTCAGCTCCGGGTGGAGGCGCCGACATCTTAAGTAAGGGGATCAGGAAGTGAAGCCTTGCGGCTTCACAGCCTGGTTCCCACATGCGCATATTGCGCTGTGCGTTCTGAGTGGTCCCTGCTGTCTTCTGGGACCTGTGTGTCTCCCAGAAGACAGGAGGGGGGTGGTGGAATGGAGGAGGGGCCAGACAGGGCGTAAATCTCTGTGGATACTGCGTCGATCTTTCGCAGGAAGTGGAAGCAAATACCTGGATTAGACAGGTATATGCTCCCCCCTGAAAGGTGCCAAATGTGACACCGGAGAGGGAGGGGGGTTTGGATCCGGACATCAGAAGTTCCGCTTTTGGGTGAGACTACTTCAAAATCTGTTTTGCTACCATGCAGAGATGCACCTGATTTTGCACACTCCAGTTTAAAAAAAAACTCAACCCCATTGGGCTGTCAACCCAATCAGAGAGTAAGGTAGACACTCTGGATTTCTGGCAGATCACTTGTCTGTCCAAATTTGTACAGTTACAAAAAAATTTATGTCACAAAGAACCAACGATCAACTTTGCAGAAGTGAAATAGAGAATGATGGGCATCATGGTGCATGAGAAAATCTTCACAATACTGAATGACAACCAAACAAGGTTTGAACCCCATGACTAGACTACAATAGTTACATGCACCTTGAATGCTCCCTTCTTTACTTATAGCTGGAACGATAAGTCCATATGGGGTCCATTCAGTTTCTTTCCCTCTCTCTCTCTCATCTCCCATTTTGTGCAATATGGATTTGCAAATAAACTCCTCCTTCAGCTTGTATAAATTAAACTTCTTGGTTTGCGCAACAGGATTTCCCACATGGGCACATTTTCATTTTAGGATGATTTACCGAACATACAATGCCATCTGGACCTGCCATGACCTTTCATTTATATCACGTATCTTATTCTATGTGTTTTTGCAATTTTTCACCCTTTTCTACCTGTGAATGTAAACTTTTGGCCAATGCCTTTACCTGTTGAACCCATAAACAAAAGACTCAAAATGTTTGTGAAATAAAAATGTCAGAGCAGAGTCTTTGTTGTAAATTAAAGTGTTGTGCGATTCTTATAAATTTCTGCTTAAAGTGAAAAGGGAAGTCTAAAATAAAACTGGAAGGAGGCAGATTCTTGATTGCAGAGACATGCAAAGTCTTTTCTGCAATTAAAAATATCTACTTGCATGCTCACAGTCTTCTTCTGCAGAATGTAAACAGGGTTGCACAAGTGCAGCTAAGTTCACATTCCTGCCCGAGTGTCGGAATGGCTTCACTCCTGCGCGGGGGGATGAGCGACTGACTTCGTCCCGCACCGGGAAAACAAGATGGCTGAAAACTGGCACCTGGAGGAAGCCAGGGAAGAGATGCTGGCGACGGACGTCTGTAGATAAACTCTGGAGGTAAAATATACATCAAAATAATGGTGTGAGAATTGAAAGCAAACACCAAATGACTCTCTTACCTTGCTGGCAAAACGTAGAGAGTTCAAAGATTCTGCAAAGTTTTCCTCTAATGGAGAAATGTTCACAAACATCAACCTGGAACAGAGCAAATCAGATATTAAGCAAATAACAGCTTCCCAAAAACAAATAAAGCAAACAGACTAGAGATTTAGGGCTCATTGACATAGACGCACACCATATAGAGCAGTATATGCTTCCGGAGCTGTGTGTAGGCAGCCTACATTAGTCAATGGAGATACAGCGGCTGTACAGACTGAGCCACACATCTGAGTCTTACAGGCATGCAGGGAGGGGTGCACGGAACCGAGCGCATAATGTCTGAGTTTGGGGCCACGCAAGAACAAAATGATGCTGGATAGCCACGCTCCCAATAATCACCTTTATTTAGTAAAAACAAGGAGTTCAAAGCATAACAAGTGGATACAGACCAACTGCACAGCTAATGCGTTTCACACCAGATATGGGGCTTAATCATAGCTATGATCATGAGCTACGATCATGAGCTACGATTAAGCACCATATCCGGTGTGAAACGCGTTAGCTGTGCAGTTGGTCTGTATCCACTTGTTATGCTTGGAACTCCTTGTTTTTACTAAATAAAAGGTGAATATTGGAGTGCGGCTATCCAGCAATTTGTTTCTATGTCTCTGTTGCAAACAGATCTGGCACACAACCTGGTTGTGGAGACAGCTGATCCTAGGAGGGGTGATCGTCTTAGAGCGGTGAACGCCCATATCTCATTCATTTGGGGCCACGCACCCGTCCCTGCATGCCCATTATACTCTGCTGCATCTTCATTGACTAATATAGGCTTCATGCTGCTTCAGGCACAGACGACTTACTCTTGCATACTGTCTGGACCTCAACACCCATGTTGAATGAGCCCTTATGTTGCTAACACTAGAAAAAATAAAACAAAATAAATAAACAAAGAAAAACATAACTTACACTTTTGAGTTTCCTCCCAAACTGTTCTGTAGGAGATAAGTCAGTTTGCTGTTTCTATAGGGTATATGAGACTCCTGTAAGAAAGTTAAGGAGAATGGTCAACCATTACTGTGATACCCCATAATTGATATTAAAAAAGGCAGAAAAAAAAACCCAAAACACAACAAACATATTCTATTTACCTCCTCTGTGCAATGGTTTAGCACAGAGCAGCCCCAATCCTCAACTTCTCGGGTTCCCCACCGGCACTCCTGGCCCCTCCCTCCTGCCCCCAGAGCAAGCAGCTTGCTCTGGGGGCACCCGAGCAGGCTCACTCCCAAGCTGCTGTGTGTCCATTCACATACGGAGAGCGGCTCAGCCCCTGCCCCCGCTCTCTCCCCCCACTGGCTCAATGGCTGTGATTGACAGTGGTGGGAGCCAATGTCTCAGACAATGAAGAGATGCGGGAGAGCCGCTGCCCTCGTGCACATCGCTGGATCGAGATGGGGCTCAGATATGTAGAAGGGGGGACTGCTGCACACAGGCGTTTTTTTTAGCTTCATGTATAGAGGTAAAAAAAAAAAAAACCTTGAGCCTTTACAACCACTCTAAAGTAAAACTATCAGTTCCTTTTTTATTTTGTGAAAAGATCTATAGGCCAACATTATTAAGTATAATAAAAAAAAGAATCTCTCTGCAACACTTGCACTTTAGTCAATAGCTGTGCCCCAAGTAATTTTCTGCCACCAGGTGTCACCAGTCTTGGAATGACCCATTTCCATTCAGCTCGCCCACTCTCAGCTGAGCGTGTCATGAACACACCCCCCATGGAGGCGCACCTGGGCTCAGAATACTACTGCACTCTCAGTGCATGAGAAAAAACAAAAAACACTACCACCAGCTGCAGAAGTGATAGGACCCATGACATCACCGGACAGACTAGAAGACCCCTAGGATAAAGGGTCTTGTGTACACACATACTAGACTTCTCCCTATATTTAAATTGGAGTCCGGCCTGCAAAAAAAAAAAAAAAAAAAAAAAAAAAAAAAAAAAAAATGAAAACTCAGCAGCTACAAATACTGCAGCTGCTGACTTTTAAAATAAGGACACTTACCTGTCCAGGGAGCCCGCGATGTCCTCACCTGACCTGCTCCTCAGCTCCGGACGGAGGCGCCGCCATCTTCAGTAAGGGATTCAGGAAGTGAAGCCTTGCGACTTCACAGACTGTTTCCCTACTGTGCATGCACGGGTTGCGCTCTAACTGGTCCCTGCGTCTCCCCCAGAAGAGGGGGGCTGGGTGGAGGAGGGGCCGGATATTGCATAGATTGCCACAAATACTGCGGCGATCTTTCGCCGGAAGTGGGAGCAAATACCTGTATTAGACAGGAATCTGCTCCCCCCTGAAAGATGCCAAATGTGACACCGGAGGGGGGGAGGGGGAACACACACCGGATAAGCAGAAGTTAAATTTTTGGGGGCACCGACATGAACATGCTTTGTACAGAATTAAAATGGATTGTAAACGATAACCTTGTAAAACAACCCATTCAGTTCAAAATAGAGATGAAAGGCAAACATTTTTGTATAGATATAAAAAGAAAAGAAAAACAACACACACATTATAAATACCACCCTCCCCTTTTATTTTATTGAATTTTATTTGCGCACAAACACATATGAAAAAACAGAAGGATCAAGAGGTTCAAGATAAGATCCGTATTCAGTACAGTATATATAAACAGTAACAGTAAGTCATGTATACTACTAGTACATTTCACCCCTTTTTTTTCCTTTAATGATCACATTCCCCTCTGTTCTCAGCTGCATAAGAGCTGGGTGGAGGAGAAAAAGCAGCACACTGAGCTTCCTAGTGAGTGGCTGTGCAGCAGGGGAGTGTCAGGACAAGAGTACACTGAATTCCCAGCATAGCTAGAGAACTGACCACAGTGTGTTCTCCTACTTAGTGTGGTCAATTTTTAATAGGAAAGCCGAGGTACTGGCAGGAACACCAGGGATTTCAAACAAAGGAAGCAATAAAAAGAGAACAGGAGACTTTCTCATAAGTACAAAGTACAGCATACACATATTAGGAATATGAAGTGTTGGGATAACAAACGCTTTAAATGCAAGCAAAGCAGCAGAGCGTGTACTTACTTTGTTGCACAACGAGGTGATAACCATTCCCAGGGTGGACAGTGAAGTGTTGATGCTTTGCGTTTCCTTTAAACGATCACCAGTTGATAGCGACCGGTCCAGGCGTTCACTTCCGGCAAGATCAATCAGGCTTAGGACAGCTAAAGAAATAAATACTTGAGTAAAACTAACATGGGAAAATTGTTTGGTGTGAAATAAGATCTATAAATAAATGAAGGTCGATATGAATTGCTACATTGTGTACTGTCCATGTCTTCTGTGATTAACTAAAAAAGTTCAAATTTCTTTTGCTTCCAGTCATGGCGACAATATTCAGTTTATTAAAGTAGAACTAGAAGCAATTTCTTTTTTGTTAGATTTGGCGAGTGGTTAGAACCCATCAGGGTTAATGCTTCCTGCGTCCTCATTAGAAAAACTAACTGAGACCTCATTCATATTGGCGCAGCCAACAATACTGCATGCAGGAGGCCTGCATCCATCACCAGCTGCATGCAGGCAGCCTACAGAGGTGGTTGCAGACGCCTCAGTTGCATGTCAAAGTTTTGATAGTCATACAGGAGCGGGTGCATGGTCCGAACGCAAACCCTCTGTGTTCAGGGTCATTCACCCACTTAAAGCAAAACTATACTCACCTTCTATTTGGTGCCGCAGTCTCCTGGAGCTCCCCCCCCCCCCCCCGGATGCTATCCTCTACTATCCCCAAAAGTGGAACTTCTGCTTTAAAGTGGATGTAAAACCAAATAGGATTCTTTTTCTTAGAACAAGAAATATGGGATTTTTGTAGGGAGAATTAACGTCTGTTCACAGTAGGTACTAATACAACAAGTATTAAAAAATTGGATTTTTATTAAATGGAAAAAAAAAGGGAAACAACAACAAAATATACATGAAAAATTGTCAATACAATAGACATCAAATGAGACCATCCAGTAATATGTTCAAATTATATTCATGCCTGTCAGGGCATCCTATTTGTTTATATTTAGGGATTGGGAGATTCGTCTCAATCCCTGTGTATGTCCACAACCTTTTATCACTTGGTTTTCACTGGATGTAAAACCACTCTCATCCTTTCTAAACTACTGCCATAGGGGTTATCTATAAGGATATACACGCCTCCTGCATGTATCCTTACCTGTCAAATGTCTCCCCTCTGTCTGTTATTAGACCCGAAAAACTGCATATTCTGTGGGCGGGTCTGTTGTCTGGAGCTCGGTGGGTGGAGTCGTGATGTCAGTAGACTCCCCGCCCACCTCTACACTCCCCTTGTCAATATGCATTTTCTCCTGTGTATTTCTTACACTGAACTTCTGATATGATCTCTAACATCCAGTCAAAACCACATGACTTCAGCATGCCCAATCATGCTGAGGTGTGGAACAGCCAATCCTGGGAGAGCTAAAGAAAAAAAAAAAAGGAGAGGATCTGAAGTACACAGAATGCCTCTCTGGCTTGTGCATGAGATATGTAAATCACCTGTCCCTCACAGCAAAGGGGAAGAACTGACTACTATTTCTCTGTGTGTCAGTTTTTATCTCACTGAGAAAAGATAAGAGGATTGCTCAGAGCTGGATTAACTCTTCATGGGCACAGATGACATGAAATCCTATACTGTACAATATGCAAGCTTTAATTAATTTTTTTTTTTTTTTTTTTAAAGCACTCCTCATCTCCTGACAGGCCACATTTGGCATGTCATTTTTTTTTTGGTGGTGGTGGTGGGGGGTCCTAGTTTAAAGCGGAGGTTCACACAAAAATTGAACCTCCACTTTTCTGAACCCTCCTCCCTCCGGTGTCACATTTGGCACCTTTCAGGGGGGAAGGGGATGCAGATACCTGTCAAAGGTATTTGCACCCACTTCTGGCATAGACTCCCCTTCTCTACGCCCCCTCCCGTCCCCACCGCACTGTCTGCTGGGACACACACGGGTCCCAGAGACAGCAGGGACCAGTTAGGAAGCGCAGAGCGACTCGCGCATGCACAGTAGGAAACTGCCGCAGAGCTTCACTTCCCGATTCCCTTACAGAGAATGGCGGCGGCAGCACCTGAGGACCGAGGGACGATTCGGTCTCGGGTGCCGACATCGCTGGACCCCGGGACAGGTGAGTGTCCTTATTTTCAAAGTCAGCAGCTGCAGTATTTGTAGCTGCTGACTTTAAAAAATTTTTTTTCCGCGGGACTCCCTCTTTAAACAGGTACCCAGCTCCCACTTCCGCTCTTGCCACCTAGGCGACTCCCCCTCCCTCCCTGCAATCTTCTGGGGCACATCAAAGGACCCAGAAGATTGCCAGGCCACTGAGAAGGCGCAGCACGACTCACGCATGCGCACCCAGCTGTAAAGCCTCAAGCTGTAACAGCCGGGTGCCCACAGTTGCAATGCCGGCGCCACAGAGGAGAGGAGCGAGGCTTCGGGTGGCCACATCGCTGGACCGCGAGTGTCTATTAAAAGTCAGCAGCTATACTTTTTGTAATAAACGTAAAAAAGGAGTGGAACTCTGCTTTGACTTCTGAGTTAATTCATCTCGGTATTGCCAAAAATTTGTACACCGCTCAGCGTGCAGGGCATACAGGCAGGCAATAGATTTTTAATGCAGGAGGGACATGGTATGTCTCCTCTGTATTAAAAGCTTACCCGATTGTCAATTTTTTTTTCATACATAAAGTTCCCCATTAACCATTGGCCGACAGGCTCACGCCAATATACGTCAGCGAAGTGGCACGGGTGCGCAAAACAACGTACCCGTATGTCGCTGCATTATCGGTGGCTAGCGGGCGTGTGCCCGCAGACTCAATGTCCACCGATGGCCTGTGATCATGACACAGAGGCAGAACGGGGAGATGTAAACTAGGCATTTCCCTGTTCTGCCTAGCAACAAGACAGGGATCTACTGCTCCCAGTGATCGGGAGCAGTGATCTCAGTCATGTTCTAGTGAGCCCATCCCCCTACAGTTAGAACAAGCCAGGGGAACACAGTTAACCCCTTGATCGCCCCCCTAGTGTTTAACACCTTCCCTGCCAGTGACATTTACACAGTAATCAATGCATTTTTATAGCACTGATTGCTGTATAATTGCCAACGGTCCCAAAATAGCATCAAAAGTGTCCAATCTGTCTGGCGCAATGTCGCAGTCGTAATAAAAAAAAAAAAAAAAAAAAAAAAAAATCGCAGATCGCCGCCATTACTAATAAAAAAAAAAATAATAAAAATGCCATAAATATATCCCCTATTTTGCAGACACGATAACTTTTGCGCAAACCAATCAATATACGCTTATTTTGATTTTTTTTTTACTAAAAATATGTAGAATACATATCGGCCTAAACTGAGAAAGAATTTTTTTTGTAATACTTTTTGGGGATATTTATTATAGCAAAAAGTAAAAAATCTTGCTTTCTTTTCAAAATGTCCGCTCTTGTTTATAGCGCAAAAAATAAAAACCGCAAAGGTGATCAAATACCACCAAAAAGAAAGCTCTATTTGTGGGAAAAAAAAAAGACGGACGTCAATTTTGTTAGGGTACAGAGTCGCACGACTGCGCAATTGTCAGTTAAAGCGACGCAGTGCCGTATCGCAAAAAAGGGCCTGGTCAGGAATGGGGTAAATCCTTCCGGGGCTGAAGTGGTAAAAAAAAAAAAAAAAAATCTACACTCACTAGGTGGATGTGGCATTGGTACGATGCTGCATTTGTCCCCCGCTGCTTCTAAGACCGAGAACCGAGCAATCAAAAGCCACTGATCGCTCGGTCTTCAGTGTGCAGAGAGTACAGACTGTCAGTCACCGGCTCTCTGTTCTGCCCCTCCAACTCTCACTGGAGCGCAGGGGGCGGGTGCGGCTGGCTCAGGCTCTTATTGCCGCACTGGGAGGCTGAGCCAGCTGCCAGTCCAAGCATCTGGTTGGATTCAGTCATTAAGTTTAGATTAGCTCCAGAGCCTTCATGGGCTGTGTGACATCAGCCAACAGCGGGCTTTAGCAGTCCTGCGATACCCAAAAAAAGCTGTGGCCATACGTCTCCTTTAACAAGAGAATCTAACCATTCAGCTTCACTGAAATCTCAGCCTTACGTGCTCCATTCTGGGAGCCAGCATAGGTTTACTGTAGTTGAAACTGGGTGGGAGAGAAGCAGCACAAAGAACCAATCAGCTGAGCTGCAGTTCTCATGTGCCAACAAGGGACATGGCTGGTTCACACCACAAAAACACACCCCAGATTTGTCCTGAATGCTTTTCTGCATGCACGGTTTTAACGCGACTCTGGTGTGTTTTCGGATGCATTACAGGTGCTTTTTTTTTCACTACTAGGGTCCAGTGCGTTTTTGAGGCATTTCAGTGCGTTTCAGTACAATCCAGTGCAGGAAAAATGCAGCATGTTCTATTTTTTGTTCTGGAACCCAGAAAGCCATGGAACTGTCCTCACTGGTGTAAACTATGCCAGTGGAAACCATATAACCTACTTTCCATGATTTTTTGATGCAGAAATAAACACACACTGGACTGCATGTGATGTGAACGGGCCCTAAAGGAAAAAGTAGATTGAGTAAGACAAGCTCATCAGTCCTGCTGCTTATATAAAGCACTGTTCAGTTGCAAGCTGGGAGAGGGACAAGACCTGCAAGCAGGGCGTTGCTAGGTCTACAAAAGAGATATAGATATAGATATAGATATAGATATAGAAATATGCCTGGATGGGGGCGGGAACTACTGAAGTTAACTTTTCACATTAACAGGCTGGTAATTGGTTGCTAGGATTGCAACCAATCACCTGCTGTTTAATGAAAAAAGTTAACTCCTGCGGTTCCCGCCCCCATCCAGCCCTGTGATAATGTCCGCGGGCCGGGTGCCGACCCCTGCCCTAGAGACTGGGGGCTATGGGCCCCAGATTCGGGGCTCTCGCCTCAATAGCCACCCCCTAGCAACGCCTCTGCCTGCAAGTGTTACTTAACAGCAGCAGAGAAAACTCTGGTCCCTTGGCCTGCCAGACAAGGCTGTACTGTGCGGCAGAGCAGTGTAAATCTCAGAACTGGATGTTCAGAAATATAAATCCCTAGGCAAAAAAAAAAAAAAAAATCCCCTTATATGCATTTTATTTGTGTATTTATCCATTTGGCCGGAGTAAGCACAATTTAGTAACCAAGGCTAGCTTGGTAGTCAACCTCTGCAGAAACTTACACGATGTATGGACATCTCTTAGCTTGTTCTCGCCCTCAATTTTCAGCTGAAAGACACTGTGGCTACGAGATGACCGGTCGTTAAGTGCCGTTTTTGCCACGGAGCGATGGGTTTTAGCCGCATGGAGAAGGTCGTGCACCTGAGATCAAAAGACGTGTTCAGATTTATTAGTGCTAACACTGCTTTATCCAAACACTGCTTAGTAGGCAATTCATACACATTCAATTGCAAATTAAAGCCCAAATGAAGTTTTAAAATTTAAATCCCCCAAATACATTCCAGGAACAAAACAAAAAAGGTGCACAAAGTCTTATATTGTAGATGGTTTTCTTTAAAAAGAAATCACAGCTTTGCATGTCGCCCATCTTTTCCACACTTTACTCCCCACTCAGTTCTCCTCTTTCTATCCCTCTTGGTCACCATTACCGAATCTCACAGCTGCCTCTCATCTTTGTCTGATAGGTTTTCAAATTAGGGATCGACCGTTATCAGTTTTTCGGTGCCGATACGATACCAATATTTTCGGCTACCTCTCCTGCCGATATTATTTGCCAATATTTTGTGCAAAAAAAAAAAAAAATGTACACTGTCCTTTACATTTTTTTGTTTTTTTATCACCGTTATTGCTGTCACAAGGAACGTAAACGTCCCTTGTGATAGTAATAGGCATGTGACAGGTACTCTTTATGGAGAGATCGGGGGTCTATAAGACCCCAAGCCCCTCCTCTGCACTTGAAAGTATTTAAAACGTCAAGATCGGCATTTTTGAATACTTTACTTGTTAAAACTGGCGCCTTTAAAATGCCAGTAATTTGGGAGGTGATGTCATGACATCGCTTCCGGATAACTAAAGCAGAGACCCGAACGAAGCATTGGCTTTGTTCGTGTCTTCGGCCAGCTGGCGGACATGCTGGCTGGTTGCCCGAGGCTCCCGGTGGGACGGGAGAGCCCGGGCGAGCGGTGGTAGGGGGGGCCCGATGTTCACTCCCACTGCTTGTAATAACAGTCGAGCGGCTGCTAAGCCGCATCAGTTGTTATTACAATAAAGCAAACCCCTTGAAGCAATATCGGTCAGTTTTTTGACCAATAGTTCTGAAAAAAGTGAATATCGGCTGCACCAATATAAAAAAAAATAAATAAATAAATAAATCGGTCGATCCCCATTTCAAATATCAACTAGTCCACCTTGTTACTCATAGAGACTCCGTATCGAGACCACTCTCATGCCTTCTCCCCATGGTAAAGCATAGGTGGTCAAATCAAACAACCTCATTCCCCCTCCAAAATCGAAAATTGGAGGCAATGAATCTATTGCCTCCAATTGCTCACTTTGAACTGAGTACTCCTTTATGCCATGTGGATATATGCAGACATGATTGCTGTTTATCTTTTGTATGCATTAACAGCAGCACTCTGTATATTGTATGCTTTATACAGTGGATATAAAAAGTCTACACACCCCTGTTAAAATGTCAGGTTTCTCTGACGTAAATGAGACAAAGATAAATAATTTTAGAACTTTTTTCACCTTCAATGTGACCTATAAACTGTACAAACTGAAATCTTTTAGGGGGGGGGGGGGGGGGGGAGGAGTAAAAATAAAAAAATAAAATAAATGTGGTTGCATAAGTGTGCACACCCTCCTATAACTGGGGAAGTAGCTGTGTTCAGAATGAGCAATCACATTCAAACTCATGTTAAATAGGAGTCAGTACACACTTGCCATCATTTAAAGTGCCTCTGATTAACCCCAAATAACGTTCAGCTGTTCTAGTAGGTCTTTCCTGACGTTCTCTTAGTCGCATCCTACAGCAAAAGCCATGGTCTGCAGAGAGCTTCCAAAGCATCAGAGGGATCTCATTGTTAACAGGTATCAGTCAACAGATGGGCACAAAAGAATTTCCAAGGCATTAGATATACCATGGAACACAGTGAAGACAGTTCTCATCAAGTGGAGAAAATATGGCACAAGAGTGACATTACCAAGAACTGGACGTTCCTCCAAAATTTCTGAAAAGACGAGAAGAAAACTGGTCAGGGAGTCTACCAAGAGGCCTACAGCAACAATAAAGAAGCTTCAGGAATATTAGGCAAGTACTGGCTGTGTGGTACATGTGACAATCTCCCGTATTCTTCACATATCTGGGCTATGGGGTGGAGTGACAAGATGGAAGCCTTTTCTTACAAAGAAAAACATCCAAGCCTGGCTAAATTTTGCAAAAACACATCTGAAGTCTCCCAAAAGCATGTGGGAAAACATGTTATGGTCTGATGAAACCATAATGCCAAAAGATATGTTTGGCGCAAAAACACTGCACATCACTAAAAGAACACCATACCCACTGTGAAGCATAGTGGTGGGAATTATGAACAGTTCCAAATACTAGTCAATATTGGCACAAAACCTTCAGGCTTCTGCTAGAAAGCAGAACATGAAGAGAAACTTCATCTTTCAGCACGACAACGACCCAAAGCATACATCCAAATCAATAAAGGAATGGCTTCACCAGAAGAAAATGAAAACCTCTGGATTGAGATTTTTAAGGAAATTTGAACAAAAAATGATTGGCTTAAAAATAGTTTAGTTTAATTTTCATACCCAATGATTATGATTTGGAATTAAAAAAATCAACCATGTTGACATGTACATAAATTACAAAAAAATTAGAAACCTATTGCATGCAAATTGTACAAACAGATGTTCCTGAAGTGGTATTTCCCAACGAATTGCTGTTCCACCATCAATGGGTATAGATGGTAATCAGTACTCTTCTACTGATTACCAACTATACCTATTGATGGTGGAACAACAAGTAGTTGGGGAATGCATGCAATATGTTTCTAATTTTTTGTAATGCTTTGTAATTTACGTACATGTCAACATGGTTGATTTTTATTCCAAAGCATACTCATTGGGTATGAAAATATATATTTTTTTTAAGCCAATAATTTTTTGTTCAAATTGCCTCAAATATCCTAATCCAGGGGGACGTGGCCTGAAGCGGCATGGTATAGGATGCTTTAGCTGAGCGCTCTGCCAGCTATTACGACTGTATTAAGCAATCCTTGGGTTATCCTGACCGTTCCTGCCACCAGATTTACCCTGAGGTACAGTACACCTCAAGCGTTGAGATGTCGCCCCCAAAAAGGGTGTATGAAGCTATCAACAAGCACCGCCAAAAAGTACTTGAGGCTCACAGTGCCAGACCACCCTAACCTCCAATCGAAGAGGTGAAGGTGGACCTCTACCTACTCAGACGTGACTTTCGGAAACTGCGGGACAGAGTGTCAGAGACTGAGAGACGGATCAGCCAAGTAGAAGATTACATCCCCCCACTGCAGGTCTACACTGAGCAACTACAACACCAGCTCCACTCTGTCATGCAGAAGCAGGATGACCTGGAGAACAGGCTGAGATGCTGCAATCTTCCCTTTGTAGGACTGCCTGGGAGCGCAAAGGGCTCAGATTCGCAGGCCTTCCTAGAAAACCGGCTCATCAATACCTGTGGCAGGGACGTCTTCTCAACCTCCTTCGTCATTGAATGAGCTCACTGGTTGGCCGTCAGACCCCCTCCTAATGGCGCCCCTCCACGCACATTTAAATCGCTAGGTTTATGAACTTTAGCGACCGCGATGCCATTCTCAGGCTCATCCGGGAAAAAGGGAATATAACATTCCGCAATGGTGGCAGTTTATCTGGATTTTTCTGCTGAGATCCATCGTCGCCGCACCCAATTTACTGAGGTCAAGCGCCAGCTGTGGATCAAAAACCCGAAGTACGCTATGCTGTACCCTGTGAGGTTACGGTTCATGGACAACGATCGTGTGCACTTTGAGGACCCAGAGTTGGCAATCGAGTGGCTGGAGCGCCGCAACAACGCCAGTCGACCTCCATCGGGATCCCGGCACCTGGATGCCCCCACCTTCCTTCTTTGTGATGCCTAGCAACACATAATTTTTCCTTAACTCGCCTCCCAGCCTGGTTCTTCAATTCCATCGAACTGTGAGTTTTTTTTTTTTTTTTGTTTGTTTTCTCTACCCCATAACCTTTACTCCCTCTCCTCGCACAATCCTTGACGCATATTGGAACGTCCCCCCTTAATATCCACCCAACTTTCCCCTCATTCCCACTCTCTATACTGGCTGGAGCTCCTGGAGACTTTACCGTGGACCAACAATGGCCCCTGGGCCTGCATCCGCAACTCCAGGTAGGCCATGTTCCATGGCAGGCCCGCACTCAACAGCTGGGCCCCCTGGGCCATGGCAGGCTTTCCATCGAGTGTTTGCCCCCTTTAGCACTGGAATAGTGCTGGAACTTTGTTTTTTTTTTTTGTGTTTGGATCATATCCACTGTTCAAGATGAGTTTCCCTGGCCAGCACTCGCTTCCCTGCTGCACCTCAGCAACCTCGGTCGTGTCATTTTAGCTGGTCCACAGTCTGCAGTTCACTCTATACCATGACAGTTTTTTTTTTTTCAGTTCTTGTTGACATATGTGCAATGTGTACTTATCAGTAATGTTATACAGCAACTGTTCTCCCTTACCTCAATGATTTTCACAGTATTGGCTATCTTATTCTTACAACACAGCAGATGTTATGCTCTATGGTTACATTATGTAGATCTGCTTTTATTACCTGCCGGTCGGTTGACGCCCCGACTCAATGTTATATTATATGGTCTTTGCTATACTGTGTTGTCTGCTCTGGGCCTCCGTCCATGCGTGTCTAGTTCACATCTCCCACCATGGCACCTATTAAATTAGTGACATGGAATGTTAGAGGAATGTGTGCCAGACCCAAAGGCACTGCAGTCCTCTCTCATATTAAAGACATGCAGGCTGATGTGTATATCCTATTGGAAACCCACCTTACGGGCCACCTACAACTATCACTCAAAAAACCCTGGATAGATTGGGTAAACCAAGGCCCCCACACTCCCCACTCCCACGGTGTGTGGCAATTCTAATAACCAAACGCACCCAATTCCAGCTTTTGACATTGTGGAGGGATCATCAGGGCAGGCACATATTCCTGCATGCTATGTTTGGTATTAGGTATTACTGCTTGCATATTATGTCCCTCCCCCATTCCACAGTCCTACAAGACGGCCTCACATTTATGGCGCAATATCCAACTGTTTCCGCCATCTGGTTAGGGGAATTTAATATGGTCCTAGACCCCTCAATGGACAGAATGTACTCAGGGGCTCCTGGTCCACACCCCCATATCTTGACGAAAGTTGGAGGCTAAACCCCTTCTGGCTATCTATTCTCCCAGATATAGAATTTATGCAAGATGAGTGGCTCTTTTTCTTTAATACAAATTGAGGCCCAGCCCCCTTGGAACGGTATGGGAGTCTTTTAAATTACACGTCAAGATGTTGCTCTTGACTCTTAACTCCAGGTACAAATTGTCCTTCCAAATCAGCTCTACGACAAGCTGAAGCTCATCTAGAATCCCTAGAGCATGCCTTTTAATTAAAACCTTCCCCAGACACTGCCTCGTCAGTGAAAGTACAATCTTGCCTCGTTAATACTTTACATTTTGAAAAAGCTAAACAAAAAATGTCTTTTGCAAGCAGAGGATTTTTGAATACGAGGAACGAGCGGGCAAGCTGCTAGATTACCTTGCGCACTTGGATCACAGGCCACCGATGGTGGTATCCCTTGTTGACTCCTCTGGCCATTGGGTCACTGATCCTGACCTGGTAGCCACAGAGTTTCACGCCTTTTTCTCTGCTCAATATACTCATGATGAATTTGTTTCTTTTCTACAACCTATAAACTTTCCCTCACTGTCCCAGGCTCAAATAACCCAACTGGAAGCCTCCATCACCAGTGATGATATTGAGGAGGCCATTTCACACCTAAAGCCCCTGGCACAGAAGGACTCCGATTAGCATTTTATTCTCAGTTTAGAGATATATTAGTGCCAAAACTCCAAGAACTATTTAAACATATATCTTTGATTCCACTAAACTCCATGCGAGAAGCCTTGATAGTCTTAATACCTAAACATGGAAAGGACCCCTCCTTCCCTGAATCCTATCGCCCTATCTCATTGCTACAACTCAACATCAAAATCCTAGCTAAAATACTAGTGCTTTGGTTAAATAAAGTGGTCCTTGACCTAGTACATCCCGATCAAATAGACTTTATGCCCAACAAAAATACGGCTTTTAACTTACGACGTCTGTATTTGAACCTACAGGCTACCCATGATATGGTAGGTTCCCCTGTGGAAGTCAGCCTAGACATCGCTAAAGCATTTAATTCAGTCGAATGGGAGTACCTAACTTCATCAAATGAATCCAACTGCTGTAACAATCCCCGACAGGCAGAGTTCAGGTGAATGGTAGGATCTCGGATCACTTTCCATTGAGTAGAGGCACACGTTAGGGGTGTCCACTGTCTCCGCTGCTGTATGCCCTGGAGGTGGAACCACTGGCAATAGCCATCAGAGAACATCCAGACATAAGAGGACTCAGGTCGGGATCCCTCATTAAAACCAATAGCCTTTATGCCCATGACATGTTGTATATGGAAGATGCGTGTCCCTCTCTGTCAGCGGCTTTTAACCTTATTGAAGGTTTTGGGGCATTCTCTGGCCTCCAAATCAACTGGGATAAGTCCCAGATTCTCCCCCTAGAACCGATTAAACGTAGAACCCCTTTACACATTAAATTAAAACCAAAACCCAAACCTGGGCACGTTTTCCCCTTGGGGTCATGGGCCGCATCAACTTCATAAAGATGATCCTGTTACCCAAACTCATATATATTTTTTGGCAATCCCCAACTTATCTGCCGCTTTGGGTATTTAAAATCATGGACTCTATCCTTAAGTCATTTGTTTGGGGTAACTCCCGTCATAAGCTATCATGGTAAGCTATAAAAAAACGACGAAATTGGGTGGAACTACCCTACCCGATCTCCACGCTTATTACCTGGCTGCTCAACTGTCCCACTTTTTCTACTTCGACAAGAAAAACAAACTTAGATACCTCACCTTAGTATGCTCCACAGCCCCTACCCAAGTTGCACATCCCTTTCAGATTCTACTTAGCGGCACGCGTAATTTAACCAAAATGGGAAGGGGGGGGGCAGGAAACATCGGGGACTGGTCTATCACCACTGCAAGATTTGGGCGCTGGCAATGAGTCAGCTGAGGGCCTCCACCATTTACGCTCACACACCACTTTGGGACAATTCTAACCTTCCAGAGCTGCTCACCCTGCTAGATGTTGATATCTGGATTAACCGAGGGGTTATACATCTCCATCAGGTAATCAACAGTGTGGGAGTTAAATGTTTCAGTATCTTAAACTAACCTTAGACCTACCCAACTCCATGTTCTTTCACTTTCTCCAGCTCCGTAACGCTCTGCAGTCCCAGTTTGGAAACTCTACCCCCGATCTCACTTCTCTATACCTAGTGGACGTTCTCCTGGGGAGTAGACTCGAAAAAAAACTGACCTCTGTTACTCCAACCTTATACTACCTGCAGCATCGGATTTGACTTGTGGGTTTAAGAGCAGTTGGGTGGGGGAGCTGGAGGAGGATAAATGGACGGATGCCCTGGCAGCCAGTAAGCTGGTTTCTCCAAAGCTATCCGACAAGCTCACACACATATATACTCCACAGATCTTACCTGACTCCAGCTCGCTTAGGGAGATACAAATCTCAATGGGACCCTTCCTGCCCTAAATGCAGAGGCCGTAACAGTTCCTTCTATCATCTAATCTGGTCTTGTCTGGCCATCCAGAGCTACTGGGAACAATTGATTAAATTCCTACATGACGAAAATGGGCTCTCCATTAACGCTCTGCCTCAAGCAATGCCTATTGGGGATTCCCTCCGAGCAAGAACAGAATAAACATCATCATATCTTTATGCAGGAAAAAATACATGCAGCTAGGCTTCTGATAGCCAGAAAGTGGCTTTGGGCTGATGTACCAACACTCCAGGAATGGATGGTCACTGTTAATCCCTACCGTATAAAAAAAAATTATATACACATATATATATATATATATATATGCACAGGAACTGCCCAGCGAAAAAACATAAAATTTGGGATCGCTGGCTGGAACTGGCATCTACATCCTGATTATTGTTATTTTAAAAGTACGCATGGCCCTAACCGATATGTATACGTGTTCCTCTTGAATATTTAACATCTGAATAGAGCTTCTCTACTTTTGACCTAGCTATAGCAAAATGCTGTGTGTGCTCACTTATGAACCATTGCGGTATGCTGTAATCTTATAAACACTTATTTATTTTCTAAGGCTGCATTTTGTCTGGAGCTTATGTTGTGTTCCAAAGCTGTCTGTGCACATTACTTCTTTTCAGCAATAAGTTTGTTGGATTTAAAAAAAAAAAAAAATCCCAATCCAGAGGTTTTCATTTTTTTTCATGTATCAAGGGATGATGGGAATTACACACCAAGCCACATTAGTCTTCAACTTTTGGCTTCACCAGAAGAAGATTAAAGTTTTGGAATTGCCCAGTCAGAGCCCAGACCTGAATCCCATTGAAAATCTGTGGGGTGATGTGAAGATGGCTGTGCACAGGAGATGTCCTCACAATCTGACAGATTTGGAGTGTTTTTGCAAAGAAGAGTGGGCAAATATTGCCAAGTCAAGATGTACCAGGCTGATAGACTCATACATAAGAGACTGAGTGCTGTAATAAAATCAAAAGGTGCTGCAACAAAAGTATTAGTTTAAGGGTGTGCACACTTATGCAACCATATTTTTTTATTTTTACTTCCCTCCACCTAAAAGATTTCAGTTTGTTGTTCAACTGAGTTGTGCAGTTGATGCTGCTCGGGGAACTTGCTAGTTGTGTGGAAGCAGTGGTCTCTCAGCAGAGGTCTAGCAGACACCCTGCAGAGTAAGACCTTAAAAACTCTAAAATCATGCTCCCTGCTAACTAAAGAGCTCTAACTCCGTAGGGGGTGAATCAGACTTCTACAGAAAGACTACTGCTTCCCCACACAGAGCAAGGAGCCTTCTCTGCAGCATGTCAGCAGGGCACAGGCTTTTCTGCTTAGGCTCAGGTCAGTGGTCTCTGCAAAAGGCCCAGTACACACCACTTTTTCAGAGCTAGAGCTCTTCCAATTACCAAGGAGCATGAGGTTTGCAGATCTATAGGTCTAAGATAGTAGGTGGTGTGTTCGACCTCTGCAGAGAGACCACTGCTTACAGAATACAAGGATCCTTCTCTGCAGCATACCAGCAGGACACTGGTTTTTCTACTCAGGTTCTGGCTGCTTTCTTATGCCCCGTACACACGATCGGATTTTCCGATGGAAAATGTGTGATAGGACCCTGTTGTCGGAAATTCTGACCGTGTGTGGGCTCCATCACACATTTTCCATCGGATTTTCCGACACACAAAGTTTGAGAGCAGGTTATAAAATTTTCCGACAACAAAATCCGTTGTCGGAAATTCCGATCGTGTGTACACAAATCCGACGGACAAAGTGCCACGCATGCTCAGAATAAATAAAGAGATGAAAACTATTGGCCACTGCCCCGTTTATAGTCCCGACGTACGTGTTTTACGTCACCGCGTTTAGAACGATCGGATTTTCCGACAACTTTGTGTGACCGTGTGTATGCAAGACAAGTTTGAGCCAACATCCGTCGGAAAAAATCCTAGGATTTTGTTGTCGGAATGTCCGAACAAAGTCCGACCGTGTGTACGGGGCATAAGAAAAATACATAGTAAGACTATACACATCTTGTTTGGACGCACCCAAAATATATTTAGCTGGATAAGTCAGTCCAACAGAGAGAGGAGCTCATCAGTCATCCGCTACTCCTCACTGTCCAGTCACTGGCTGGGGAAGAAAAGAACTACAAAAACCATTGTGAGCTTGAGGCTTACCTCCTCTACACTGGAGACCTCCACATAGCGCAGGTTGGTGACGTAGACTTCATTGCTGGTGGTATTTACTTTGCGGATCTCGTATTCATGCTTCTTGTCAGGCCGGTTCACCAGCAGATCCTTGATGGTCTCATTATAGATTTCCAGAAAACTGGCTGTGAATTTGTACTATGGGAATGTAAAGAGAAGGTAGTGAAAAAAAACTTAACCAGCCACTTAGGTGCTGATCATCTTCACGCACATCAGACAACTCTCACCTGCCACCCCTTTATCTTCAGCTCCTCTGCACTGCTGAAAATCTGCTGAATGGCCCGAGGGATCATCCCCATGGTCTCCTCGGAGATGTTATCTGGACCCTCCATGGTGTACGTTTTCCCGCTGCCAGTCTGTCCATATGCAAATATGCACACCGGATACCCATCAAGAGCAGACTAATTAGGGGAAAAGGTTACTGAAGTCAGTAGATGGAACCAGAAAAACAAACACAGAGAACGACAGAGTCAGGATCTACCTGGACCAGCAATGAAATCTCCTCGAACACGGGTGCCTGGCCGGTGGTCGGTGGGAAGACACAGTCAAAGTTAAAGTCATATTTCACAGATTGGCTCCTCTCTCTGCCAATGTGGGACTGGAGAAGAAAAAAAAAAAAAGGGAGGGTAAAAATCAAATGCTGGTTTGTAAAGTCACCAGATACAAAAGGGGTTGATTAACTAACACTGGAGCACTCAGAATCTGGTGCAGCTGTGCAGGGGAGCCATTACATTGGTTTCTATGCAGAGCTGCACCAGTTTTAGCAAATCTCCCCCATTGTGTCTTCAATGATCAGATTCCATATAAAGCTCTATTAAACATATGTTTTCAGTACAAGGTAAAGCAGCATGCCTTCTTTTATATAAAATATGAATTTAGCTGGTGATGGGGTAAAGGATACAATTAGTGAAGTTGTCCTTTACTATAGTCCCTAAAACCCAGAGCGCAGGTAGCCTGGACTTTTACCTACCTTGAGCCTATAATCCAAAGAGGTCCCCTTCGACAAGGATCTGGACGTCTCCTCCTCAGACTGTGAATTTGCATTGCAGCTCAATTCAAGGCTATGGGTAGCCATACTTACGACCACCTGAAGTACAGCTATCCCCATAGGATGGGGGGGGGGGGATAGCCTTCTCTGCCTGGAGAACAGTGATTTTTTTGCTAGCAGCTATAGCTGTTGACAATCGTATGCAAAAATCCAACATGCTGGTTGTCCCCATAGAATAGCTGGTTACTGAGCCGGCCGAGATTCGAGCCATCTATGGGCGGCTTAAAAGTGAAGTTGTCTTAAAATCTCAACTCCAGGTAAAAAGCCAATATTGTGCCTGGAATCTTTAACCTGCAAAGAGATTTGCACTTCTGTTTGGCTTGAATGTGATTAAAACACCCGAGGCTCGGTTTACACTGCCGTGATCTGAAAGTCGGTGCGACTTTTTCAGGTAACTTTAGCGGGACTGATGCAACGTCCACGCAACTTCAGGGAATGCCTGGGTAATCTTCCTGTAATGTCAGATCCAAATCACCTCAATTAGGATGAAGATCCGACTTGGAGTCGACTTCCATTAAAGTCTATGGGCACAAGTCAGATAGAAGTCGCCTTAAAGTAGTACAGGAACCTTTTCTAAAGTCGAAGTGACTTCAGTAGTGCTAAATAAGACCGTTCTCACTGACTAAAATGGGGTTTCACATGTCACGTGACTTGGGGTCTCACAAGTCGGATCTCAAGTCGTGGCAGTGTGAACTGAATCTGACAGACAGAGAAGCAAGATCCAAGAGCCACCCCACTTTATGAAAGTGCTAAGCAGCAAGACCTCATTGATGAGGTCATCCCTGTATTCTCCTTTCCTATAAAGGAGGGTCACAGTGTCAAAGCTTATTTAGATGAGCGAATGCAGTGTGCTTTTAGATTTATTCAACTGTGTTTGAGACACTTCCAAGTTTTATTAGAAATTCTTCACAGGTCACTAGACTTGCAAGACCCTTGGTGCCCAGCCTGCGGCCCTTTGGTATATGACGTGCAGCCCTCAGCAGTCTATAGTGGGAACATTGATTGGGGTAATAGCATTGATCTCTACTAGCCTCATGTAACGTTACCAGTTTTGTATCGTCTCCTGCAGCATATCCGCACCAACAATGTATCTTGACCACACTCTAGGAACCCTCATTTCCTCTATTAGGTCTGCAGTTTGACAGTTCTCTTAAGCATTACATATATTGAACATTCATACAAAATATGCTGAATAAATTCAACATTGCAGTGCTCAAATTTAATTAAAATGTGTGAAGTCCGTCCATATATTCAATTAATAAAACCAAAGTAAGAAGTCCATCTATATATTCCATGTGCGGTGTGTATCCTAACTGGTTAACCGTCCCCCCACCTCGTGAGATCTCTCCCCTATGGTAATGAACTCACCGGATAAATTATATTGCACATGTGTAATCATCCGTTCAAGGAGAAGTGAACCGGTCCTTCCATCTAAATGTCACTCACGAAAAAAAGATGCATACACATAGCGTAATTCTATAAAGATAAATTTATTTAATTCCCATCCCCCTTATGAGATTGTACTTACAAAAGCAAAGCAGATAAAAAGCATTGAATAAAGCCGTCCTGACGAAACGCGTCAAGCGCGACCATGCAGTCTGTCGATCAGCTGTCAGCTCGACCCGGGTACGCCGCCCTGCGAGAGATCTGCTAGGTGGTGAGAGTTTGACTGAACTAATGCTGACAGGACTGCTTTGTTCAATGCTTTTATCTGCTTTGCTTTTGTAAGTCCAATCTTATAAGGGGGGGGGGGGGACGGGAATTAAATACATTTATCTTTGTAGAATTATGCTATGTGTATGCATCTATTTGTCGTGAGTGAAATTTAAGGAAGGACCGATTCGCTACTCCTTAAATGGATGAGAACACAGGCGCATTCTTATTGTTTATCCGGTGAGTTCATTACTATAGGAGTGAGATCTCACGAGGTGTGGTGGCGGTTAACCAGTTAGGACACACACCGCACATGGAATATATGGATGGACTTCTAACTTTGGTTTTATTAATTCAATATATGTGAATATATGGATGGACTTCACACATTTTAAATTACACTTTTAAATGGATGGACTTCACTGTTTCAAACAGCTTGTGCATTCCCATTGACATGTACGGGAGAGGATTTAAAAAAAAAAAAAAAAAAGCCCATCGGCACAGACCCTTGGACAGATAGTCAATATATGCGCAGACTGTACCCAACATCTGCCTGGTGATTAAAAGTACATTTTAATAACCATGAGCGATAATGAGAGCAGACAATGAACAGGGAAAATTCAGGTTTTGCAAACTTGCTTTTATCAGCTGAATATATTGAAGGAGCTAGGGTGATGGAATTCTCACACATACTTTAGGTTACTAAACCCTGCGCATTTTAATACAGGTTCTCTTGATACAAAATATGTTGAATAGTAGCTTACCTCCTCCACCTTTGTTAAAACAATGGCTTTCTCATCATTAGGAGAGAAGATGATGTTTCCAGCAGGAAGGGCCTTCTCAGATTGGAGGGCGGGCCTTACTCTGCAAAATACACGTATGTTGCCCTGTGATGGGGAGAAGACATACCGTAAAGAGACCCAGAACATACTATGTAGATACATCTAAAACAAACAGAATTACTATACATAGTGAAAGGGTTTACCTTTAGCTCCTGGACGGTGTTATGTAACCTTCTCCGCTCAGTCTCCAATGCATGCACTTGTGCATCCCGCTCTTCCACGGTATGTTCCAGAGAAGAGATCTGTGCACTCTGATCACTTACAAGTGTTTTCAGTGTGGAGTTTTCTCCCTCCAGACAAATCAGTTTGTGCTATGAAAACAGAAAGAAAGCAATGCCCGATTTGAGTTTAGATAAGATTTACTGCTTGTTAAAGTGGAGTTCAACCCAAAAGTGGAAGCTCCCCTTATCTGCTTCCTCCCTCCCCCCCTCCTACTCCTCTTCCTCCTCTCCCCGCCGCCGAGCCATTCACAAAGCGTAGCGTGCTTTGCACATGCACAGTAGGGAAGCGGCTGTGAAGCCGCAAGGCTTCACTGCTGGTTTCCCTTACAGGCAATGGCGACAGCAGCACCTGAGGGGCGACGGAAACATCGTCTGGTGTGCAGACATCGCTGGATCCCAGGACAGGTAAGTGTCCTAATATTAAAAGTCAGAAGCTACAGTATTTGTAGCTGCTGACTTAATTTTTTTCGTGGGCTGGAGCTCCTTTTTAAGAATATATAAATACTGTATTTATCGGCGTATAGCACGCCCTTTTTCATCCTGAAAATCGGGAGCAAATAGTGTGTGCATGTTATACGCCGATACTTCAATTTAGGCTGCCTCGGAGGGGATAGGAAGGGGGGCGGGACGAGCGCTGTCAGATTACATACAGCGAGAATCTCCTGTTACTCAGCAGCCTCCGTAATAGGAAGTCCTGTCTCATGGGCCGGCATTGGTCCACTGTTCTGTTTATCATAGAAGCCGGTCCAGGAGGTGGGACTGTATTAAAAGAGACCGCCGAGTAAACAGATTCTCGCTGTATGTAATCCGACGGCACTCATCCCCTCCGAGGCAGCAGTAATCTGAGGTGAGGCTGCAGATGAGCATTGATGGGCACTAGTGAGGCTGCATTGATGGGCACTGATCCTTATTTGGCTTCAAAGTTCTTTATTTAAAATGTAATTTTTTTCCCTGAAACTTCCCTCTTAAAATGAAGGTGCGTGTTATACGCAGATAAATATGATAGTTTAATGTCTACTGAAAAAACACAGAGAGAGGGCGCACCAGCCTAGTGCATCATCTCCAAAACGATTTATTCAACAAAGACGTAAATAGATCCACTCACAGACTAAAAGCATATCAAAGTATTACAATCAGTTTGTCCACTCCGCTTGCTCATGGACTTGGGAGGGCTTTATTCAAGATCCTAAAGGCTTACGTGTTTCAAGCGTCGTACCCACTTCTTCAGTGCAAAACCTTTTTGGATCTTACTCCCTTGCCTTGATATAGGACAAGGCAACAGCATAGAGTTCCCTTGCTCCTCCCCTATCGGGGTGGGTGCAATCCCCTGAGTCCACAGTCCAGAGAGGGCAGCAGAGTGTGGTGTGTTTATATCTCCTATTCTATAATGGATGCGTTATAAGCTCTGGAATCAGACCACCACACTCGTGCGCAGGAGGGGGTTTTGTTTTATTTAGTTTAATGTCTAGTGCACAGGTGCACAAAAAACAAAAAAAAAAAAAAAAAAACCAGCAGCCATCTCCCATAGTTGTACATAAAAGCAAGCACACACTCACAGGCTGTACAACCGCCTTTATTCAAGAACAGAGTAAAAGACACAGATAAAACAATGCTGATGCATTTCAGCCAGGAATAGCCTTACTCATGAAACGCATCAGATGGTTTTATCTGTGCCTTTTACCCCATTCTCTAGAAAAGAATATTTCACAGCCCATTGAACCTTAATGAATTGGACTTTACCGGTACCAGAGAGGATCGACCACATAAGATTTGTATAAAAATATAACTTTTAAAAAAAAACAACATTTAAAAAGAACGATCCCCCCCCCCCCCAACCTCGTACTGCCCACTGATCCATTTCTCTTCTCATTTTGGTTCTTTAAGGTTTTACTCCATGTGACTTAAATGTCGGATCCTCCTACTGAAGTATAATGTACACTGCTAAAAAGTTATTTTCAATGATCAAGGTTTTTTACCTTGTATGATGTGGTGAAATGTGTGCCTTACAGTTTTCTTTTGTATTTGTATGTGATAAATAAAAACTTTTGTTAAAAAAACAAAATTCCAACACCATGTGCAATTAGCCATATTGGTGAGCCATCAGGTTTATAGATATAACATACTGTTAAACCATCATAATTAAACTCTGCAGAAGTGATGCAAGAGGTCGACGTATTTCTCCTATTAGCCTCCTCAGGACTTCATCATCTTGATAGCAAAGGTAGCAAAATGGCGCATCGTTTTAAAAGTGTGGAGGGTGCGACGTGGATGTTGAACATTTACTAGGTGGATGGCTTTTTGTCTTGGGCTGTATTGGTACACATGCTCTTTTGAGAAGTGACTCTATACTACTGGGATGGCAGGATGTTGCCAAATATTTGTTCCCATTGGTTTTGGATATTGAGATAGGATACTCCTGTATTCCTCTCCTGATTAAGATCTGTTTTTCTGCTTGGTTCCCATTAAAGTCTTAGCATTAAAGAGGAGTTCCACCAAGGGGCTCCATTAAATTAAAAGTCAGCAGCTACAAATACTGCAGCTGCTGACTTTTAATTGGACACTCACCTGTCCCTGGGTCCAGCGATGCGGGGGATCGAAGCCCCGCTTGTCCCCCCCCTCCGCTCGTCGGCGCCGGCATTTCAACTGTGGGCGCCGGGCTGTGGCTTCACAGCCTGGCACCCACTGCGCATGCGCGAGCGGCGCCGTGATTGGCCGCTCAATCACCTGGGACCTGTAATGGGTCCCAGATGATTGACAGGAGGGAGGGAGCAGAGCCGAGCCCTTCCTGTGCCTGGGGGGAAGTGATGTCACCAGCCCAGGCAAAGGAATAGGCAGACTACGAGGGACCACCTAGCAACAGGCATTTAGAGGTAAGTAAAAAAAAAAAAAAATATTCAAATGTTTTTTTGTTTTACAATTTTTCAGGTATTTTTGTTTTTTTGGGTGGAACCCCACTTTAAATTGTCCATCCATACTTGCCTACATCTACTGCCCTTTCAACTGTTTAATTATTCTAAGTCATGCTGCATATGATACCACCATCTCCAGGCTATACTGTTCAAGCGATGTGCCATTTTGCTATCAAGAAGAGGTCCTGAGGAAGCCATTAAGCGAAACACGTCGACCTCCTGCATCACTTCTGTAGAGTTTAATGATAATGGTTTAACAATATGGCCTCTTATGTTATATCTATAAACATGATGAAGGCTTATTAATATGGCCAATTGCACAAAATATTGGAACTAACGTTTATCCTTTTTAAATGTTTTGTAACAAAAATTACATTTTTTTACAAATCTTATGTGGTCATTCCTCTCTGGTACCAGTAAAGTGCAGTTTTCTCAGGTTATTTTTAATATATTATCACAAAGGATGTGGTACCATTATGAACAGCCATACAATCTCCCTTTGTGCTATAAGATTGCACAGCCAATGGAAGAGTGTTGGCTTATGTACAGTATACTTGCAGGGCATACAGGAGCCTTAGTGACAGCATCACTGTTTGCACACAGATACCGGATCCATATTGGTTGAGCATGGCGATATTAGTTTGGAATCTCCCATAGTTGCTTGCACTGGCCTGACCCGACCCACACCTTATGGGTTTATGAAGCCACCCACCATAGTGATGGGCCAACAGTAGGATGGAACGAAGAGGAGGAAACCCACACAAATGGTTTGTTACTTGATCAGAGAGCCCCGGTATTGCAGTAAATTTAAAAATAAAACAACCTACCTCCTTATGCTTTAGCTGTTCTGCAAGATTATGACTTGTCTCCCGTAACTCTTGTACAGTATGTTTCTCA